>NC_140170.1:64948198-65263198 GCF_963971535.1 Notolepis coatsorum
CCCTGTATTTCTGGTGTTATAAAAAATCTAATTATGTTTTTCCACCCAAACCCCCTCCATATCCTTGACCCTGTGGTTGTGTGTTGTATCTTACATATGTTATACCATTCTTCTTCTGTTATCTCCGTTTCTAATTCCTTCTCCCACTTTTCCTTTATATATTTGGTTTTGATGTCCTTGCTGTCCATTATTGCCTGATATAGTGCTGATATCCCCCCCCTTCCTTCCTTCGTATGCTTTTACCATTATCTTAATTATCCCATTCTGATCTTTGTCTTTGTCTAGTTTTATTTCCTTGTTGTAGTAGTCCCTAATCTGTAAATATCTAAAGTGGTCGCTATTCTCTAGTCCGAATCTTTCTTTCAATTTTTGTAGAGTCTGGATCTCCCCTCCTTCTGTCATTGTACATATTGCTGTTATGCCCCCCCTCTCCCATCTTTTGAACCCATGATCTTCTTTCCCTGGTTTAAATTTGTTGTCGTGCGTTATCCATCTCAGTATCTTGGTTTCTTTTTCTAGCTTGTATTTCTTTACTATCTTGTTCCATATATTTATAGTGAATTTGGTAATTGGGTCTATTAGTTGTTCCTTTCTTCTGTATAGCTCCCTGTCTCCTATTAGTGCCTGCACTTTGAGTCCCTCATTTTTTGTTTCTATGTCTTTCCATTTGGCTTCATAATTCTCGTTGCACCAACATGTTACTATTATCAGCTGTGCTGCGTAGTAGTAATCTTCTAAACTAGGTATTGCCATTCCTCCTTTCTCCTTTGGTAATTGTAGAGTCACATATCTTATCCTTGGCCTTTCCCCCCCCCCCCCCATATGAATCTTGATATCTGTTTATTCCATTCCCTGAACTGGCTTTGTGGTATTAATATAGGTAGAGCCTGAAATAGGTATAGTAACCTTGGTAATATATTCATCTTTATAATTTCGATCCTTGAGCTAAAGTCTAGAGGCATTACTGTCCATCTTTCTAGGTCTCGTTTGATTTTCTGATTAATCTGTGTATAGTTTGCATCATATAGTCCCTCCACCCCTCTTGTAATATTCACTCCTAGGTATCTGATCCTGTCCATATCCCATTTAATCTTGTATTTGTCTTTGATCTCTGTCGTTGGGGTGTAGTTCAATGTTAAGGTCTGTGTCTTTGTTACGTTAAGTCTATATCCTGAGTAATATCCTTATTCTGTCAGTAAATCCATCAGTGTCGGGAAGCTTGTGTCTGGTTGTCTCATATATACTATCACATCATCTGCGAACAGTCCTAATTTATGTTCTGTTCCCCTTATCTCCACCCCTTTGATGTCCTCTGTCTGTCTAATTAGTTGAGCCAGTGGTTCGATGAATATATCGAAGTGTCAGGATGGAGGTAGGTGAGTTCCAATTGTTGTAGGCAATCACAGAGACGGAGAAGGTATACTCTTGAACAGGTTCGACTTTAATAGTAAAGAACACAAAGAGTAATACTAGGATACTATGCCAAGGCAAGGGAACGAGAGAATTAGGTAATGGAGCTTAGTGGTGGTCCAGAACTGGAACCGCCCGCGTTATCTCCGAACACCTATAGTGAAGACCTGACAAATGACAAGCAGAGGAAAGGAATGTTATATAGCCACCAAATACCAACATTCCACACACACCCCCGTGACAGCCAATTAGAAGCCTTAGCCAACCCCTAATTGACAGCACTAAATGACAGGGAAAACAAGTAACAGTAATCAAGTGACAGATGACAGAGAAGGTGGGAGGTTCCCGACCGTAGTCAAGAACCAGAATCGTAACAGTACCCTCCCCCGACGAACGGCACCAGACGTTCACCTGGGGGCCTCGGGATTCAGCCGCCGGAAATCATCGATCAGGCTGGGATCTAAAATATCCCTTTGAGGCACCCAAGAACGCTCTTCTATCCCGTACCCCTGCCAATCCACCAAGAACTGAAACCCCCTACCCCTCCGCCTACAACCCAGTATCCTCTGCACCGTGTAAATGGGCTGACCACCCATAAACCGAGGCGGAGGAACCGTAGGCAGTGGCGGGGCCAAGGGCGATGAGAGGAACGGCTTCAACAGGGACACATGAAACGTCGGATGAACCCTCATAGAACTCGGAAGCCGTAGCCTGTAAGCCACAGGATTCACCCGACGTACCACCTTAAAGGGTCCTATAAAGCGAGGAGCCAGCTTCCTGGATTCCACCCGGAGAGGGAGATCCCGGGTGGAAAGCCAAACCCGCTGCCCAGGACGGTAAACCGGAGCCGGACGACGCTTGCGGTTAGCCTGCCGCTGGGTACTAACCGAAACCTTCTGCAGCGCCGCCCGGACCTGCTTCCACGTCCTGCGGCAGCGGGCCACATGTGCCTGGGCCGAGGGCACCTCCGCCTCCTGCTCCTGCTCGGGAAACAAAGGAGGTTGAAAACCATACTGACACTGAAAGGGAGACATACCGGACTTCCGGTATGAGAGCAGACGGGTAACACACGTGCGATAGAGCTCCTGGTCAAATGAGTGAAAAAACGGATAAAAAAAGACCCGAAAAGTAATTAAAAAGGAAAATGCTCACGAGAAGTAAGGAAGAGACAACGATTGTGAAGGAAATAGAAATGGAGAACATACGAGAAGGAGAGAATTTGAAGAAACAGAATCCCCGAAGCGAAGCCGAGAAAAGCCAGGCGAAAGAAGGGGGAGGTACCGCTGAGGCAGACACGGGAATGCCAGGATGGGCCGTGATCATGCAGGCCGGGATACTGGAGAACATAACAGCTGCGATAAAACTGAACACGGACACGATAAGGAATGATATTGGGAAGCTACGGGAGGAATTGAAGAAGGAACAGGAGGACTTCAGAGGTGAAATGAATACAGAAATCAAAAGGGTGGAGGAGAAGATGGCGGAACAGGACAGAAACGTGACCGAGTTACAGACTAGGACGTCACACGCGGAGGAATGGAACACGGAGATACACGAGGTATTAACATGTGTGATTCAGAAACAAGAACAGATGGAGACAAAGATGTCGGACATGGAGGGGAGGTCACGGAGAAATAACATCAGAATATGGGGACTGAAAGAAGGAGTCGAAGGGGAATCGGTGACCCTATATGTGGAAAAGCTTATCAAAGAACAAATGAAGGAAACGGGACTGGAAAAAATGGAGATACAGAGGGCCCACAGGGCGTTGGCTCCGAGACCACAACCGGACAGACCTCCGAGGGCGGTGATTATTAACTTTCTGAGATTCGAGGTTAAGGAATTGGTACTCAGAACCGCGTGGACCAAGAAGATTGAAATCGAAGGGAAAAGACTATCATTTGATCACGACTACTCGACAGCGGTAGCGATAACACGCAGGTCCTACGGGGACTGAAGAAAACCCTGAAAGAAAACGGAATAAGATTCCAGTCACCCATGACCTCGCTAAGGATTCACTGGGAGGAAGGGGCGGCGATGTACGCGACGGCACGAGAAGCGGAGCGAGAGATGAGACGGCGAGGGATGAGGATGTCGGAGGACGGAGAAGGAAGGAGGCGGGAGGAACAGACGCGGAGCCTGCAGCAGAGATTGGAGGGAGCCCGCAGGTGGATCAGAGTGGGAGACCGAAACAGGAGGGAGGAGAGAGGAAAAGGCGGAGGTGAAACGTGACGGAGCGAGGACGGAGACGGATGAGGAGGCCAGACGGAGAGGAGGCGGGAGGAGGCGAACGGATGAGTACACGCACAAGAGATTGAAAAAACTATTCAAATAGAGACAAAGTATAGAAACTGAAATAACATATGCATAAGCACACATTCCCAGGTAGAGGCAGGATATAGAAATGAACGTAATGTATACATGGACACATAATACACAAGCTGATGGAGGAAATAAATGGAAATATAACTAGGTTTGATAGGCGAGACACAGAACATACTGAAACAGATACATAGACACATGCTGTGAGTAACACAGTTGGGAGGGATTAAGGGGATAAATGGACATCACATAGAAAATAGAGGAGAGGAAAAGAAAATAATAAGGGGTACACGGGAGACACCGCACACGGATATGGGAGGAAGGAGGGACAATGAAACATATGAGTCACATTGAGAGGGACCAAGAAAAGAGGGTCTTTGATCAAAAGGAAGGACAGAGCGCTTTTGACCAGGAGCTCGAAAGCAAAAAAAAAAACAGTAAGAAAGCTGGACAAATATGACGAGCGATTGGGGGCAAGGGTTTCAAACCCCCAAGCCGTCAGGAGGGGGCCCCTCGTTAGGAGGGCAATTACCCCTCACCCACCAGCAGGGGACAGGGGGGGACACAGGGACCCCCCGAACGCCTTGGGAGCACTTTATGTAAAGTTTATGTTTTTTATTTATGTTAATCACTATATGTATTCGGTGAAGAGAGCGGAGGCTCCAACCGGAGGGGGGAATGAGTGTGACATGGGGGGGACTGACAGACGAAAGAAGAAGAAAGATGACAAGGGTTAAAGGTATAAAAATGATGTCGTTAAACGTTAATGGAATGAATAATGCGATAAAAAGGGGCAAAGTGATGTTGAAATGTAAAAAAAGTGAGATGGAAGTGATTTTTCTGCAGGAGACACATTTGGTAGCACAGGGTCATGAGAAACTGAAGAGATTTGGATATGAAAATGCATACTATAGTTTCTTTGAACAAAACCCGAGGAGAGGAGTAATCACGTTAATCAAAAACACAGTCAAATTTGAATTGATCAAGGAAGTAAGAGACAAGGAGGGAAGGTTTGTTCTGGTGAAGGGGAAAATGGAGGGCCAAATGGTTTCGTTAGTAAATGTTTATGCACCCCCAGAGAGTGAGAGGGATTTATATGACATGATAGTGATGGAACTAGAAGGGATATTGATATGTACGGGAGATTTTAACGTAGTACTGAATCACGACCTAGACACCACGAGTACTAGAAAAGGATGGGCGCCCATCAGTAGATATATGAATATTCAGATGACGGAAATGGGAATTACAGACGTTTGGAGGGAGATGCACGCCATGGACAGGGAATACACACATTACTCACACCCACACGTGACATATGCGAGAATAGACTACTTTTTGATGACGACGGGGGACAGTTACAGGGCACGGGAGAGCAGTATAGGAGTAGCGGACATATCGGATCACAGTGCCATATATCTGACAGTAGATCTAGAAGGGAGACGGAGGAACACGATTTGGAGACTAAATGTAGGAATATTAAATAACAAAGGGGTGGTGAGTCAGATCAAGGAGGAGATAGCCAGATATAAGGAAGAAAATGACAACGGGGCGGTAGACCCGAACATTCTATGGGACACACTGAAGGTAGTGATAAGGGGGAAATTGATGGAAAAAACAGCAATGCTGAAGAAGGCCAGAACGGAGACATATCACAATCTGATAGGGAAGCTGAAGAAGCTAGAGGGGAGACACCAGATATCAAAAGAACAGGAAACGCTCGGAGAAATCAAAGAAGTAAAGGCCAGGATAAATAGGGAATTATTGACGGAAATAGAAAAGAAAGCGAGGTTCATGAAACAAACGTACTATGAAGGGGGACCAAAAGCGACCAGACTGTTGGCTAGGAGAATTAGAACGCAACAGAAGTTGAACACGATACACACAATAAGGGATACAAAGACTAATGAAATATTGAGGGACCCAGCTGAAATAGAGAGGACATTTAGAGAATACTATGAGAAATTATACACACAGCCAAAAGCAGCGGGAGAAGAGGAAATAGAAACATATCTGGAGAAGCTAGAGTTACCATCGATAGGGAAAGAACAGAATGAAGAATTAAATAAAAGAATTACGGAACAAGAACTGGAAGATGCAATTAGTAGAGCTAAAAACAACAAGTCTCCGGGGAGCGACGGATTCCCATCGGAATTCTACAAGACATTTAGAACTGAATTAGCACCCATGTTAGGGGCGGCGTTCAGACACACGATGGAAGAGGGGAAAATGCCCCCCTCGTGGAAGGAAGCCATAATCACCACGATACCGAAGGAAGGGAAGGATAGGGAATTATGTAGTAGTTTCAGACCTGTGTCCATACTCAACGTAGATTACAAGATGTATACATCGATAATATCAAAAAGATTTGAGACGTTTATGCCAGACATTATAGATGAAGATCAAACTGGATTTATTAAAGGGAGACAGACACAGGACAACGTGAGAAAGACATTACACATAGTAGAGGAGATACAAAAACAAGGGGGTAGCGCGGTACTGATTAGCCTAGATGCAGAAAAAGCGTTCGACAGTGTGAGCTGGAAATTTTTATATAAAACATTGATGAGGTTCGGACTGAACGAGAGGGCGATGAAGATGATCAAGGCACTATATCAAGAACCGACAGCGAGGGTTAAGGTGAATGGCAGCTTGACGGATAGAATCAGATTAGAGAGGGCTACCAGACAGGGATGTTGTCTCTCACCGACGCTCTTCGCCGTTTTCATAGAACCACTGGCACAACTGATCAGACAGACCGAGGACATCAAGGGAGTAAGGATAAAGGGAACGGAATATAAACTAGGCCTATTTGCAGACGACGTGATAGTATACATGAGGCAACCAGAAAAGAGCTTCCCGGCACTGATGGATCTACTGAAGGAATATGGCCACTACTCAGGATACAAACTAAACGTGACAAAGACACAGACCTTAGCATGGAACTATTCTCCAACGACGGAAATTAGAGAACAGTACGGGATAAGATGGGACATGGACAAGATTAAATACTTAGGGGTGAACATCACGAGAGGGGTGGAGAAACTGTTTGAGGCGAATTATACACAGATAAATCAGAACATAAAGAGAGACCTAGAGAGATGGACAGTAATGCCCTTGGACTTCAATTCAAGAATAGAGGTCATTAAAATGAACATACTATCAAGGTTACTGTACCTATTCCAGTCACTACCGATACAAATACCACAGAATCAATTCAGGGAGTGGGACAGACTGATATCGAGGTTCATATGGGCGGGGAGAAGACCACGGGTCAGATATAAAACACTACAACTACCAAAGGAAGAGGGAGGGATGGCAGTACCCAGCCTACAAGATTATTACTATGCAGCACAACTGAGAGCAGTGACGTGCTGGTGTAACGACAGATATGAGGCAAGATGGAAAGACATTGAAAAAGAAGGGGAGGGATACAAGGTACAAGCTCTGGTGGGGGATAGGGAACTATTTAAAGAAAAAGAGGGACTATTAGATCCAATCACCAAATGCACCTTGACCATATGGAACAGAGTAGTAAAAACACACAAATTGGAGAAGCAGTCAGGGGTCCTGAGATGGGTAGCACATGACAAGAGATTCAAACCAGGGAGGTTAGACCATGGATTCAGAAGGTGGGAGAGGGGGGGGGCAACAGCAATATGCAAAATGATAGAGAAGGGAGAAATGCAGACACTACAAAAATTAAAGGAGAAATTTGGACTAGAAAACAGGGACCACTTCAGATATCTACAGGTTAGAGACTACTACAACAAAGAAATAAGGGGGGCCAAAGACGAGGAACAGAATGGAATAATAAAGATGATAGTATGGGCATACGAAGGGGGGCAAGGAAGAGTAATATCAGCAATATACCGGGCTATAATGACCAGCAAGGGACACACAACCGATTATATAAGGGAGAAATGGGAGAGAGAACTAGAGATAGGAATAACAGGGAAGGAATGGGGGAACATATGTGAGGTACAACATTCAACAACAGGATCGAGAATATGGAAAGAATTTGGATGGAAAAACATAATCAGATTCTTTATAACCCCAGAGCTGAAGGGAAAATATGCACCAACACAAAAAGCATGCTGGAGGATGTGTGGGAAGGAGGGGGAAAATCACACGCACATATTCTGGGGATGTCAGAAGCTGAAGGGGTATTGGGAGGAGATAGGGGAAGCAATGATCAGAATATTAGGATACGGGCTACCACAAACAGGACTGGTGCTTTACTTAGGAGACCTGACACACGAGGGAATACAAGGGGGGGACAAATATTTAATAAAGATAATGTTGATAGCGGCCAGAAAAGCAATAACGAGACTGTGGTACAAGGAAGACCCACCGACAATAGCAAAATGGGTAGGAATAGTGGAAGAAATACAGGATATGGAAAGGATAACACACATGCTGAGGTTACAGGAAGAGAAATTTGGGGAAAGATGGGGAAAGTGGGAGGATTATAAAAGGAACGAGAACGACATCACAGAGGAAGAACCAAATGCAACACAAGAGAGCGAAGGGTAAAGGAGGAAAGATGTTCAAGCAGGGTCTATGAACCCATGTCACACACCTGTACTTTAGTTAATATTTTCTATTTTGTTTTTGGGATATTACAAGTGCTGAATGCTTTTATACCTTATTATTTATGTCTGTTTAACGGTGTGATATTAAATATTCAGGGATGAGGTGGTTTGTGTATGGGTGAACCAAAAGGCAAAGTGAAAGTTAATAAACAAAAAAAAAAAAAAAAAAAAAGGACGAAGGAGAAGGGAAGAAAGAAGCTCAAGGAGGGTCTCTGGACCCAGATCACACATACAAACCTTAGTCAGCATTTATCGTCTTTGAGTAGGAATTACCTGTTTATGCCTGTTTAAGGGAGATACACAATCAACCTTTATATCAAATACCTAGAAAACAACAGTAGGGGAACCAGACAACTAACCATGTGATACCCATGTAAATATTTATGTGCACTGTTTTTTCTTTTTCTTTTTATTGTGATGCTAGTTTCTTCATTTTTTATTATTTATTTTTTGTAAGTGCTGTCTGTCTAAATAACTGTTAATAAAAAATGTAAGTTTAAAAAAAAAAGAAAGGGAGACATACCGGTAGAGGAGGAGAGGAGGGTATTATGCGCGTACTCAGCCCATGCCAACCTCCTACTCCACGTTGCCGGGCAACCGGCAACGTAACATCTCAAGACCCCCTCCAGGTCCTGGTTGACGCGCTCCGTCTGCCCGTTCAACTGCGGATGAAACCCAGACGAAAGGCTGACGGAGGCGCCGAGACCGGCGGCAAACGCCTTCCAGAACCTGGAAGCGAACTGAGGACCCCGGTCCGACACGATATCCACCGGAAGCCTGTGGACCCGAAAGACATGCTGTATCACCAGATCAGCAGTCTCTCGGGCCGATGGAAGCTTGGGGAGAGGAACAAAATGAGCCGCCTTCGAGAACCGATCCACCACCACCAAAATGGCGGTGAACCCGTCCGAAAGGGGGAGGCCAGAAATAAAGTCCAGGGATATGTGCGACCAGGGCCGTTTAGGAATAGGAAGTGGCCGGAGGAGACCTGCCGGTGCACAGCGAGAGGTCTTACTGCGCGCGCACATCAGGCAGGCCGCCACAAAGGAACGCGTATCCCCCTCCACTGTCGGCCACCAGAACCTCCTACGGATAAATTCCAGGGTCCTGGTGGCCCCAGGGTGGCTGGTGAGGGATGAGGCATGTGCCCACTGCAGCAAACGTGAGCGTGCCGCCTTGGGCACATACGACCGCCCCGGAGGGCCCCCGCCAGGATCGGGCTCCCGCGTCAGCGCCGACCTTACCACCTTATCTATGCCCCAAGACACGGGTGCCAAAATCAAGGCCGGTGGAATAATGGGATGGGGCTGCTCCTCCCGGCCAGGAAGATCAAACTGGCGCGATAACGCGTCGGGTTTGATATTCTTGGACCCGGGTCTATAGGAGATGGTAAATCGAAATCGTGTGAAGAATAACGCCCACCTGGCCTGGCGAGCGTTAAGGCGTTTAGCCCCTTGGATGTAAGCCAAGTTCTTATGATCGGTCCAAACAATGAAAGGTTGTGCCGCCCCCTCCAACCAATGTCTCCATTCCTCCAGTGCCAATTTGATAGCCAACAACTCCCGATTACCCACGTCGTAGTTGCGCTTGGCTGATGACAGACGGCGAGAAAAGAAAAGCACACGGGTGCACTTTCCCATCCTTTAAGCACCTCTGAGAGAGCACCCCCCCCACAGCGATGTCAGAGGCATCCACCTCCACAATGAACGGAACCTCTGCATCGTGGCGGATCAATACAGGAGCGGATGTAAACCGACGCTTGAGATCGCAGAAGGCCGACTCTGCCCTAAGCGACCATTCAAAGCCAGGGAGAGAGGCCTTAGTGAGAGCTGTTAACGGATTGGCTAAGGCGCTAAAGTTGCGAATAAAGCGTCTGTAAAAATTTGCAAAGCCCAAAAACCGTTGTAACCCCTTGAGCGACGAAGGCCGTGGCCAGTCCAAGACTGCACTCACCTTGACCGAATCCATGCGTAGATCACCCTTCGTCAACACAAAGCCCAGGAAGGAAACGTATCAGTGTGAAACACACACTTCTCAGCCTTAACGAATAGTTGATGCTTGAGGAGACAGTCTAGCACCTCCCGAACATGCAGTTGGTGTTGCACCATATCGCGAGAAAAAATTAGGATATCATCTAGGTAAACAAACACCGACACCCCAATCAAGTCTTGCAGCACGTCGTTAACCAGGGCTTGGAAGACTGCCGGAGCATTAGCCAAACCAAAGGGCATGACCAAATACTCATAGTTAGTGACCATTGGGTGTATTAAATGCAGTCTTCCACTCGTCTCCTTCTCTAATCCTGACCAGATTGTATGCATTACGTAAGTCAAGTTTAGAAAAGACCTGTGCCCCCTGTAAGCACTCAAAGGCCGTGTCCATGAGAGGTAAAGGATATCGGTTCTTGATGGAAACGTCATTCAATCCCCTATAATCAATGCACGGGCGCTGATCCCCATCTTTTTTGTCAACAAAGAAGAAACCAGCGCCGGCCGGGGATGTGGAAGGACGTATGTGCCCCGCAAGCAATGCCTCCTCAATGTAGGTGTTCATGGCCAAGGTCTCGGGGCGTGAGAGAGAGAACATTCGCCCGCGAGGTGGGGAGGTACCGGGTAGAAGATTAATGGGACAGTCGTATGATCTATGAGGCGGTAGTGCTTTAGCACGCGTCTTGCTAAAAACGTCCGCCAGGTCCCAATAGATCTCAGGAACCCCTATCAAATCGGGATTAGAGGGTGGAACAGAATCTGCGACGCTCCCCACCACCCTGGAGAGAGAAGAAGGAGAAAAAAGAGAAGAGGGGAAGGGAGACAAGGGAGTGGACAAACTCTCGCCGACGACCGACTTCACGTTGACCTCCGTTGAGAGCTTGCCCGTGCTCCAATTAATATTCCGTACACATGAAGACAACCAGGGATGACCCAACACCATAACAGAATAGGGGGAGACAATAACAAATAATTGAACCCACTCCCACCCCCCACCCGCCACCCGGATGTGCATAGGAACAGTACGTTGTGTGACGCTCCCACTGCCCAGGGGCTGACCGTCCAGGGCGTAGACAGGAATGGGAACCCCCAACTCTTCTACCGGGATTCCCCATTCTCTCACCAACCCCAAGTGAATGAAATTGCCCGCCGCCCCTGAGTCAATGAGAGCCTTCGTTCCCCTAACGTTACCCCCACAGTTAACCGCCACCTCCAGAAATGTACGTGAGTCAGATGGTAGTGCTGGGGTGAGCCCACCTGCTGGCGCCCTCTCGAGGCCCGGCGGAGCACCTCCCCTTCCCGACTGGCGGCGAGTTGAGCCAGCCTGTTCCCGACAGCTGCCGAAACGATGACCGGTGCGGCCGCACCGGAAGCAGCGTCGCTCCTCGATGAAGCGCCGCCGCTCGTCGTCTGAGAGCGACAGCGCCCCAAGCTGCATGGATTCATCACCCAGTGGCCCACTCGTGTAATGCGGGAAGATGTCAACAACGGGAGGAGAAAGGACACGTACCTGGGTAGTATCTTCACGCTCCCTCTCTCTCTCCCGATGTCGGTTGTCCATCCGTATGGCGGTGTTGATGAGCGTTTCCAGCTGCTCAGGGATCTCACGCACGGAGAACTCATCTCGCATCCGTGCGGAGAGTCCCCTGAGAAATAGGACCACACAAGGAATTTCCGGCCAAGCAGCCTCCCGAGCCACGATCCGAAATTCGATGGCGTATTCTGAGACCGTGCGGGAGCCCTGCCGGCAAGCGAGAAGCCGCCCACCGGCTTCGAAGACCGAGAGTACTCGGGAAGTGTCGAATACCCTTCTCAACTCCCTGGTGAAGTCGTCCACACAGTCGCAGAGAGGCGAACCGCTCTCTAATTCGGCCGTAGCCCAGGAGAGTGCTTGACCGGTGAGGAGGGTGATAATATATGTGACTTGTGCTCTGGAAGAGGGGAATGAGCGTGGCTGCAGCTGGAACACGAGTGAGCACTGGGTGATGAACTCCCTGCATCCCTCCGGTGCTCCCGCGTAGCGGCCTGGTGCGGGTAGCCGTGGCTCCTGGTTCCGATCCTGGTGCCCAAGAGCTCCCCGACTCTCCTCGGTGTTGAACGTGGTGTTGAACGCCGCCTCTCCTGCCGCCGTCTCACCCACCGTCGTCCTTACCCCCGCCACCTCGACTTGTGCCTGCTGGGCTGTGATGAGCGCCGACTGCGCCGTCTCCTGCGACGCGCTGACGATCCCGCCCAGCCGAACCAACTCTGCGCTGACCAGATGTTGGTGTTCCTCCATGCACTCCTGTGCCCTCTTCTGTGCCCGGAGCATCTCCATGATTGCCTCCATGGAACTCTGATGGTCAGGTCTTCTGTCAGGATGGAGGTAGGTGAGTTCCAATTGTTGTAGGCAATCACAGAGACGGAGAAGGTATACTCTTGAACAGGTTCGACTTTAATAGTAAAGAACACAAAGAGTAATACTAGGATACTATGCCAAGGCAAGGGAACGAGAGAATTAGGTAATGGAGCTTAGTGGTGGTCCAGAACTGGAACCGCCCGCGTTATCTCCGAACGCCTATAGTGAAGACCTGACAAATGACAAGCAGAGGAAAGGAATGTTATATAGCCACCAAATACCAACATTCCACACACACCCCCGTGAAAGCCAATCAGAAGCCAACCCCTAATTGACAGCACTAAATGACAGGGAAAACAAGTGACAGTAATCAAGTGACAGATGACAGAGAAGGTGGGAGGTTCCCGACCGTAGTCAAGAACCAGAATCGTAACATCGAAGAGCATCGGCGAAAGACAACAGCCCTGTCTTGTAGCCCTCTCTAGTTTGATCCGGTCAGTCAAGTTGCCATTTACTTTAATCCTTGCCGTTGGTTCTTGATATAATGCCCTAATTGTTTTCATCGCGTTTTTGTCTAGTCCAAATTTCTCTAATACTTTATATAGGAATATCCAGCTTACACTGTCGAATGCTTTTTCTGCATCCAGGCTAACTAGTACTGCACTTCCTCCTTCTTTTTGTATCTCCTCTACTATCTGCACTGTCTTTCTTATGTTGTCCTGTGTTTTTCTTCCTTTAATGAATCCGGTCTGGTCTTCGTCTATAATATCTGGCATAAATGTCTCAAATCTTTTGGATATTATCGATGTATACATCTTGTAATCTACATTAAGTATGGACACTGGTCTGAAGCTACTACATAGTTCCTTATCCTTCCCTTCCTTTGGGATCGTAGTAATTATGGCTTCTTTCCATGAGGGTGGCATTGTTCCTTTTTTCATTGTGTGTCTAAATGCTGCCTCTAATATGGGCCTCAGTTCCTGTCTAAATGTTTTGTAAAATTCCGAAGGGAATCCGTCGCTACCTGGTGACTTATTGTTCTTTGCTTTACTGATCGCATTTCCCACTTCCTGTTCTGTTATCTCTGCATTTAATATTTTGTTCTGCTCCTTTCCTATCGATGGTAAATCAAATTTTTCTAAGAATGTCTCTATCTCTTCTTCTCCTGCCGCTTTCGGTTGTGTGTATAGTGTCTTATAGTATTCTACAAATGTCTTCTCTATTTCAGCTGGTTCTCTTAGTAACCTGTTTGTGTTTGTGTCTTTTATTGTGTGTATTGTATTTAGTTTCTGTTGTATTCTGATTCGTCTAGCTAAGAGTCTGGTCGCTCTCGTTCCTCCTTCATAGTATGTCTGTTTCACGTATCTAGCCTTTTTCTCAATTTCTGTCAGTAATTCTTTGTTTATCTTTTCTCTAACGTCTTTTACTTCCCTAAGTGTCTCTTGGTTCTTTGAGTTTTGGTGTTTTTTCTCTAATTCTTTCAGTTTCTTTACTAAGTTCTGGTATGTCTCTATTCTGGCCCTCTTGAGTAGTGCTGCCTTTGCTATCAATTTTCCTCGTATTACTACCTTCATTGCATCCCATAGAATGTTTGGATCTACCTCTCCGTTATCATTTTCCTCTCTGTATCTTATTATGTCTTCTTTTACTTTGTCTACTAAGCCTTTGTTATTCAATAAACCTACGTTCTGTCTCCAGACTGTGTTTCTCCGTCTACTTTTCAGATTTACTGTCAGATATGTTGCGCTGTGATCTGATATGTCTGTTACCCCTATTCTACAATCTTCTACTCTGTATCTGTCCCCTGTTGTCATGAGGAAGTAATCTATCCTTGAATATGTTGTGTGTGGATGTGAATAATGTGTGTATTCCTAGTCTAGTGTGTGTGTTTCTCTCCATATATCCGTGATTCCTAATTCTGTCATTTGTATATTCATATATTTGCTAATGTGTGTTCTCCATCTCTTTGTGCTTGTCGTGTCCATGTCGTAATTCAATACTACGTTGAAGTCTCCTGTACAGATTAAAACGCCTTCCCCTTCCATTGCTATAATATCAAAGATTGTTTCAAATAGGTATTTCTCACTGTCTGGGGGTGCATATATATTCATTAATGTTACCATTTGGCCTTCCATTTTCCCCTTGGCCATTACATATCTCCCCTCTTTATCTCTCACTTCTTTAATCAATTCAAACTTCACTGCATTCTTAATCAATATAGCTACTCCTCTCCTAAGGTTCTGTTTAAAAGAACTATAAAAAAAGTTTTCCATCAAGAAAAACCCCACCTATATTCGTACTGGCGAATCGCGTCTCGCTCTTTCGCCATATTGAGATATGGGACAGAGCAGA
The DNA here is from genome assembly GCF_963971535.1 of Notolepis coatsorum. Lineage (NCBI taxonomy): Eukaryota > Metazoa > Chordata > Actinopteri > Aulopiformes > Paralepididae > Notolepis > Notolepis coatsorum. The sequence continues at coordinate 64,963,204 of NC_140170.1, forward strand.
CGCGTGGCCCGACAAATGTACCCCCTGAGGACCCGCAAGCCCTACCACCAGGGGGGAGGGGAGTCCCGTCACCCCCCCTTCCTAGTGAAGAGGGGGCGGCAGTCAACTCCACCCAAGTGCGAAAAAGAGGGAACTAGAGACCCCCAAAACGCACAGCACAGGCAGGACCACGTGTGACACATCACCTCGTGGCACACACCCACACACCCCTGCTAACCCACCGAAGGGCGGGACGCAGGGGAGGTCCCAGACCCCAGAACGGCCTGGGAGACAGAACCCACAGTCATGTCCATGAGGTAAAACCTAACGAAGGGACCCGGGGAGGACCAGGAGGCCGCAGCACAGATGTCCTCCACCGAGGCCAGCCCAGCCAACGTGTAGCAAAGGGCAATGCCCTCGCACAACCAATGTGACAGGCGCTGTTTCGACAGTGCCTTACCAGCGCGAGAGCCACCGTAACAAACAAAGAGCTGATCGGTAGCCCTGAGGTCCTGAGTCCGGCTGAGGTAAACCCCCAAAGCCCGGAGCGGACATGACATGTGAAGGCTCGCCTCTAACTCACCAGCGTGAGGAGGCGGATGAAACGCCTGATCCACAATATCCCTGGAGCGAAAAGAGCTCCGGATATTCTTTGGCACGAAGACTGGATTAGGCCTCAGAGTCGCACCGCTATTGACACGAATAGACAAGCACTCAGGCCGCACCGAGAGAGCACAAAGCTCACCCACGCGCTTAGCGGAGGTGATGGCCAGCAGGAATGCAGTCTTGAAAGACAGGACCAGTTGGAGGTCCCAACTCGGAGACAGAGAACGTTTCACCGGCTTAAGGCGCCGAGCGCCAAGCAGGAAACGCTTCACAAGAGGGTGGCTGAACAACGTAACGCCCTCAAACCCCACATGACAAGAGGATATAGCCACGGCATATACCCTCACCGTCAAAGCCGACAGTTTATCCAAAATAGACTGAAGGAAGGAAAGGACAGCGTCCAGGGGGCAGGACACAGGGTCCAAGCCCCCCACTCTACACAACTCTTGGAAAATACGCCACCTACCTGCGTAGACCGCGATAGTGGAGGGAGCATGCACGTTCCGGATGGTGTCGACCACAGAAGGGTCCATCCCCTCCAGACTCACCCTCTCAACAGCCAAACCATCAGCGGCTGGCCAGCACAGGGAACTGCCACAGAGACCCGTGCGCCTGAGAGAGACCAAGGAACAGGCCACGGCTGCGCCCCGGTCCGGCGTGATCAGGATCAAGGTCCTGCGCTCCCGACGTACCCGCTCCAACAACTGACCTATCAGATGTATGGGGGGAAAAGCGTACAGAATCCCGGGCGGCCATGGATACATCGAGAAGGCATCCACCCCCAAGGGAGGATTGTCCCCCCAACTGACCGAGAACCACAAGGGGCACTGGTGAGACTGTCTGCTCGCAAACATATCCACAGAGGCTTCCCCGAAGCGGTCCCAGACCTGCCTGACTATGTCTGGACGTAGTCCCCACTCGTCGTGATGAAGACCGCCCGCGACATCACATCTGCGCCCACATTCTCCCTGCCAGGGACGTGGAGCGCCCTCAGGCTGCGCAGATTGCGAGACGCCCACAGCCAGAGCTCGGACGCCGCCCGGTGCAGATGGATGGAGCGTACTCCACCCTGTCTGTTGATATACGCCGCTGCCGTCATGCTGTCCGTCCTGACCAACACGTGCTCGCCCACCACCAAGTGGCCGAGCCGCTTGAGGACCAGGAGGACCGCCTTCAATTCCAACACATTGATGTGCATAGCAGACCGGGCAGCATGGACCGTCCAGCTGCCCCCCACTGCGTTGGTCCGACACGTCCCCCCCCATCCCGTGAGGGAGGCGTCGGTGAAGACCGTGACGTGTGACCGCCTGCCGCCCATGGGGACCCCGCTGGTGAGGGTACCAGGCCTCCAGTAGGCGAGATCCCCCCATATCGACAAGGGAACCTTTAAACGTTTCCACTTGCCTCTCACCGGGTCTATTTTCAGACTGGAAAACCACCTCTGTATCCTCCTCATGAAGAGGAGGCCAAGTGGGACCACCGAGTGAGCAGATGCCATCATACCGAGCAGGCGCATCACATACAGCGCCGTAACCGTCCCGCCAGGACGGAGACCCCAGAGCGCATCGAGGATAGTCACTCGCGGCCGCTCCGAAAGGGTTGCCCTCATGGGCCTTGAGCTTAGAACCAAGCCCAAGTACTCCACCTGTTGACTGGGAAGAGGCGTACTCTTCTTCCAGTTCACAGCAAAACCCAGCTTGGTGAGGAATTCCACCACCAGCCTGGTATGAGACCTGGCGACCTCCTCTGACTGGCTGAGGAGCAGAATGTCATCGAGATAGAAAAATATTCGTATCCCCTGACGATGTAGAGGCTCCAGCGCGGTCTCTACGCACTTGGTGAATGTGCGGGGGGCCAGAGAGTAGCCGAACGGCAACCTCTGGTACTCGTACGCCACGCCCTGAAACAGGAAGCGTAGGTATTTCCTGTGAGGAGGGAAAATCGGGATGTGAAAATACGCATCCTTCAGGTCTATGGAGGTGAATCAGTCTCCCACCCTGACAGCGTTTAACAGGTGTTTGACGGTCAACATTCTGAACCGTCTCGCCACAATCAGATGTTTGAACGCGGACAGATCCAGTATATGTCATAGTCACAGCACAAGCGTACTTCACTCCCCCTCCTTTTCCCCTCACATTCACCACACACTCCTCTCCATCCTCCCTTCCATCCACCATGCACTCCTCTTCATCCTCCTTTCCATCCACCACGCACTCCTCCTCATCCTCCCTTCCACCACGGAAGCCTCACGCCCTTATATGGCCAGCATCCCTTCACTTCCCGTCACTCAGCCCAGCTGCACTTCATCCCCCTGATTCACATGCTGTCAGGCACCTCACTCCTCACAGCTGTATCCCATCCCCCGTTGATGAAGACCCTACTTCTACCGGATGACGCTGACCAGAAGTCGTCGTGGTGTTAGTATCACTACCTAGGACCCCCGTTCCAGTGCACCTTCCTGCCTGGACATCTCGTGCTGCACAAGGAGTGCTCTTGCTCTCTCTCCCGACACAGACCTGTGTCTTCTGCCCACAGCTGCACTGGGAGTGCACCTGTCCTTACCACCCAAGAACATTCTAACCCCTGTCTATTGCACATTCCTGATGTAATACTTGTCTGCTTGGGAAATACCATTAAAACCCCTTGAAACGCTCCATTCTCCTCTCCTGCATGTGTTCAGCGATTGGGCTGTGTTCAAAACCCACTTCTCACAGTATAGGTCTGACACCTCCCGTTTTTTTGGGCACCAGAAAATACCGGGAGTAGACGCCACACATCGCGTCCTCCCGTGGGACCACGACTACGGCTTGCTTCAGCCAGAGCTGTCACTGCTGCCGACCCTGACAACAGGGTCTGCACCAAACCTGAAAACGGAGGGTGGGGTTGTGCGAATTGCAAGACAAACCCCCGCCTCAACATTCTCTCCAACCACTTCGACATATGGCACTGCTGTAGCCATATGTGATGATAATCCCAAAGCGCACCCGCCACCATTTGGCGCTGGCCCGCTAGGAACTGTAGATAGGCGGCCCGGTCCCACCCGCTGTGCGTTGCCAACCCTGGACCCGCTAACCGTGCGGGCAGGGCGTTTTGTGGAGTCGGGACATCGGTCCCTGATACAACCCACAAGGCAATCGCACCCAAGGGGGGACCCCGACAGAAAGGGCCGGTTTGATAGAAGCTGACATCATACCAGGTGACAAGAGCTCCCCCACTGAACACCCCTCCAGCATGGACCGCTGAGGAGCTATTCTGCAGCTGGACATGCAAGGTGTGAGGCCCCCATGGGTTCCTACACACCATAGCCCTGCAGTGATATTACTACCACCCAAATCATGTGCGCCTGCCAGACCACTGCCGGGCTCTCCGGAGTGGGAGGCACTAACGTGATACCCGGCCTGGCGAAGGCGAGGTCGGGGAAACCCGCGCTGAGCCTGAAGAGGCCTCGAGTCCCCCTGCTGACAACCTTTGAAGTTGACAGACGTAACACCAGGCTCACCAATCGCAGATGCAGAACGCGTGACGAGGGAGCCACATGACAGCACAACATTCTCACGGACAGACCCAGTCTCAGCCATCAACTGGGTGTCAGCCCCTGTCCCCATGAGAAGCGAAAAGTGGGGCCGCTTGCGCTTCATTGAAGACCCGCGGCCCGCAGCCAAAGGAAACAAATCAGAGCCCCTTTTCCGCTGGTGTTGGGGGAGGGAGTGATCGGAGAGCGGGCTGCACACAGCAGGACGGCGATGGTTTTTTAGGGCATGCTCATCCAATGTAGCCGATCCCTCGGCCGCCAAGGCTGTCGGCCTTGTGGACACCTGTTGACGTAGAGCCCAGGGTACCTCAGGCGGGGGAAACATGGCCGCTGGTCGAGGGCCTCGCCATAGTCGCTGACGAGGCCGTGCTCTCACCTCTGGCTGCATGGTGTGAGGCGGTGTGGGGCCCAGGTCAAATACTGCCCGCGTTTCCGCAGAACGACAAAAAAGTCCTTCCGCGGAAAGAGGAGCCTCAAGGAGAAGACTGTTCCAACCAGAGATGCCTATTAATAAGAGTTGATAGAATCCTGCTCCTCCCTGCGGTTATAGCTTGCGACTGATTCAGGATTTCTATAACCCCAAAAACACGCACAATGTTTTCAGCGTCGGCTGGCCCTGCAGCCCCACTACCCGACACCAATGTGGACAGAAAAACAGTCAGCTGAGCCATGACACTGGCCGCAGCTAAATTCCATCCTGTGGCGGTATAAACATCATCAGTCCATACTGCCACCTGCCGGGCCGACTTGCTCTCAAGCGTCGGCTTCCGGGTGGGACACCGTTCAACCCTGCCAGGGCAAAGGATCGATGCTACCTGGCTCTCAAGCCAAGGCACACCTGCCTTGCGCCCTGTTGTCAGCCCATTTACCCGTAAAAAGGGTAAATAAGTCTCAGCCAAACCCCCCACATTAGCTACCGACTGACCTTCATCAATGAACCGGTTAAGAGGAGGGAAAAGCGGTGACATCCCACAGCGGAGAACAACGGAACAGTGACCCAGCATTAGCATTAGCAGCGCGCTCCAGGATAACCGGGAAAACGTCCAACTCAGAGTCACGTTTACCCAGATATCCTGCCCCTTGCGCCAATACACAACTCGGTTGTCTCACAGGACAACAAGCAGTATTACTAACGCCAACATTAATGCCTGATGGCACAGGGCCTACCTGAGCGAGAGTTAACCCGACAGCTAAACCTCACGCGACGTCCCTCGATCCGCTGTCAGAAGACGAGGAAACCCCAGGACAGGCCCGACGCGCCGTTGGAACAAGCCGAGAAGATTCCAGGGGCTGGAAATCTCCGGCGAAAACCCAACATTGTTCAATTTCTCTCTGCATTTCATAACAGCTAGTTCATGGGATGCAATGCACGTCCATGATGGAAAACGAAAAAAGAGGAAGGGCGAGTGTGACCATGCCTGGTGGCGTGAATACTTTCGACAACAAATGTTTGTTTCCGCGTGCGAGTTTTGCGCTCTGATTGGCCAGGTCATGTGACATGTGCGCCAATCGTGGGACAGCAAGTTCTGCGCCTATTTCCGGGTCTAACAGCCTGCAAACTACCTGGCGTTCTATCGCCATGCTCTAAGACAAACTCTAACCTTAACCAACTTCGAAAGAGTGCCTAAGCTTAACCGTCGAAAGAAGGGCAGGCGTTCTATCGCCATGCTCTAAGACAAACTCTAACCTTAACCAACTTCGAAAGAGCGCCTAAGCTTAACCAGTGTAGACACTTGCGGTCCCACGATTGGGCGTACATGTCACATGACCAGAAATGACCTGGCCAATCAGAGACGTGGAAACAAACATTTGTTGTCAAAAGTATTCAGGCTGCCTGGTGTCTTATAGGAGGACACTGGGGCGGGGCCTGGTCAGGTGCATGGGTGCATTTGTTTCGTTAATAAAGTACAGTAGGTACTGGAGATGAGGTATATCTCAATATGGCGAAAGAGCGAGACGTGATTCGCCAGTACGAATATATAACCTTCGATCTGCCAACATAAACCGCCTCCTTCCCCCCAGGACCAAGCTCCGCACCATGGGTGACCGGGCCTTCTGCTCGGCTGCTCCTCGCCTGTGGACTGCCCTCCCTAACTACCTGAGAGCACCACAGACCACTGCTTCTTTTAAAAGAGGACTAAAAACATACCTCTTTACCAAAGCTTGGTCTTAGTTTTAACCTTTTATACATGTCTTTGTGTGTTTTATCCCTTTTTTGTATGTTTTTATGCCTTGTTTTATAATTGCCTATGTTTTTAAAGCCTATGTTTTTACCCTGTAGCACTGTAGAGATTTGGTTCCAAATGTAAAGTGCACTACAAATTAAATGTATTATTATTAATAAACACACTGCACAGACTCTGGTACAGTGTGTTACTATGGTTTGGACCATGTATACCATCATCACTATTACTACTGTCTGATTGAATCCTGCCTCTCACTACTGTTCACTACTACTACTGTTTTTTTTTTTGATCCACTTTTTCTCCCATTTTTCTATATTTTCTCCCATCCCAATTTCGTATCATCCAATTCAACCCTCCCCTGTCACGAACGCTGTTTCTTGCCTCCCACAAGCCGGCTGCAATGTGGACTAAGTCATACATAGCACAAGTCCCCTCCGGTACTTGAGGTAACAGCAGTCGCATCTTTTCACCTACGCAGCTCGATCTCTCAGTGTCGAGGAGTAACGCGTGGGAGGCTCACGCTGCCCCCGACACTTCCTGATTCTACTGCGCAGGCGCACCAACCGACTTGTAGGAGTCGCTTGTTCACAACGTTCGATCCCCACCCTTCAGTTTTCCCTCCCCGTAATACGGCCAATGTGTATTAGTACGGACGACCAGCTAAACTGAAAACAATGTGGAGAGCTGGATTCGAACACGCGAATCCTAGCGTCTCCACACTGGTGGCGAGTGCCTTGCCCACTACACCACCTAGCCGCCCCACTACTACTACTGTTATCACTATTATCATTATTACTTTGCACTTTGTTCTATGTTCTATTATTACTACTATATCCTGCCTGTACCCCCCCCCCCCCCCATGCTGCTATGCCACTTTGATTTCCCCAAGGGGATTAATAAAGGTTTTATTAGATTAGATTAAAATGTATTGTCATTATACAGCACAAGTACAGTACAACACAAATAAGTTTGGCAAATGTAACAGTAAAGTGCAATAGTAATATACAATGTACAAGTGATTAAACTGGATATAAAATATATAAATGAGTACTACTGAGTGTAGTGCTAATCAGATGTATTTACAGAGTTGTAATATTAATATGTACAGTGATACAGATATAAACACAATATGCTGGCCAGCAGACGTGATATGGATATATATATATATGTAGCAGTCTGGAAAATATGGTATATTATTCAGAACTGCTGACTGTGTTTATATCCCTTTTTGTACACAAAGACATTCTAACTAGTGTCATTGATTCACACGAACAATGACACAAACGTCCCCGTCCAAAGAGCATTGGAATACGGATTATAAATGACAGTATTGATTCATATTCTACAGTGCGTCTCCCCTTGTGACTGGCGGGCGGGACCAGCAGGGGGCAGTAGCAGGCAGAGAGTGGCGGAGAGAGCTGAGAGATGATAAAGGGAGGAGCCCAACGGAAGTCGTTCTCTTCGGCAGTGAACTTGACGACGAGAAGTCACGTCTAACGGGGGGGGCTCTGGATAGCCCCGTTGCTGACTTTATGCCGGAGTGCCCCGTGGAACAGTGACGGGTGATAGGAAGTACTGGCTAGTGGATACGATATCCTAGCAGTACCAGTGGTATGATATGAACAATAAGTGCAGAGCCAGGCACTAACAGTCGAGTTATACCTAGTTACAGTGAGCGGTATAGGTAGCGTGCGGCTAAGGATCACAGTAGTATTGCTCGTGTTATACTTAGTTACAGTGCCGGTATAGACTGCGTGCAGCTACGGGTGTGGACCTGCGAACACTCTGCTCTGGCCGTCAGCAGCCGTCTTCACCGGCGGTTCTACCACCACTCTGCGCCGGCTGGAGAGCAGCCAACACGGGAGCCGTCCCGTCCAGCAGAGGTCGCCCAGCACCAGCTCAGCCAGCACTGCCTCTCTGCTATAGCTCCGCCTGCTAGCACCTGCGACGCGAGTGTTCGACACCATCTTGCCACCAGGACGGTGGTGGAGCGGCGCGGCCGCCATTTTGGTAGAGTAAACATTAGGGCTTCGGCGCCCAGGATCTATTGCACCTTACACAGTGTGGAGCGGCCTGCGGGTGAAGTTAACGTTGCTAACTGCAGACCCCAAACATTACATTACATGCCGGCATTAGCATAGGGCTTTTGTTTTGGTAATTGTGGGCCCACACTTTTGGTTTTATTTCCTTTTCTTTGAGCGTGATACAATGTGTGTGTATTAATATTTTCCCATTCAATTAACCCTTCCCTGGGGGGAAGTTACAGACCTGGTGCATTATAATTAAAGCCTTTTGAGGTATTATTCTGGCCGTATAATTAAAGCCTGTTGAGGTATTATACAGGGTGAAGACCCAGACGTGGGTGATGAGTCAAACACAGTGAAGTATATTATCCCTGATAGTAACCCAGAGGTGGGTGCATAATATACGTGTTTATGAGGTATTGAGTTGAACAGCAGGGGCTATAGTAGGACTTCAGCCCAATTGGCCACTAGTATTAAATAATTGTAACTGAACAGTACAATTAACATAAAGACTTGAATGGGGTTCTGTGTGCGTGTCCATTCCTGTGCCCTGCATTAACTCTTTTGGTGTGGGTAACGTATATATATGGTTAACCCCTTCCTACTCAACTCTCCCCTTTTCATTGTAAGGTTTCTAGGGTCATTGAGGGAGGGTACTGCTTGCGGGGGGAACTCAGAGTATTTGATTACAATTCAGTCACGAGGTGTGGGAGGGTCTAAGGAGCGACTGGGAGGAGTGGGAGCGTGTTGGGGAGTACTGCTGACCGCCCTGCGACAGGGAAGGAAGACCAGAGTACCAGACCAGGTTGGTAAATCCCGGGCCCCATCCACTCACACTACCAGCCTCCAGTCGACGCCCCAGGCCCAAAGACGAGGGTGCAGCCAGACAGAGTTCTGCTGTGTCCAGCTACCTCCTGACTGCCAGCAACCGTTCCCACGAAGCAGGGATAATCCACCCTGCTACATTTGGCGTCACAAACAGGATCAACATCCTAACTTACTCCCTTGACCGAGACCCGTAGAGAGACCCACGATGTCAAAGAAGGAGACCCCCACCGCGCAAGAGATGGCGGCGAAGTTTGAGCAACTGCAGGAGCAGTGTCAGACTCAGGCGGCACTGCTAAAGCAGCAAGCCGCAGCGATGAAGGAGTTGACTGACCAGGCCCTCCACACTCAGGTGGCCCTACAGGAGCTACGAGAGGGCCAGGCCGCCGCCACCTTGATACAGAAAGGGGAGACCCACGTCGCGCAGGAGAGGGAGGCGGAGTTAGAGCAGCTGCAGGAGCAGTGTGAGACTCAGGCAACACTACTGACGCAGCAAGCCGAAGCGATCAAGGAGTTGATCAACAAGGCACTCCTAGAGAAGCGCTACACTGAGGCGGCCCTAAAGGTGCAACGAGACGGCGAGGACGCCGCCGCCGAGGTAAAGAAAGAGGAGGCCGAACGCATGGAGGGACTGACCGCACAGGTGGAGCTGTTGGCGAACAGAACCCACACACACGCGGGCCTCCTGGACCGACAGGCGCTGGTGCTGGAAAAGACCCAGCACGAACAGCGGGAGCAGGCCGGACGCCGAGCTCCGCTTGCCTTGGCACCGGCCTGGATCCAACAGCTCCCTCCAGCGCCCCTCCCGGTGGTCTACGTCCAACGAGAGCGGAAGTGCAGCGAATTTGGAGGTGAACAAGAGATGGGGGAACTGCCTGTGGAGGACTGGATCCAGGCGATGAGGACCCACCTCCGGGCCAGTCGAGTGCCCGCGGAGGAACAAGCGGAGGTCGTACAGCTACACCTCAAAGGCGAGGCGAAGCAGACGGTACGCTTCCTGACGGAGGAAACCGCCCCCGACACGGAAGCCTTGTTCAAGATACTCAAAGAAACCTATGGGGACAAGGTCCTGGTCAGCATTCGGCTGGGGGAGTTCTTCGATCGAAGACAGGCCGCCGGCGAGACCATACGCCAGTTCGCCTATGACCTGCAGGAGAGGGTCCGTCGCCTACGACGTCGGGCGCCTACGCTGGTCGGCGATGCCACCGCCCTGCTGCAGGAGCGGTTTGTGGTGGGCCTCAGAGACGAGGCCCTGAGGAGAGAAATGCGGAAGTACATGAGGGAGGACGATACGCGGCCGTTTCCTCAGGTACTGCAGGCGGCGATAGACTGGTCTGAAGAGGAGATGGTCCTGCCCCCCACAAGGGGTGCCGACAGGGGCATGATACGCGGCGTCGTCGTGAAAAGACACGAGCCACCTCTGGACATAGCCGTGCTACAGGAGTCCATCCGACAGCTCTTCGCCGGCCAAGAGCGGTTTGGCGCGCGCATGGAACAGCTCTTCCAGGCGTTTCAACAGGAGCGAGACACACCCCAGAGAGGCTTCGCCGGAAGCTGACGGAGGAGAGACGTGCCCTCTACCCCGCGCAGACTACCCCGCCGGAGTGAGGATGGGAGACTGATCTGCTACAACTGTCAACAGCCCGGCCATATCGGCCGCGAGTGCCCCCGCGCGATGGAAGAATCACGCCTGGCGGAAGTACCGGGCGGTGAGGCCCCTCTCCCACCAGTACAGGATGCCACCCACACAGCAGCAGGCGGGTCGCCCGACCTGGCGACCGCCAGACCATGGTCTGGAGGGGGAGGTGTGGTGGCGAAAGCGCTGGCGCCCGGCTGCGCATCCCGATGCGGTCAGAACCGGAGTCTGTACCCAAGAGACAGAACAGGTCGGAAGGAGGTCAAGGGGGCGAGGACGGCCCGGACCAGGGGCCTCGTCGGCGCCGCTACCGCCGCAACTTCAACTACCGCCGCAGACGCTCGCCGGCCGGCGACCAGCCGGGCCCAGAGAGCGGCGATGGAAACGTCAAGAGGACGTCAGTGTTCACGGTTCGTCCCGAAAGAGGGGGCCCCGAAAGGACCGTGCAGAGAGATCGGAGCAAGATCTGCCCCTTCCCGGCCTCCGACCCGGAAGAGCGGACGAGAGCTTCCCGAAGGAGCCCGATGAGAGCGCGGAGCTCATCCGAAGCAGACGTGGGGGGTGCCTTCGTTTACCCTCGTGAACCGCACCCTAGGGCGTGTAGCAGCAGCGCCGCTACAGCAGCAGCTGAAGCAGCGCCGAACGAGGGAGGAGAGGTAGAGTTGGTCCCCTCAGGCGAGGACGGCGAGGGCGGCGAAGACGACGGAGACGGGGACGAGGAGGGCGCTGTGAGCGGCCCCTCAGAGGCCTCGGAGGGCAAAGCCGTGGCCGAGGACCCGCCAACAGAGACGGAGGAATCTGACACGGAGTTAGACTGGTGGGGGGTTGATCAAACCCGGGCCCAGCTGAATGACAGAGGTGAGCCACTCGCTCTGTGTTTCCAAGACCATGTGCGAAGGTGTGTGGGAACGAGACGAGTGGTGCACCTGTATGTCTAAGGGAATATGGCACAGAATCAGACGCAGGGGGGGTTGAACGAACCCGGCCCCAGAGGAGCACCAGAGGTCGGCTACCTGCTCGGTATCGCCAGGACTACGTGCTCAAGAGTGTGTCCAACTCCGGAGGGAGTGTGTAAAACTGTTGGCATAATGTGTAATTGTCAATCGATGTGTGAAACTGTTGGTCTCAGGACCGTTTTCATGCATGCGTTTGTTTTTGTTGTTTTTGTTGTTAACTTGCAGAGGACTTAGCAAGTTCAAAGTGGGGGGAAATGTAGCAGTCTGCTGACCGCCCTGCGACAGGGAAGGAAGACCAGAGTACCAGACCAGGTTGGTAAATCCCGGGCCCCATCCACTCACACTACCAGCCTCCAGTCGACGCCCCAGGCCCAAAGACGAGGGTGCAGCCAGACAGAGTTCTGCTGTGTCCAGCTACCTCCTGACTGCCAGCAACCGTTCCCACGAAGCAGGGATAATCCACCCTGCTACATATATATATATATATATATATATATATATATATATATATATATATATATATATATATATATATATATATATATATATATATATATATATATATATATATATATATATATATATAATGTAAGAATAAATAAATAAAAATATATGGTATATACAGCATTATTGTACATGATATCATACAGAGTTATATGGGTTATATGCAGGTGTATATAGAATGATTATGCAGGTATATAATCTGCATATAATAGTAACAACAATAAAGGAATTTGACTTGACTTGAAACATCGGGTGTCAGAACCTCCTCCACCACCACCATACTCGATGACTCTCTAGCTTGTTATATAGGCAATAGCCCCATTTTTCAATCTTGGTGGTCTTTCTGGGTCATACTCAGTCTGCCCTCTTGCAGAGTTAATTGCCCCCCTGATTTAAAAGCTGAATGAATGAATGAATGAATGAATGAATGAATGAATGAATGAATGAATGAATGAATGAATGAATGAATGAATGAATGAATGAATGAAAACTTTATTTAACAGATTGCAGAATGGGTACAATACCGTACGGCTCAATACACACAATTGTTAAGGGAATGCAGACCAGAGAAAGACGTTTGTCTTGTTTACATCAGGGTGCCCCATTTTCAATTCATAGTGACATTTATGACATACACAACATACATGACATCATGACATTTATGGCATAGGGACATACATGACATACAGGTAAAGTACTGTTACATTTGTGACATATACAATATGCAAATATACAGTACTGTTAGTTACCCATAAATCCTGACAGAGTATATACATATGATGGGGAGGAGACTGTACATTAGGAGGGGGTGGGTGGGAGAGAAATATACATATGGTGGGGAGAGAATATACATACAGTGGGGAGGAGACTGTACATTAGGAGGGGTGGGTGGGTGGCAGAGAAATATACATATGGTGGGGAGAGAATATACATACAGTGGGGAGGAGACTGTACATTAGGAGGGGGTGGGTAAATCGAAGGCTGTTACAAAGGGTCAGATTAAACCGAATCTATGTATTTATTGATTGATATATATTGCATAATATTTGTATATCGTTTGATATCCCTTGTATATTCTTTGTACATATACACGGAATGTCCCTTTAACCTAGTAGCCTACAGCCCATAATAGTTCATTCTCTCATTGGACAAGAACCTGGCGCCAGCAGACAGGCCCCTTGAGTCAAGTTCAATAGTGCCGACGAACATGTCCCAACTAGCCCCGGTTCCGCATAGGAATACGGCTACCGAAATACGAATGGTACTATTTGTTCACCGTGCATATAAATAGGGCGCAAGAAATGTAGAATTCCGCTTAGTCCCTTGTCTCGTTCAGTTCAGTTACCAAGTAAAGCCTTACCCACTACGCAACGTGCGGTACAGCAGGGCTCGTATTGCCTCAAATAGAGTCGTGTTTATCCTACTACGTTTGTTTAACGTATCGTTCGCTACTTGCTAGTAAAAGCCTTCATTACGAGTCAAAGACCACGTGAAGTGAGTAATTGTGCGTCTACATAGAGCACTTATTGCCGCGTGCTAATAAGGATAGTAACGTCAAGTTCAACTGTGAACTACCGTGCACCACGGAGGATACCTACACCGGTGATTGCAGAGCCACCTTCCGGCAGGATTATTGCTTTTGACTGTGGCTGCTGGAGCAGAGAACCGCCTACCCCGCTGCTACTGTGGGATCTACACATGCCCGTGAGGACATCATTCGAGCCCGTCTCTGTTGGAGCAGAGACTCCACGGCTTCCACCTACGCTGCTGCACACTGGAATTACAGCGGCTGCTTTTCCCCGCGGAGCAGGGAGTAATATACCGTATCCAGGTGCCTTGTTGAAGCCCCTGTTGAACCCATTGACTTTGTATGGAGCATTGCCTCCCCCTGCTGGCTTACAACCGGTAGTACCCCTTTCCAGTATCTTCCCTGAGTACCAGAGATAATTACTAATATTCACTATTGATTTATCTATGCACATTCGCTTTGCCTTATAAGCGCAACTAAGTAATGTAATGTAATACTATTTGATGTAATAAATATTCTAAACGAGTATTTGTGTGGAAACCGTGTTATTGTGGAGAAGTTCTCATCATATACCTGTGTACGGTATTGGCCAGTAATGTACATAAGACGGTAGTAGTTTAATGATACTAATACTTGATTAATACAGTCAGGGAATTGTACCCCTCAGTTAAAATTGGTCCTTCGAGCCCCGGATAATAATTAGCGTAATATTAATATAATATTAATATTGACATGGCCGATGACGAACACTCCACAAACGGTTCTCCTAAGCTAGATCGCCCACAGCGCAGACGGCAGCCACCTCCCTATCTAGAGGCATACTCTGTCAGTCCAATACCTAGCTTTAAAGGGAAATTAGATACGGATAAAATAACTAAAGCGGATAGTAAAATTATGTCCGACCCTACCAACCAGGCTACCCCGCCAACAGAGGCCCTAGTGGGTTCTAATGTAACTGACCAAGCTCACGGTGGGGACCAGGAGGGAACTGACACGACTTTATCCCCCGACAACGCCGACGAGGTAGTCCCCGGAGCGCTCCAGGATAAAGAAAGCCCTCCCGGGATGGAACCCGACCCACCACAAGAAGAGACGCGCACCCAGGAGATGGGTCTCCTCGGTACGCAACAGGAGAACGGGTCTCCAACAAGTACTGCCGGGAGCCGATCGCCCCGAACGGCGTCTTCCCCCAGCGCGGCGGACAAGATGCTGGCGCAAGCACTCATCGCCACCCTGGCAGCCTCCACCGAACGCGATCGACTTCAAGCGCAACAGACGCGCGAGCGCGAACAGTTTGCAGGCGAGCGAGAGCACTTCCAGGCGCAACAAAGGAGTGAAGACGACCGCATAAGACTGGAGACCAGACGCCTCCAGACAGAAGAGAACATTGAGAGAAGCCGCGCCGATGCACAGCACGCCGCCGCCAATGCACAGCGCGACGTCGCAAATGCCCAGCGCGACGCCGCCAACGCACAGCGCGACGCCGCCCAGGCCAGCGCCAATGCGCAGCGCGACGTCGCCAATGCCCAGCGCGAAGCAGCGCGCGACGCAGCCCATGCCCAGCGCGAGGCAGAGCGTGACCGGCTGCAGGCGGAGCTGATGGACAAACTGGTTGCCATGGCGACACCCCCTCACTCCACACGGAGCTCTCAGAGATCGTCAAGACACGGGTCTAGGACACATTCCCCTACCCGACGAAGCGACCCGGGACCCCGCCAACAGGAGGATCCTGTCCACGTCTCCGAACCCCCTTCCCGGCCGGTCCATACGAGACCCAGCAACCGGGAAGAATCGGACCACGCCGAGAGACTGAACAGAAGACTCCAGGTCCTAGCAGAGGGAGAGGAGGAGGAAGAGGAGGCCCAGTACAGCCCGACCAGCAGCAACGTACTCTGGCCCAGGAGGCCCAGTACAGCCCCGACCAGCAGCAACGTACTCTGGACCAGGAGGTCCAGTACAGCCCAGAAGTCAGCCCCGAGGCCCTGCGCTACAAACCCCCGACTCAACTCACGGGTGAGTTTGACGCACCGCCAGCCCCGAGGGACAGCACCTGGGTACCAGACCTTTGGTACCCACCAAGTACCAGCCCAAGACGACACGCACGGGGAGACTCGCCTAGGAGGCCTCTTCCCCAACGCTTACCGATGTGCCAGTCATCCATGACATCGTACCTGGGCGCACCGACGTTTCCAGACTTCACCCATGAGAACCGAGCACAGTACACGGAGCTACGGATGTGCTTAGAGACAATGATGGTTGATGTAGCTGATGAACGCCACAAGTATGCTACCCTATTGAAGCACCTCAAGGTGCCCCGAGCGCACAATATAGCGCTGGCCTATGCCAACTCTACTACCCCATACACAGCGGCTCTAGCAGCACTCGACCAACGGTATGGACGCGTATGGGACTACGTGATACAGGAGATAAGAGACATTGACCGTCTCCCCCCAGCCAGAGACAACAGAGCGCTAGATGACCTGTCTATCAAGGTACAGTCCCTGGTAGGGATGCTGGGGTCCCAAAAGGAAAAGGGTATCTACGAACTGTACGCTAACTCTAACGTAGAGAGGATATTAGAGAAGCTCCCTCCCGCCCGACAAGAGCGCTTCAGGCGGCAGAGAGACTACCGCGACCCCAACGGTCCAGAGGCATCCCTCCTAGACCTATCTGAATTCCTCGCCAGGGAGGTCAGTAGCCTACGACTCGACACGTTCGTATGGAGTGGACCAAGCCCAAGACTCGGACCTCTGGGACAAACGGATAACCGCCGGTTGGTGACCGTTATGCACCAAGCCGAATCAGTACCACACAAGAACCACAACACCCCCTCGACGAAAGAGGACCAGTGGAAGATTGAGTGCCAGTACTGTGAGGGAGAACATCGGCTGTATCAGTGCGAAGATTTCAAGAAGCTGACCACGGATGATGTGAGTCAGTGGGTCAAGGACCACCGCCGCTGCTTCCGCTGCGCGCGCAGCCACATAGCAGCTGAGTGCCGCTTGAAAAAGAAGTGCAGCAGGTGCGGTGGCACCCACTTGGAGGTCCTGCATGACATCAACAGGCGTCAGCCAGGACAACAGAGTGGGCCCGTCGCGGTAATGTACCATGCCGAGGCGGTGGCACCAGCACCAAAGTTCCACCAGACCGCTCCCTGGTGTCCCGACTGCTACGGCAGACACTGGGAGCCACGGTGCGACTCGCACCATATAGATTCTACGTCACCACCCACAGGAGTGCTCCACATTGACCAGCATAGCGGGACCCCCCGTGTGCTCCTCAAAGTGGTCAGAGTGCTCCTGAGCTACGAGGACAAGGTCCTGGACACTTACGCCGTCCTGGACGATGGGTCTGAAAAGACTCTCCTCCTCGCTTCCGCAGCAGCCCAGTTGGGCCTGCGAGGTGTCAAAGATACAATGACCATACGCACCATCAGAAGGGACCAGAAGACCATAACGGGTGAAAGGGTCTCCTTCAAGATAGCAGCGGTGGACCAGCCCGAGAAGCAGTATAGTATAACTAACGTCTTCACCAGCCACGACATAGGCCTGTCTCAGTACACCTACCCCATCCCACAGCTGATGGCTAAGTATGTGCACCTACGTCAACTACCTATACCGCTTATCGACGGCGCCACACCGACCCTGCTCATCGGCTCCGACCACGCGGACCTCATTCTCCCAATTGAGGCGGCCCACGTCGGACCCAAAGGATGCCCAGTCGCGGTTCAGACCCGACTGGGATGGACGCTCCAGGGCCCCCTCTACGGACTTGACAGTCAACCCACGTTTACACGCTGCCTACACACAGAGGCGAGCGACACCGGCCTCTCCCCCGTACAGCAGAGGCTATTGACATTAAGCGAGAGGCCCGTGAGAGAACCGTGGGCACCAGAGGGAGTTCGGAACTCCACCCCCCTCAGCTGCGCTCCAGACGTGGCTGACCTCGAACCCAGCACCCCAAGCGACTCCTTGACGGGGCGGCCGGGACCGGCCCCTCCTCAGACGGGGTACAGAGCAAACAAGAGAAACAGACGGAGGAGGAGAAAGCACAGCCAAGCACAGATCAAAGCAGTCTCAGGCCCGCTCCCTCCTAAGCCCCCCTTCATCCCGTCCAGTCGTCATGACCATAGACCAGTCACTACCCCGAGCTGCGTGGCCGGCCGGCCGCGTAAGCAAAGTGACCACTGGTGCCGACGGAAAGGTCAGAGTGGCAGAAGTGCTCGGCCAAGGGCGGACCTACAACCGACCCGTGGCGAGGCTGATAGAGTCGCCAAGGCTCCCCGACTCGCTTAATGACGACCATGACCCATGACTTTGTGAACTGACCGACCCCTCACAATGGACATTGAGTAGTGGACAGTGCGGTTAATCTGTCCCTGCTTAGCTAATTAGGTGGGACTAATTAGGGGGCGGCTGTTACAAAGGGTCAGATTAAACCGAATCTATGTATTTATTGATTGATATATATTGCATAATATTTGTATATCGTTTGATATCCCTTGTATATTCTTTGTACATATACACGGAATGTCCCTTTAACCTAGTAGCCTACAGCCCATAATAGTTCATTCTCTCATTGGACAAGAACCTGGCGCCAGCAGACAGGCCCCTTGAGTCAAGTTCAATAGTGCCGACGAACATGTCCCAACTAGCCCCGGTTCCGCGTAGGAATACGGCTACCGAAATACGAATGGTACTATTTGTTCACCGTGCATATAAATAGGGCGCAAGAAATGTAGAATTCCTCTTAGTCCCTTGTCTCGTTCAGTTCAGTTACCAAGTAAAGCCTTACCCACTACGCAACGTGCGGTACAGCAGGGCTCGTATTGCCTCAAATAGAGTCGTGTTTATCCTACTACGTTTGTTTAACGTATCGTTCGCTACTTGCTAGTAAAAGCCTTCATTACGAGTCAAAGACCACGTGAAGTGAGTAATTGTGCGTCTACATAGAGCACTTATTGCCGCGTGCTAATAAGGATAGTAACGTCAAGTTCAACTGTGAACTACCGTGCACCACGGAGGATACCTACACCGGTGATTGCAGAGCCACCTTCCGGCAGGATTATTGCTTTTGACTGTGGCTGCTGGAGCAGAGAACCGCCTACCCCGCTGCTACTGTGGGATCTACACATGCCCGTGAGGACATCATTCGAGCCCGTCTCTGTTGGAGCAGAGACTCCACGGCTTCCACCTACGCTGCTGCACACTGGAATTACAGCGGCTGCTTTTCCCCGCGGAGCAGGGAGTAATATACCGTATCCAGGTGCCTTGTTGAAGCCCCTGTTGAACCCATTGACTTTGTATGGAGCATTGCCTCCCCCTGCTGGCTTACAACCGGTAGTACCCCTTTCCAGTATCTTCCCTGAGTACCAGAGATAATTACTAATATTCACTATTGATTTGCCTATGCACATTCGCTTTGCCTTATAAGCGCAACTAAGTAATGTAATGTAATACTATTTGATGTAATAAATATTCTAAACGAGTATTTGTGTGGAAACCGTGTTATTGTGGAGAAGTTCTCATCATATACCTGTGTACGGTATTGGCCAGTAATGTACATAAGACGGTAGTAGTTTAATGATACTAATACTTGATTAATACAGTCAGGGAATTGTACCCATCAGTTACAAAGGCTAATTCATTTCTAGTGGACGGTGTCATCATCACTATATTTCCTAATAAGGCGTGGTCATGTGCACCTTTTAAACCAGGGGGCAATGAAGGGCAGAGTATTGGCCCCAAAACGGCGCTACTACAGTAAACAACTAGTCACAACCTTGGTGCTCTGTGCTGCTGACAGACAGTTGCGTTGTGCTGCAGTATCGTCAGCTCGTTCTTCTCTGTGGAGCATCTCTATGTAAACAACTAACTACAGAAGAAGAACTACAACTACACTCAATAATAACCAAGGCTCTGTCAAAGCAGAGGTGAGTAACGGAGCTTGCTTTTATCTGATTGCTGAAACTGAAATTGACATTTCGTACTGTAACTAGTTGCAGTGAGACATAACTGTACACAACCTGTACCGTGTGTTTAGTGTAGCTGGATTAGCTATTAGCTTGTTTGCTACCGTTAGCCAGACTTAGCAGACGCGCTAACATTAGCTAAGTATGATTATTATTATTATTATGCATAAGCTAATTGTGTCAAACTGTAACTAACTCATTTAATGACAGTTGCGAGTTGCAGGTGATCCAACACATGTTCACGAGGGGGGGGGTATAGCTGCTGATAATAATTAGACGCCACATTATGCATGATCAAATAATTAAGTTCACGTAACATGGCTAACTAATGATATTTATTTCATAATAACGTTACGATAAACGCACCACCTAAATTACGAATTCGGATAATGTTATTTCCATGTACCAGGAAAGTTCAATCTATATTTTCGTGAACGTGACCTATTGATTGATTGATTGACTGACTCTCTCATAAAGCCAGAAACGAGAGTTAAGTAAGACTCAAACTTGAGATGTCATCAAGTATATAAAGTCAGGAACTGCTCCATAGACAACGATTTTGTGGACCCACAGAAATAATGTTTGTTTGAGTTGTTGTTATTTGTTAAATGAGCTTTATTCTATAGTAGTATTCTCTGTTCTGAAACTGAAAATGCACCCACATAGTCGGAACATTCTCCTGTGCTCTAGTGTCACATATAACATCTTTCCAAATGCATTGTCTATTGACCAGTTCCACACTTTACACTTGATGACATCACACTCTCTAGTTTTTGTATTTGGGAGAGAGTTGTTAATATTTACTAATATCTTTGCGCCGTCTTAGACCATAGGAATAATAACATTTAGAAAATGGGAGTAGTTCCCCTTCAACGTGGTGGTGGTAGCCTACTGGTGGTTACACCAACAAAAACACAAATTGTCCAGCCACTCCGTGTATTGGCAAGTGACCCAAATAACTCTGACATCCAAACAGGTCATCCTGGTTCACCTTAATGTAACCCGTGCACATCCTCAACGGTCTGTTACTGTATCCTGTATGCAATGCTATACTGTATGCTATGCATGCTATGCATTGTATATAGGATAAGATAAGATATTCCTTGGGAAATCCAGGTGTCATAGCAGCATTGCATGGGGGAGTGGGGTATGGGATTGGGCAGGGTAATAGTAAAAAGACGTAAATATAGGTTAGTAGTACTAATACTAGTAGTACTGATTTATATAATTTATGTCCAGTTCAACCACCTGTACATTTGCACTTTACTGTTACATTTGGTTGGATGCCAAACCTCTTTTTGTTGTACTGTACTTGTGCTGTATAATGACAATACATTTGAATCTAATCTAAGAAGCACTGCCACGATTTGTCTGAGATGCATTTGTAAATAGTTTCTTTGGGTTCCTTCGACGCTGGGCTTAATGTCTTTTGTCAGAGGTAGACAGCGGTTTCATGATGAATGGTAATGGACAGAGTTTATATAGTGCTTTTATATACCTTCACTCAAGGACACTTTGACACGCTTCCCAGACCGATTTACCTCCTGAGCCACTGTCTGTGTCACTTCTATGATTTAGATTAGGTTGATAATAAATCACTTGAATGGGTGACTTATCACAGACCTGTCCCGGTCTTGGTTACTAAGCAACGTGAAAATTGGTTTGCGACTGACTGCTTTATAACAGTTGTCTTAAGACTCCTTTTAGTGACTATCTTAAGACTGCCATGTATTGGGTGTCTGGTATCAATATTCCTGAGGCCATGTTTTAGACAGAGTTATCACATAGCCAGACCCCTGATTGGTCAGAGGAGGAGGAGTAGTAGAGGGCGAGGCTGAATCCTATTGGTTATTGAAGCAGGAAGCAACATCTGTTGGCAGTGAAGGGGGGTACACACTAGTTGAGTGAGTCATGCCAAGAGAGTTGGATCCGTGCCACAGAGAAACACGTGGACAAAGTTGCACTTTGGTTTTGACCACACATGCCTTGTCTCCATTAGCTATGTTCAGCCTGGCTGGGGCTAACTTTGTGCCAGACAGGCCACAGCACAGCTAAACCCTGGCTAGTGGAGACCAGACCACAGCACACCTAAAACCCTGGCTAGTGGAGACAAGGCCACAGCACAGCTAAACCCTGGCTAGTGGAGACAAGGCAACAGGCACAGCACAGCTAAACCCTGGCTAGTGGAGACAAGGCCACAGCACGGCTAAACCCTGGCTAGTGGAGACAAGGCCACAGCACGGCTAAACCCTGGTTAGTGGAGACAAGGCCAAAGCACGGCTAAACCCTGGCTAGTGGAGACAAGGCCACAGCACGGCTAAACCCTGGCTAGTGGAGACAAGGCCACAGCACGGCTAAACCCTGGCTAGTGGAGACAAGGCAACAGGCACAGCACAGCTAAACCCTGGCTAGTGGAGACAAGGCAACAGGCACAGCACAGCTAAACCCTGGCTAGTGGAGACAAGGCCACAGCACAGCTAAACCCTGGCTAGTGGAGACAAGGCCACAGCACAGCTAAACCCTGGCTAGTGGAGACAAGGCCACAGCACAGCTAAACCCTGGCTAGTGGAGACAAGGCCACAGCACAGCTAAACCCTGGCTAGTGGAGACAAGACCACAGCACACCTAAACCCTGGCTAGTGGAGACAAGGCCACAGCACAGCTAAACCCTGGCTAGTGGAGACAAGGCCACAGCACAGCTAAACCCTGGCTAGTGGAGACAAGGCCACAGCACAGCTAAACCCTGGCTAGTGGAGACAAGGCCACAGCACAGCTAAACCCTGGCTAGTGGAGACAAGGCCACAGCACAGCTAAACCCTGGCTAGTGGAGACAAGGCCACAGCACAGCTAAACCCTGGCTAGTGGAGACAAGGCCACAGCACAGCTAAACCCTGGCTAGTGGAGACAAGGCCACAGCACAGCTAAACCCTGGCTAGTGGAGACAAGGCCACAGCACAGCTAAACCCTGGCTAGTGGAGACAAGGCCACAGCACAGCTAAACCCTGGCTAGTGGAGACAAGGCATAAAACGTTCAATTCATTGTAAATTCTATAGCATGGCTTTCTTTTGCATGTTTATTTCTTATAGCAGCAAAGCACTCATGGCTTAAACCACATGGCTAGCGATAGCTCTGTGTTGATGTAGTGTGTGATTGGCGTTGCGTAGCAGCTAGGGGTGGAACGGTTCACAAAATACGGTTTGGTTCGTATTACGGTTTTCGGTTTGGTATACGTTGTTTTTTATTTAAAAAAAAATATATATAGCCTAAAAATAAACCAACTTTTCAGTTATTCTCAAGGACGTAGTCATGCAAAAACTGAAAGAATGAGGCCATTTGACATCAGGCACATTATTTTGACAGTGACGGTTAGAGCTAGGTGAGATTTTCGTACAGCAAGAGGGGAGGCATTGCTGATTTAAACATGCTTCTCATTTATTTGGTAAAAAAAAAAGGTTTACCTTTAATAATGTTTGGCACACAAAGACCGAACTGACTGAAAAATTTCGTTCGGTACGACCTCCACGGTTCGGGGCATGTGTGTATTGTTTGGTACGCGGTTCGAATGCGTACCGTTCCACCCCTAGTAGCAGCGCAAGCTGTGATTGGTCGACTTTTGTGGGGGACTGAGATACGTAGAAAAACCCTGTTCCAGACGGCTTGGCTGTAAAGATCATCATGACCAGCTGGGCTGTTATTGTTATCAACAATGTCATCAAGTCATTCCATAATATCAGCCAAACCCTTTTAATAAAAATCAGAAGGCACCAATAGAATCCCTCGTAACAATCGCAAAATAACCTGTTAAAACAGTGTTGTGTTGTTTTAGTTTTTTTCTGATAGAACATGCCTATTTTCTTTTTCTTTTTCTTTTTAAAGACACGTTGATATAGGTCTAGGATATGTAACATAGTCCTTATTTTAAGCATAAAAACAGTTTTATTTGTGGGCAAGACACTCGCCACCAATGTGGAGACGCTGGGTTCTCGCGTGTTCGAATCCAGCTCTCCACATTGTTTTCAGTTTAGCTGGTCGTCCGCAGTAATACACATTGGCCGTATTACGGGGAGGGAAACTGAAGGGTGGGGATCGGGCGTTGTGGACAGCGACTCCTACAGGTCGGTTGGTGCGCCTGCGCAGTAGAATCAGGAAGTGTCGGGGGCAGCGTGAGCCTCCCACGCGTTACTCCTCGCCACTGAGAGATCGAGCTGCGCAGGTGAAAAGATGCGACTGCTGTTACCTCAAGTACCGGAGGGGACTTGTGCTATGTATGACTTAGTCCACATTGCAGCCGGCTTGTGGGAGGCAAGAAACAGCGTTCGTGACAGGGGAGGGTTGAATTGGATGATACGAAATTGGGATGGGAGAAAATATAGAAAAAAATGGGAGAAAAAGTGGATAAAAAAAAAAAAATTATTTGTGTGAGACAGACATGTGGAACGGTTCACAAAATCGACGGTTCGGTTCGTATTACGGTTTTCGGTTTGGTATACGTTGTTTTTTATTTAAAAAAAATATAGATATATAGCCTAAAAATAAACCAACTTTTCAGTTATTCTCAAGGACGTAGTCATGCAAAAACTGAAAGAATGAGGCCATTTGACATCAGGCACATTATTTTGACAGTGACGGTTAGAGCTAGGAGAGATTTTCGTACAGCAAGAGGGGAGGCATTGCTGATTTAAACATGCTTCTCATTTATTTGGTAAAAAAAAAGGTTTACCTTTAATAATGTTTGGCACACAAAGACCGAACTTACTGAAAAATTTCGTTCGGTACGACCTCCACGGTTCGGGGCATGTGTGTATTGTTTGGTACGCGGTTCGAATGCGTACCGTTCCACCCCTAGTAATATCAGCCAAACCCTTTTAATAAAAATCAGAAAGCACCAATAGAATCCCTCGTAACAATCGCAAAATAACCTGTTAAAACAGTGTTGTGTTGTTTGTTTAGTTTTTTCTGATAGAACATGCCTATTTTCTTTTTCTTTTTAAAGACACGTTGATATAGGTCTAGGATATATAACATAGTCCTTATTTTAAGCATAAAACAGTTTTATTTGTGTGAGACAGACATGTTCTCAATAAAGTTCTGTTAGAAAACGTTCTTTTAGTTAAATCTTTTCCCATTTCTTTCCATATTGAAAAATAAGGATTATTTGCAAGGAAATGTTTACATCCATTAATTATATAATTATTATTATTAATTCAACACAGCATACATTGGATTCCTGCTCTTTGCAACCTAAACTGTGACGTAACACGCTACAGGCTGCTCTGACTTTATGTAGCGATGCACAGATACCACTGTCTCACCGGCGATACGTAGTCGCCCCTAAACTCTCACTATCGGCCAATAAATATGTGATAACAGTGTTGACTTAGAGTGTTAGTTCTCAGGGAGCCTATGGGCTCGGTCACGAGCGCACAAGGTTACCAGAGGTTAACGCAAGCAAACCCACTGACTGACCTGAGGACACACGTTGGGTATTCTCGTCATCAAAACTGGCAGTCGAAAATCCCCACTTTGGCCGAAATGGGCTGCTCAGAGAAAGCTCATTAGCCCTTTCACTACCACACTACAGAAGGTTAACCTTTCACTACCACACTACAGACAGTTAACTGTCTGTAGTGTGGTAGTGAAAGGGTTAACCTTGAAGTGAAATGGTTAACGGCTTTGTCGTGTGCCAGGGAAATGGTTAACCTTCTGTATTGTCTCAGTGAAAGGGGTAACCCTTTGGTTGTGTGGTACTAGTGAAAGGGATAAATGACAAACTACATACCTGTGTGTGATTGAAAACATAGGCCACTTTATATCTCATCAGAGCCCCCTATTACCATATAGTTTGATATTCCTCAAAGGGAGAGTAGGCTGAGGCTAATTGTTCTAGGCTTTCCTACTATGCTATGCACTACTAGAGATTGATTTATTGATTGATTTGATATTCTGCTTGATTTCTCCTCAGAACACCAATGCAATGCAGCTTCTCAGACACTGCCAAAGCCTGGCTAGAGTAGCACCTGTCCGGACTCAGAGGTACAGTACACGATGAGCTACCGGGTCATAACGTCCACGCGGCTTTGTTTCTTTGAGTCATTATCCCTCATAAAACACTAAGTGGAGAGGAGGGGCAGCAGGTCTGCAGTCACTGGTTTGGATGATGAGGCATTGTGGCGTTCACACTGCAGGTGAAAGTGACTCCAATCTGATCAGATTTCTCATGACAGTGAAATGAACAGCACAAATCGCATGGTATCTGATCTTTTCAATTCTGATTTGGGGGCACTTTGATATGTGGTCCTAGATAGATAGATAGCAGGGGTGTAAAGTACTTGAGTAATTGTACTTCGTTACAATACTTAAGTACTGTTTTGGGGGATTTGTACTTTACTCGAGTATTATTAGGTTTGTATACTTTGTACTTTTACTCCATTACATTTCAGAGAAAAAATACATACTTTTTACTCCTTACATTTAAAATGCAGACCTACAAAGTACAAAGTACAAATCTCACAGGTCCAACCATTTAATTAGTATATTTTAATTGTTTATCTGGCCGAACTAACGTTAACGTTATTAATCCTGCGACCGCAGGTAAACAGCCAATCAAATCCCCATCAATGGAAAATGAACCCGCCCATACCCATGCTGATTGGTCCTTGTGCAACACTAGAAAGCAGGGATCTTTGATTAAACACCTGCTATCAGAAGAATAGACAGTCAGATCCGCATTATGCTGTGGTTAATATTGTGATATTATTCAGGGTACTCTAGTATTCTGTCTTCTGTCTGTCTTCAGCATTGTCTATCGCAGAACACATTCCATTGTGGGCAGAGTGTATGCTTGGTTTCATTCCAGCCTTGCCTAAACACCAGCTGATGATTTCACTAATTGGCTCACCTCTTCAACTAACTCACCTGGTGCAATGTATAGTTAAAATGACGGATGATGGGGCTATATGGAAAAGGGGGAGGAATCTCAATTATATAGTATGTAAAATGCAAGAAGCAGTAAATGAGGTGAAAAGGTGGTCGCTTGAGTGGGGTTTTAGATTGTCAATTGACAAAACAAAAACAATATTTTTCTCAAGGAGGAGTGTTCCCCAAGAGTTGAGTATATCGATAGGGGATAAAATGTTGGAAAGGGTAGAGCAGTTTAAGTATCTTGGTGTGTGGTTTGATAAGAGGTTAACGTGGTCTTTGCACATATGTAAGATGGTGGATAAATGCAAGAAAGTACTGAATGTGATGAGGTGTTTGAGAGGGCTGGATTGGGGAGCCAGTAGGGATGCTATGAGGACAGTCTATATTTGTCTCATCAGATCGTTATTTGATTATGGGTGTATTATTTATAGGTCGGCAGCAAAAACTCATTTACGTAAGTTGGATGTAATTCAGAGTAAGGCGTTGAGATTGTGTTGTGGGGCTATGACGACTACACCAATTGCAGCACTCCAGGTGGAGATGGGAGAAATGCCCTTGAGTATTAGAAGGGATCAGTTGGGGTTAGTGTATTGGGCCAATCTTAGGGGTCATAAGGAGGATCATATTAGCAAAGGTGTATTAGTGCAGTGTCAGGAAAGAGAGAAGGTGCAGATAGAAAGTTTTGGGTGGGTTATAGAGGCAAAAG
Organism: Notolepis coatsorum; assembly: GCF_963971535.1. Taxonomy (NCBI): domain Eukaryota; kingdom Metazoa; phylum Chordata; class Actinopteri; order Aulopiformes; family Paralepididae; genus Notolepis; species Notolepis coatsorum. Next base: position 64,990,579 of record NC_140170.1, read on the forward strand.
CTAGGGAGATGGGCGTTCTGGAGATGAGTGTGTGTCCGACAGTCTGTTTCCCAGTAGTTCCTCTGTGGTTGATGGAGACCCCTGTTGTTGATATAGAATTGGTGGAGTTGAAGGAGAGAGAGGAGATTAGTAGCCGTGTGGTGGAGGGTTATATTGGGTTAAAGTATGGTGGAAGACTGGTGGTTTATACAGATGCATCTAAAATGGAGTCAGGCAGAGTGGGGGCGGCATTTACAATCCCAGGTCTTGGCATTTCAAAAAAAGAGAGATTGAGTGACGGTCTAGCAGTGTATACGGCAGAATTAGTAGCTATAATGATAGGGTTGTCGTGGATAGAGGGGAATAGGCCTAAGGGTGAAATTTTAATTGCGTCAGACTCATTGTCGTCGTTGGTGAGTATACAAAATGTAGTGTCCCAGTCAAGGATGGATATTGTGCTGGAAATAGTGCAGATGGTGGACAGACTTAGGCGTTCGGGTAGTACGGTGGTCTTTTTGTGGGTGCCGGCCCATATAGGGGTTCGAGGGAATGAGTTTGCGGACAAGTTGGCCAAAGGAGCTTGTGGACTTGATGGAGTTACAATGAATGTACAGATTAGTAAGGCTGAAATCCAGAGTATAGTCAAAATGAAGGCTAAGGAAAAATGGAGAGGCATGTGGGATAATGAGAGGTTAGGGAGATGGTTTTATGGGGTGCAGAAGAGGGTGGGTTGGAGTAGGGCTACTAGTAGGAGCAAGCAAGAAGAGGACGTGTTTACAAGGATGAGGTTGGGGCATACAGGGTTGAATAGTACGTTAGTTATGTTAAAAAAGCATATTGATGGGCAATGTGAGTGTAGGGTTAGTCTAGAAACGGTAGAACATGTGGTAGAGCAGTGTGCATTGTATCAAAGGCAGAGGAAAGGTCTTATTAGGGATTTGAAGAGGGAAAAGATAGCGCTTAAAATAGTTGATATTTTGCAAAGGAATTCTGGGGAAGTGTGTATGGAGAGTTTGTTTTATTTTTTGAGAACGACAGGTTTATTTTATAGGATTTAGGACATCCAGATCCACACTCCTTTTCAGTAGATGGCGGTAATGCTCGTCGAAAGTGTTTGCCAACCGCCAAAAAATAGAAAAGAAGAAGAAGAAGAAGAATAGTTAAAATGAAAACTTGGCCCACGATGGAATGAATTTGAGACCCCTGGTCTATCCCTTTCAAAAAAAAATTTACTTTTACTTTTTAGTACTTAAGTACATTTAAAAGTAGGACTTTTTTACTTTTACTCAAGTGTGTTTTTAGCCAGATACTTTGACTTTTACTTGAGTCAGATTTTGAGACGGTACCCATACTTTCACTTAAGTATAATTTCTGGGTACTTTTTACACCCCTGATAGATAGATAGATAGATAGATAGATAGATAGATAGATAGATAGATAGATAGATAGATAGATACAGTTAGATTTTTTTGCAATGCAACCTCAGTGTGAACAGTCTTGTCAGAATTCATGCAACTTTTATGTCCCTTTTACGTCACAATTGTGTGGCGGGAGTCACTCGGTGGATACAAACATGGAAGACAGCTGTGATGGAGGAGGTCAGTGGTAGGGTTGGGCATCGTTTGGATTTGATTCCGATTCTCCATTTCGATTCCTGTTCTAAACGATTCTCGATTCCGATTCTTTGAGGTGCAGGTCAAAACAGGTCACAGCTTATTTCGCAGGAGATTTTTTTTTTTTTTTAATAATCTTTACTTTTGAATCTCTCTCTCGTGTTCTCAATAGTGACTCAGTTTTAGCAGAGTTTATAGGAAAAGGGAAGTTGTCTGGGCTCTGCTGAGAACTCATGGGTCAAATCAAATACAAATAGAAAGTGTGGGGGTGACTAGAGAAGATGGGGAAGTTGGTGAGTGGTGACTACTCCCATTTTCAGAATGTGAGGGTTCATTGGAATCTGATGATTCAGAATTCAATGAGGCAGAGAATGCTCTGATTCAGACTGACATCACATCTATATTCTGTATATGCTGTTCCAACTCTTTGTTGAGGCTTTATTGAATTAAATATTTGAATACAATGTTTTTATCGCTGCACCATTTCATCCAATAGAAAAAAACATGTTATCTTCACTAGAATTGAAAATAAAGTTGAAATCTGTGCTCTCTCTCTCACACACACAGCAAGCAATTGTACTTTATTCTCACTCACTCACGCACGCACGCACGCACACACACACACACACACACACACTCTTAATTTGGTTGCTGTACTGTAACTAGGGTATTAATTAACAAAGTAACAAATATTTTTGGAACCTCCGGATTGCCAGACAACTGCTCTACCTCCTGAGCCACTGTCGCCCCTAGTAGCCCCTAGTAGTGGTAGTGGTAGTAGTAGTAGTGGCAGTGGCAGTGGTAAATAGGGTTGGGCATCGTTTGGATTTGAACGATTCAGATTCCGATTCTCCATTTCGATTCCTGTTCTAAACGATTCTCGATTCCGATTCTTTGAGGTGCAGGTCAAAACAGGTCACAGCTTATTTCGCAGGAGAAAAAATTTATTTGAAAAATCCTTTATTTTTTTCATACTATTCACATTGTCAGTTGACTTGATACAGTTTAATTTGGTTGCTGTACTCTAACTAGGGTATTAATTAACAAATTAATTTATAAAAAAAAAAAAAAAAAAAAAAAATATATATATATATATATATATATATATATATATATATATATTTTTTTTTTTTAAGAATCGAAATTCAAACATCTTCTTAACAGTTCCGGAACCGGAAGTTAGGGAACCGGTTCTCGGTGCCCAACCCTAGTCAGTGGAGGGGGACGGGGAGGGGTTTATAATTATTTGGGTGGGGTGATACTTCTGTACAAGCAAAACTTTAAATATCTATCACTTTGAATATCTATCATTTTAAATGTCCTCTTTTTAACCCCTATGTTTTTTCTTTTTGCTGCAGGGCAGGAACCCTCTGAAAAGCAGCGTTCTTGCTGAGTAGGGCTCAAAGCTGTTTTAATGACCATTACAGTTTGTATGCTTCCCGTTTTAAATAAATGAAAATTAAGTTTTACAAACTTCCTTGAAACATCTTATCTCTTATCGTGCAACAAATCTGTTTTATATACGTGACGTTGGCTTCCGCTCATGGTTGGCATCGAATTGGTTTTAATGGTTAATCTAAGTACCATCAGGTCAAAGGTTTACATTTAAAAAAAAAAAAGCTGGTGTTTGCAACAAAGACCATTTGGGCCCAGATTCACAAAGCTTCCCTGGAGGTGCTGATCTAGGGTCAGTGACCAGGAACACATGTCCCCATGATCTTCTCACTCAAACAGATTCTAGGTCAGTACTCTCCAATTTGAGAGGCTTTGTGACTTCTTTCTGTGTAGTTTGATTGATTGATTGAAAACTTTATTAACAGATTGCAGAATGGGTACAGTACGGTACAGCTCAATACATACAATTGTTAAGGGGATGCAGACCAGAGAAAGGGTAGGACGGGTGGGTGGGGGACACTGTACAACTGTACAAGCAAAACTGTACATTGGAATATTGACAAGACCATACTTGGTAATTTTTACTGTACATTGGGGGGGGGGGGGGGTTGTGTTTGGTCATTTACTGTACATTGGAGGGGGTTGGGTTAGGACATTTACAGGGGCCAGTTTCGAATTGCAGTCTCCCGTAGGTGTTTTTTGAGTGTTTTTGAAAGTGGGTAGTGATTCACATTCCTTTACAGCTTTGGGTAGGGCGTTCCACATTGATGTGGCATAATTGCGAAACGTGTTTAGTCCCTTGTTTGAGCCGAATCTGGCTTTAACATGATTTGTGGAGCTCCCTCTAGTAAGTAACTCAATGGGTAGAGCATGGCACAGGCAAGGTTAAGGGTTCGATTCTCATGATGGCAATGGATGCAGTGTTGCCGTGCGGTGCTGCGGGTTAAAGCATCATAAAAGCATATTGCCACTTGACCTCTCTAGCGAAGGTCCGTCTCGGTTCAAGTTGTTTTCGTTATCAAGGAGCTTCTGAATTACGCCGGCTATCTCTGTTTTATTACTATAGTGCTGTTTTATTGAGGAGGTTACAGGAAGCATTGCGGAAGGATACGAGACACGATGTCAAGAAGCTACTATCAAAGACGCAATGCAGTATCAAAGTGTTTGTTAAACACGGGTTATCTTTCTGGCAGCTAAACCAGTTGAGATAAATATAGGACCATGCAAAATAAATGGTTTGGTTCCGGTTGCCGACCGACCCTGCCGATTTAGGTGCGACCCAAATTTATTACCCAAGTTAATTTTTTTTTTAAATATATATATATATTTTTAACAAAGTCAAAAAGTGCAGTCCATGTCAATAATGAGAATATATAAAAAGCAAGCATTTCACAATATTTGCACAGCTCTCTGACGTCAGGATATTTAGTGAGTAGTATTTAGGGGTGGCATTTTTAATACTACTACCTTTTGTACATTGTACTTTTGTAGTACAGTGTCTTTGTATTTTAACCTTTTAGTATTATGGATATTAAACATGCTGGCAGAATACATGCATCCATGTTGTCGTGAACATTTAATTAAATAAAGAAATTCCCTATCCTTTTCCATGTGGGAAAAAATTAAATTAAATAAATTCCCTACCTACCCATGGCCTTAACTGACAACCAACAGGAACCAAACAATAAATTTGGTTTTGCATTGGTGGTGAGCGCCTTGCCCACTGCACCACCTAGCCGCCCTAAGATCATATTTATTTATATAGCACAATTTCTTTTTTGATCCACTTTTTCTCCTTCTTTTTCTGTTTTTCTCCCATCCCAATTTAGTCGTGCCAATTCCCCCCTCCCCTGTCTTGATCGTTACTCGCATGTGCCCCCCACTGGTCGGTCGTAGGGAGGGTTGAAGAATCTATCGCATGTCCCCTCCGATACATGCAGAGTCAGCCAGCCACTTCTTTTTCACCTGCCAGCGCGGACTCTCATTGGTGAGGTGTAACATGTGGGAGGCTCACACTACCCTCGACATCTCCTGTCCTTGCTGTGCAGGCGCCCTGACCGACCTGTAGGAGTCGCTGTTTACAACGACCAGATTACCACCCATCGACTCCCCTCCCGCTGACTCTGCCAATTGAGTCAGTATGACGGCCGGCCCAAGCCGGAGGCAACACTGACAGCCGGATTCGATACCAGTGTCTCACGCGTTGGTGACGAGCGCTTAGACCGATATATACCACAATTTAAAAACAACTGAGGTCAACCAAAGTGCAGCACAATACAAAGTACAAAAGCAATTTAAATACAATACTAATACAAACATTTTAAAAGACACCACACGATGCACAATTTACACAAACAGAAATAGTACTGCAAAGAGCACTACATATTTAACAATAAAAATACAATATAAAATGCACAGTCAGAATAGAAACACGGATGTACGGCTCAACATGAATGAAAGCCAGTTAGAAGAGGTGAGTCTTTAACAAAGACTTAAAGATCTCTAGGGTTGGAGCAGATCTGTAGCCACCCCAAAGGCTTGGTCACCTATGTAATAAAATGGCATCCAATGTAATAAAAAAAAGTCAACCAACGAACTTGATTCTTGTACCGAATCTCCTCTCTGGTAAACAAGAATACCCTGAAGACTGGCAGGAGCACTCATTCAAGGGTACTACGACCAGTGGTGCAGTCGTGGTCACACGCGGTTACACGCCGTGTTACTAGATGATCACTGAGGCAGAAGTACGCGCGCACAAAGATGCGCTCTATCCATTCGTTGTGCGCTAAGTACCCGGCCAGTGGCCACCCATAACAAAAGCGCGTCTTCAACCACGCCCCCGCCCGCAAATACAAACAGATATAAACAGATCATTTGAGTACACCCGGTCACCCATAACAAAAGCGCGTCTTCAACCACGCCCCCGCTCGCAAATACAAACCGATATAAACAGATCATTTGACAACAGTATCATGTTCCTACCTGCAACGCAACCTGAACCAACGATGCCACCGCCGCTCCCCAAGAGAAGAAAGTTGCAGCTTCAGAATCAGCTTATCCAAAGCAAACTTAGTTTCGCTATACCTGCACGACCTCCAATGCCCGGGTACAGTACAGTACAGCTCAATACATGCATACAATTGTTAAGGGGATGCAGACCAAGACTTTCGTCTTGTTTACATCAGGGTCCCCCATTTTCAATTCATCATAACATACACCAGATAGACAGTCTTGCTCTCTTAACACTTTGGTTGCCTTGGGTTAAATTCATGATATACCATAGGTTGCCGGCTCTATTTGTCTATGGAGAAGTACCCCTTCTTTGCATGGCTATAACTTTTTAAATTCTATTGCTACATTGCCATTATTAGGGCCCATTCAAAGTCCTATATGTATTGTTCATTGTGTAGCAACGTTAAACTTTTTCATTCACATATTCATAGTAAAGTATGGTCTAATGTATAAGTATGTTTTCATCTCTTTCTGCAGCTTTCTCCAGAACGTGATCTATAGCCCCAAATGCATTATATTGATGATGCAATACAGTTTTATGGCAATCAGCGCGATATAAAAAATTCCAACTAGACGTACTTCTAGAAGTTACTACACGTCATCTGATGTTGACCGGATGGGCTAGGGGGCGTTTATAATTCCGTGGGCAGCGTTATACCAATCATCTAATGTGGGTCAAATGTTGATAATAGCAGTTAGTATCGAAGACGGTAACGTTACACGCTAAAACTCACCCCAGTCTCCGCGCGCCGTTGGGCGATCATCGTAGAGTAGAAATCTTATCATTATGGGATGTAAATTTACCCGGTCCATCTCCAGCTTGTATAATGGTATATACGTCCAAATCATGTTGTTTATCGAGTTATTGGCAATCGATCCCTGTGTAGCGTGACGAGCCAGAGTCCCGGGACCTATAGCGAGTGCCCGGAAGTAATACGGACGTCTAGCACAACCTCTATGGCACATCCTGTTAAGCGATTGCGCCGATCGGCCACCAGATGGCGCTCCTGAACCGCCAGAGAGCTCAGTGGGTCCTGCTGGTGGATCTCAGGCCAGCGGAGGGGACATATGAATCCGATCGCAGATTTTTGAAATATTGATATAAGGACGCTGTACAGCGTCCTCCGGTAACTTGAGCATGGCCGGCAATGACGTCTAAAGACGTTTCATGGCAGCCAAAGTGTTAATATGCTGGTTAAATCGGCTGTCTTTAACCTGAATTAGCAAACAAGATACAAAGCATTCAGTTGACTAATTGTATATGTTCTAATGTTCTCTGTTCTAATGTTCCTGCTACCTTTTTCAGCTTCGCTATTTAAAAAAAAAATAAAATAAAAAATCTGTTCTGTGCGCATGCACGTACCGGCGGTCCGGCGCGCGTGCGTGGCGTGTTACCAGTTCCCATATTACGACTGCACCACTGACTATGACTATGCTTGCACTAGGGCTGTCTTAAATACTTCGAAGCTTCGAAGCTTCGTTCGATGGCACAAGCTTCGAAAAAAAAAAAAATAATCGAAGTAAAAAAAAAAAAAAAAAGATTTCTTCAATTTTTTTTTTTTTTTTTTTTTTTTTTTCTGTGTGTGTGTGTGCATGGGGCCATTGGGTGGGGCCGGGGGACAAATACACTGGAGGAAAGTAACCCAGATCAGCACTGCCCAAATTATATCATCACTATTGCCTGTTTGAAGGATATCATCCTCAAACACATATACACCACCTACACGCCTATTCTCAGTCCTTGCCCCACAATGGTGGAATGAACTACCCACCCCAGTTAGGACAGCCGAATCCCATCCAATCTTTCGCCGTCGACTAAAGACTCACTTCTTCAACCATTATCTGAAATAAAATTTAAAAAATAAAATAAAAAATATCTAACCCTAACTAACCTTACTGTCATGCACTTGTCCTAATAAACTAACCTACACTGTAACACGCAACACTTTGATGAATATTGTTACTCAGCTGATAGAGTTGTATCCTTCCTGATGACCTGTCGTACAGAACTTGTAAGTCGCTTTGGATAAAAGCGTCAGCTAAATGACTAAATGTAAATGTGAATGTAAATGCCTTGTAGAATTCCACACATAAGAAAGAAAGATACTGGGATGAATAAACAAAATAGGAAATAAAATGTAGAAATGCATGCAATACATAAATAAATATGAATCTCCATATATGAAATAGAACATTTAGATAAGGTGCTACTGAGATGTTTTGGTGAGTTCTTTGTTTTTTTGTGGAAGTAGCCCTTCTTAAAAATGCATGAACATTCACTGATAATTGGTCTGTAGTGGAGTCTACAAGGTCTACATTGCCGGACCATGTAGAATCCGGACCTTGTAGACTGACATAATTCTGTGCATAGTTTAGTCTACACAGGCCATATTTCAAATAATCAAAATCTTACTTCATTCATCTTAAACATTCTTGATTTGGGGGATTGGTAGTTCCCATGAAATCTGAAGTTGTTCAAACGACAACAAGTTTCAAGTTTCTTTAATAGTTGTCATACAGAAGTACAGAATACTTTCATACAAAATGCTTCTTACTGTTACGCTCCAGAGACTGTGCTAGACAAGATAGTATCAAATAACATAGTATAGCATGTAATTTAGAAGAAGAAAATGAGGTCACAGTGTTCGGTATAGACATATGTACAATGTTCTGAGTTACCATATAATATACAATACTATGCAGTGTACTAATGTACAGTACTATATAGTGCAAAGCAGAAATGGGATGAGGTACAATTTAGGTACAATTTACAGTAAGGTGTACGGGTTGTAGTGCAATCCTTCATCAATAAATATAAAGTGTGTGGAGTGGGTGCTACAGTGTGTTCCACCTTGAATTAAATCACACTGTGTTGTGAAGGGGCTACTTAATTCATTAATCCAATCCACTTTATTTATAGAGCACATTTAAAAACAACAAAGTTTACCAAAGTGCTGTACAAGTCCCACAACATAAGATAAAAAAAAAAAAATATATATATATATATATATATATATAAAAAAATATATATTTTTTTTAATTCGAAGCTTCGAATTAAAATCGAAGCTCGGCCCCGAAGCTTCGATTGCCAAAAAAAATTCGAAGGTCAGCCCTAGCTTGCACCTCATGGTACCAAAGCACCTCAAAGGCGCTAAAAATAAAATTACAAACATCTCAAAACAAACGGGTCAGACTACTGCTTGACCTTACTCCTAGAACCCACCTCACCCCTGCCCACTTTGACAACCTAGGATGGCTTAGAGTAGACGACAGAGTACAGCAACTTGCAATGGGCCTGGTCTACAAGATACACTACACAACCAAGGTACCCATGTACATGTCAAAATACTTCCCAAAGGTCAGTGAATACCACGATCACAACACCAGAGGGAGTTCCACAAATCATGTTAAACCCAGATTTGGCTCAAACAAGGGACTAAACACGTTTTGCAATTATGCCACATTGCAGGAATGTGAATCACTACCCACTTTCAAAACCACTCACCTACGGGAGACTGCAATTCGAAACTGGCCCCTGTAAATGTCCTAACCCAACCCCCTCCAATGTACAGTAAATGACGAAGTATGGTTTTGTCAATATTCCAATGTACAGTTTTGCTTGTACAGTTGTACAGTGTTCCCCACCCACCCCTCCTACCCAACAAAATTGTATTAACAGATCAGAATGGGTAGAATACAGTACAGCTCAATACACACAATTGTTAAGGGGATGCAGACCAGAGAAAGACTTTCGTCTTGTTTACATCAGGGTCCCCCATTTTCAGTGCTCCAGCTGGTGTGTGAACATGGAGAAGTTCAATTAGGTACTGAGGGGCCGGACCGTTTAGAATCTTAAACACAAACATCAGGATCTTAAAATGAATCCTGAAACGGACAGGGAGCCATTTCACTCCGGTGTGGTAGGCACTAGGCAGTAGTTACAGTTGAGTAACCTTCATCTGGAGGTGCATCCCTCTGTGTAGATTTAGAAGTGGGCGTGTTGGATCATCCTTTGACATTTCTGCCTCGTGTCCGCTCAAGATTTGGTGTTACCTTGTTGCCGAAGTGACGACGAGAGGAAATATTGACGTTATGCACAGAAATAACAAGCCATTGAGAACTGCATTGGGCTGCATATAGTGCGCTATGAACAACAACCTCAAGGCTTTGGTTTCCTCTACGCGGGTTATGGTCCGTTTTCACCCAAAGCAGCCAAGTCTAGCAGCGCATGTAGTACCTCGTGGCTGCATACGCTCCTCTACATCGGAAATTAATTGAATGCAGTCGCGCTGCTACTGTAGGTGAGAACGGACCATTAGATTTGTTCTACAAACAAAAGCACTCTATACACACTCCACAAGTGATTTATTACAAACAAAAGCACTCTATACGTACACACTACAGTAGCAAAGTGCACGCGCCTCAAGCCGTGGTGGGCAGAGCGACCGGTTCAGTTGTTCCCTAATTCATATCCAGGGGGCTTCAGTAAAGGCTTGGCGAGTGTATCAAAAGGAATCCACCATGAGTGCCACGATCTAGATGGGTTGTAATTTCATGCCGTTATATTGAATCTACAGTGATGTTTGCCAAACAACAAACATAGAGGTATTTGAGGACTTCATTACTTGTTCAAGGGTGTTGATTTAAGGGGGGCAATAATTCTGGAGGCGACTAAACAAGAGTTGATGGACAGAGGGTAACAGGGTAACAGAGGGTAACCCATCATCTTTATGGACTCCATACTGCCTCCTTTAATGCTCGTCTGATTAACAGTATTTAGCATTTACCCACAAACATTTTCAATGAAGAAAATTATTATAATTTATTTATTTTTATTTATTAAAGTAGTTTAATACCGCTCCAATACGCAATAACTTTGTTGAGCCTTTCATCATCATCACCGTTACCCTATACACTGTCCATTTAGAAGTTTTATGTTGAAACCGTCTGTATACCAGCTATTCTCGGATGGAACAACCGCTTCACAGGATTAACCCGTTGGCTTGCTCTGCATCACACCTCACCTCAGTGACCCGTCGTCTTTGTGTTTTCCTAGTCATCTACGGCTGGCCCCTCCTCTGTCCACCTGTGCAGTGCGTCTCTGGGGCAGCAGCAGCAGTGACCAGAGATCCAGGGACCATCACCAGGGTCTCCACCATCCCACATGGAGACACGCGCTCGCGGGCCTGCTGGCTGGAACAGGAGCTGTACTGGCCTATGGCCTCTACTACAGCCAGGTGAGAGCAAGACATGATGCCTCAAGTTTGGTTTTATTTGTCACATATAAGGTACATGTACACTATAGTGAAATGCTTGGTTCTGTATGACCCTCCTGTAATTGTGCTTCATACAGTAAAAAGAATAAAGACCAGACACTATACAAAATATATAATATACAAAATTGTACAAAATGCAAAAAAAACGAAATGGGAAAGTTAGGTAGGGAGGTAGTTCAAATCTTTAGTAATAAATAAGATGAAATATGGTGTAGTGTTTAAAGTGAATGTTAAAGTGAGTGTGTACATGTGGATGTTGTGTGCAGTGAATGTAGAATAGATGAGTTAGTGCTGCATAGAGTCCAGATTGAGCATCCTGATGGCCTGGGGATAGAAGCTCCTTTTGAGTCTGTCTGTACTGGCCATGAGACTCCGGTAGCGCTTGCCTGACCGCAGCAGTGCAAAGAGGCAGTTGTTTGGGTGACTAGAGTCTTTGACTATTCTCTTAGCCTTGGCCCTGCAACGCCTGGAGTACTGAACCCTGGCCACAAGCATGGTTGTTTGCCTTCACTACACTGTACAGTATGTGAACATCAACATACTAGTGTTGTCACAATACCAACATTTTGACTTTGATACCGATACCAGCCCAAGTATCACGATACCGATTCTAAAATGATACCACGGCAAAAACCTAAAACATCAGGAAAAGTAATGGAATATAATATTAGAACAGAACATGGAACATTCTTTATAAAAATATTCTTTCATGATCAGTAGTGATGTCACCAGCGACTCGAGGCGTGTCCTTTTGCACTTGCAGCTCTTAGGCTCCATCTTTCTTCTCTAACTGCACCGGGCAGCCATGGTCTGGGTGGGGAACGGCTGGCAGGCTTCCTGGCGAGGAGTCAGAGCTGGTCGAAGGAGGTTGCCGTATCTAAGGGGAGAACAGAGAAAGTCTCACTCAAAGGTTGCACACAGGATAATAATAATAATAATAATAATAATAATAATAATAATAATAATAATAATAATAATAATAATAATAATAATAAACTTTATTTGTATAGCACCTTTCATACAGAAACTGCAGCTCAAAGTGCTTCACAACAGAAAAAAGACAGGCATAAAATGAGCACATAAAGTGCAGACATACTATATATTTTTTTTCACATTAGGATCTAACATCCCAACAGGCCACCTTGTTTATGGTTTGATTCAGTTTTAAAAATAGACAATAATAGAAAGAGAGATAGATAGATAGAATAAACAGAGTAAAATAGTGCAATAGTGCAGTGTAACATGAAATGAGCACATAAAGTGCAGACATATAAAATCACAGTTGTCCGAGGAGTTGGAGTGGGTGGTTTGTGGTTTACCATAGGAGTTAGTGAAAAGGATAAAAATAAAAGTTGTCTGATACATGGAGGGGAGTTGCTGTGGTGTTGATTATGCTGGAGTCACAGGAGAATATGAGGTCCAGGGAGCTGCTGGCTTTGTGGGTGGGAGGCATGACAGTGGGGGTCGAAGGATTGTAAGAGAGAGACCACTGTGGCAGGCTGGGAAGGGTCAGGTAGTTTGAAGTCACCCATTAGCACCAGTGGGGTGCCATCCTCTGGGGAGGAGCTTGAAAGCATGTCCAGCCCGCCTGGAAAGTGTTGGAGGGGATCTGGAGAGCGATAGAGAATAACAGTGGTGGGATTGAATGGACTAAAGGCAGATACAGCATGCTATTCAAGGGAGGAGATGGTGAGATCCTGATATTATGCTTGTAGTCCAGGAGAGAGAGGTCAGAAGGCCAGTGTCTGTGTGTGAGAGAAGCTGCCTGCTGTAGATAAGGCTGCAGTCAGATATGACATTCATAGCCCACTACCATGCACAGGCCTAACCACTGTACCGTGATTGTACATATACACAGCCTTTGTTTTCACAAAACATATTGTGTCATAGCGCTCAGAGATAACCTTCTATTATGTGGCAGATGGCAAAATGCCAGACAGAGAACAAACATACTGCTGATTTTAAATACGGTTAAATATTCATGTCTGATCCATAATTATGCAGCTAATCATATTATTATTTGATTAGATTCCTGAAACGATCATTGTTTGACAATATACAATAGAGAAATGTACAAGCAAAGTGACATTTAGACATAATATCAAACCCAACAAGTGTGTCTTGTCAGATAGATTACCATTCATGATGGATCAGGCTGGATATACTGTATGTACCGCTTGCTTTTTCCCTGATGGATGTTTTTTAGGTAAATGTAATGTTCAGAATAATTTGTACTCTTAATAGTTTGTTTTATTACTACTTTATCACTACCCATTTAGGGATGCAAAAATAGCTAGAAATGTTTTGAAATGTATTTTCACGAATAAGACCCTTATGATCTTGGATTATGTTCAACAAATGTTTTGGAGTATGATGGTTGGAATCATGTTGATACATTTACAGATCCCAAAAGATGCAACTACATGTCCCTGTTTTTTAAATAGCCTTTGTGTGATTATTCCTCTTTATTACTGTATCTTTACTGTAATCTCTTGGACCTCACTATCACATTTTCATGATAGAATCATTAGTCCGAAAATGTATTTAGCTTCGTCTCAAATCGGTGCAAATCGGACAAATTCAATGGAAAATAATATACAATTATTGTACAAGGGTGTGTATATATAAATATAACCAACCTTCTTACTGTCTTTTTACTATTTACCTTTACTACTATGCTACTATACTTATACTACTACCTATCATGCTAATATGCACTAAAGTTCAACACTTGAACACTTGTTTGATGAACAACGCCACTGACCCTTAGCTGCCAGAGAGGTACCCCTCCTCCTGCTGACTTGTTGTTCACAATCTGTAAGTTGCTTTGGATAAAAAGCATCAGTTAAATGACAAAATGTAAATGTATGTACGTTTTTTATAAGGCCTGGCCGTTTACCGGGCTAAGTTAACGGCGGACTCTTATCGGGCGATAAAATAATTACCGCCGTTAATCTATTCTCAAAATTGGGTTTGGGAGCCAATTACATTAGCTGATGTACCGTAAATCCTCTAATAGTGGAGGGTATTCAAATAAAGGACGGGCCTCTTATAATTTTTTTTATTTCTTTTTCGTGCCGTGATATAGAATGAGAAACTCTTGCCAATGCAAATTAAGTGCTGCCTTTAATCTAGATTAACTCCAGGATTGCAGATAGATTAATCTAGATTAAAAGAATTAATCTATGCCCACCTCTAGTTTTTTTTAAATAATAAATATTTGATTAAATCAAAGCTCAAGCTGTCCTTTTTGATGAATCACGCCCTGTGTCTGTTCTCCCTTGCAGGCCGAGCGAGCAGCCACAGTGCAGACTGTAGGCCAGCAGCCCTCTGTGCGGATCTACAGCCAGGATGAGGTCACCAAGCACCGCACCATGGAGGCGGGCATCTGGGTCACCTACAAAGGCGGTGTCTATGACATCACTGACTTTGTGGCTATGCACCCCGGAGGAGACAAGATCTTGCTGGCTGCCGGCGGTGCCCTGGAGCCCTTCTGGGCGCTGTATGCTGTCCACAGCCAGAACCACGTGCTGGACATCCTCTCAGAGTACAAGGTGAGGGCATTCTCCATAGCTAGTAATCAGTAACTGAAACACAGGACATGGTCAACTCAAATGAACCCTGGGCACGAGCCAGGGTTGTTTGTCTGGAGTACTGAACCCTGGCCACGAGCCAGGGTTGTTTGTCTGGAGTACTGAACCCTGGCCACAAGTTTGTTTGGAGTACTCGCGTTCAAGTTCAAGTTTTGTTTTATCTGTCGTAGTAGTTCAATTGTAATATTGCACTATTGACCTTGTGTTTTACCGTTTGTTTTGCATCAGGTTAAGAAGTTCACATACAAATCCCTAGGGCTGACCTTCGAATTCTTTTTTGGAATTCGAAGCTTCGGGGCCGAGATTATTATGTTGTGGGACGTGTACAGCACTTTGTTCAACTTTGTCAGTGCTGTAAAGTTTAAACCTTTTTAAATCTTAGACAAACAAAACACTTTGCTTTCATGAAATATTGTAAGCCGTCATTTGAGGCTTTATAAAAGCAGCACAATGAACACAAATCTGTCAGTGCCGAGTCCGACCTCATCTTAAATAACAAACAGCATTGCTTGTTGTAATTAACAAAGAGAGGCAGAGTTGATTTAGCAAAAAAGAAATTAAAAAAAATCATATATATATATATATATATATTTCTTTTAACACTTTAACTGCCGAAAACGCCGGAACTCGTCATTCCCCGCCATGCTCAAGTTGCCGAGGACGCCGGAACTCGTCTTTGATATCAATATTTCAAAAATCTGTGATCGGAATCATATTTCCCCTCTGCAGCCTTGACACACAGTTCTGATCTCCTCTCAATCCTCTAGCGGTTCAAGAGCGCCATCTGGTGGCCGATCGGCAGATCGAAAAACCGGATGTCAACCTTTAACCCGGCAGGACTCACTCCATATGTGGTCCGGGCACTCGCTAATGTTAGAGAGACTCAGACACAGTGAACATCGATCGGTGGAAATAACTAGAAAAAACAACATGATTTGGACGTATATACTATTATACAACCTGGAAATAGATCCGGTATTTCGACATCCCATAATTGAAAACTGTCTACTCCACGCTGATCGCCCAACGGCCCGAGGAGACTGGGGTGAGTTTTAGCGTTATATTCTAACTAGTGCTGTCAGGCGATTAAAAAAATTAATCTAATTAATTACAGGATTTGTAATTAATTAATCTAATTAATCGCATTTTAATCGCATAACCATTTTATGCATGATATTCTATATTCTATAATCATATTTCAAATTGCATGTGTCCGGATGGCAGAATTCAGTACTGTATCTACAAAACCTTCTGTTTAATCATCTTCCATCTATTAATTTGCTTAGATTTTTCAGGTCTGGTCAATTTGAGCATAGTGTTATTCACAGTCAAAGATTACAATTTTTTTTTATTGATATTCTCATTTGGTTCATTACAATTTACTCAAGCCTAGTAACAGACACAGTATTTCTGACACTGGGAATACATTCCCTGAGATCCATAGATGTCCCTAGAATCAGATACCAAGAACATGCAAATGGACCATATAAAAAAAAGTCTGTAATGTGTATTCTACGTTCTTATGGAATGAATGAGATAAAAAAAAAAAAAATTATAAAAAAAAAAAAAAAAAAAAAAATGTAATTAATTTTGAGTTAATTTTCATAGCGCGATAATTTGCTGTGTAATTAATTAATCTAATTAACGCGATAAACTGACAGCCCTAATTCTAACGTGTTCTTTACTAACTGCTATGATGAACATATGACCCACATTAGATGAATGGTATAACGTTGCCCACGGAATTATAAACGCCCCCTCGCCCATCCGGTCAACATCAGATGACGTGTAGTAAATTCTAGAAGTACGTCCAATTGAAATTTTTGATCTTGCACAGATTCCTACCAAACTGTATTTCATCATCAATATAATGCATTTGGGGCTATAAATCACGTTCTGGAGAAAGCTGCAGAAAGAGATGAAAACATACTTATACTTTAGACCATATTTTAGTATGAATATGTGAATGAAAAAGTTTAACGTTGCTACACCATGAACAATACATATAGGACCTTGAATGGGCCCTAATAATGGCAATCTAGCAATAGAATTTAAAAAGTTATAGCCCTGCAAAGAAGGGGAACTTCTCCATGTTAAATAGAGCTGGCAACGGATGGTATATCATGAATTTAACCTTAGGCAATCAAAGTGTTAATAATCGAATTTTATTTTCATATTCGAATCCCATGCCCATCGAACGAAGCTTCGAAGTATTTAAGACAGCCCTACAAATCCCATTGTGGTGGTTGCACTGGAAAATCTAGATGACATTGCAAGCTGGGCACTTGCTTAAAGTTCAAGTTTCAAGTTCAAGTTTCTTTATTAGTTGTCATACAGAAGTACAGAATACTTTTATACAAAATGCTTCTTTCTGTTACACTCCAGAGACTGTGCTAGACAAAAGGATAAGTATAAAATAAAATAAGTATAGCAAGTATAAAATAGAAGTCACGTACGTAGACACAAGTGTTCAGTATGTACATATGTACAATGTTCAATGCAGAGTAGAAGTAACTAAGTTACCATACAATATACTATACAATATACTAATTACAATATACTATATAGTGCAAAGCAGAAATGGGATGAGGTACAATTTAGGTACAATTTACAGTAAGGTGTACTGAGGTATGGGTTGTAGTGCAAATTCTTTGCCAATACATATAAAGTGTGTTTAGGTGTTCTAAAGTGTGTAGAGTGGGTGCTGCAGTGAGTTGTTTGTTTAAAGTGAGTGTGTGCGTGTGGATGTCTGTGCTGTGAGTGCTTTTGATGGTTGTTGCATAGTGTTATTGTTCGTTGAGCAACCTGATGGCCTGGGGATAGAAGCTTCTTCTGAGTCTTTCTGTGCTTGCCATGAGACTCCGGTATCGCTTGCCTGACCGCAGCAGTTCAAAGAGGCAGTTGTTTGGGTGGCTGGAGTCTTTGATAATTATCTTAGCCTTACCCATGCACCGCTTGTTGTAAATGTTCTGGAGAGTGGGAAGCCCCCCTCCAATTGTGCGTTCGGCTGAACGGGCCACTCTCTGTAGTCTGCTGCGGTCTTGTGCGGTGCTATTCCCAAACCAGGAGGTGATATTGCCAGTCAGGATGCTCTCTATTGTGCATGAGTAGAAGTTCTTAAGGATCTTCTGACTTACTTGGAACTTCCTTAGGCGCCTGAGGAAGTAGAGGCGTTGCTGTGCCTTCTTCACAACACTGTCAATGTGTGTGGTCCATGTCAAGTCCTCGGATATGTGGACTCCTAGGTACTTGAAACTGTTCACTCTCTCAACTGGTGCCCCGTCGATGCTGAGGGGGCTGTAGTCCCTGACCCCCGACCTCCTGAAGTCCACAATCATCTCTTTTGTTTTGCTGACATTCAGGGAGAGGCAGTTCTCCTGACACCACTGCGACAGATTCTCTACCTCTTCCAGGTAGGCCCTCTCGTCATTGGCAGAGATCAGGCCCACCACTACTGTGTCATCAGCAAATTTGATGATTGTGTTGTTGTTCCGCTGTGCCACACAGTCATGTGTGTACAGGGAGTAGAGGAGGGGACTCAGAACACAGCCCTGGGGGGCCCCTATGTTGAGCGTGATGGATGAGGAGGTGCAGTTGCCTGCTCTTACCACCTGGGGTCTACCCGTCAGGAAGTCCAAGACCCACTAGCAGAGGTCATAGTTCAATCCCAGGTCCCTGAGCTTGGCTATGAGTTTGGAGGGGACTATGGTATTGAATGCTGAGCTGTAGTCGATGAACAGCATTCTCACATAGTTCCTCTGCCTCTTGTCCAGGTGTGATGCTGCTGTGTGCAGCACATGGGCTATGGCGTCCTCCGTGGACCTGTTGGGGCGGTATGCAAATTGCAGGGGGACCAGGTTGATGGGGAGGGAGGAGCAGATGTAGCCCTTCACTAGCTTCTCAAAGCACTTCATGGCTATGGAGGTGAGAGCTACAGGGCGGTAGTCGTTGAGGCAAGCGGGCATAGATCTTTTGGGTACAGGGATGATGGTGGACTTCTTCAGACAGGTGGGGATGACAGCCTGTTCCAAGGACAGGTTAAATATGTCAGTGAATACCGGGGCCAGTTGGTCGGCACAGACTTTTAGGACGCGGCCGGGGATGCCGTCCGGTCCTGCTGCCTTCCTGATATTCACTTTCTTAAAGGTCCTCCTCACCTCATGTTCTGTTATTCTGAACACTGATTTGGGTAAATTCTAATTGTGGTAGAGGGGATTGTTTCTTGCTGTGTGTAACTTGCAAGAGGGTGGGTGATTTGCAGTTAAATGCATACAAATACGTCCTTTTTAACACTGGAACTTCCAGTTCTAAGAATATATTGATAACGTAATTATTTTATAAGCTGTTTTCATACGTTTCGCCCACCTCTCTACACAATTATAGCCCTGATTTGCCCACCAACAGCCTTTTGGAGATTGCTGACAAACGGAGCCCCAGATCAGACGCAACTCTGTGTTCGCTCGGCGTGTGCGCGTCAACGCTCGATCGCTATGCGTGTAAATTGTTCCGAGACGCGACCTGAATGACTCGCTGATGTGTCGCAGACGCCCAGCAGATCTCTAGCATGTTAAATATCTGGCCCGTGACGGGGACGAGCAGTGAGCGGAGTACAGCCAACAAGAGACACGAGAGATTCTGCTGTGACATTGAACTAGTGAGGGACTGCAAACACAATGTAAAAGCTGTGCTTCGTGCTGCTCATACCATCTGTAAAGTCATGTGGTGTGTAGGCTGTTTTAGGAGCCATTTTATTTGTATTTGCAGGCTAGTTGAGGTGCAGAGGACGAAAATAATCAGTCTATAGGTCAGTTAAAAATGCATGACAGGCCACAGGTAAGATCGATTTGACGTCAATTTCAGCCTGATCGGGCCTTGTTCTCATAGCCATCCACCCGGTCAGCGTATCTTGTTGCAAGAATGCCGTTATTGGTAATCAATAATCAGAAACGACTCCCCCCCCCCCCCCCCCTCCCCCTTTCATGCATCCATGGTGGAACATGATACCGATCATATGCATTTTGATTTTTAACTCTAGCTTGTGTAGGGCCGAAACGCCCGATTTAACGTTATTAGCTTAGCGCCCTATAACTAGCTTTGCAGGAATTACCCGACCATTCCGATATAACGTTCATATTCACGACGCTATAAAACGGGAACGTATTGATGAGAAATTATTTCTTTATGGCATATTGAAGGGAAGGTTTATACTGTCTATTGACAATGACAATGGACACATAGCAATAATATAAAATATTGATTTAGCTCTACAAACAACCTCACGCACAGTGAAATGTGTAAAAGTGTAATGAAAAGCTGGCCTCCTAGAGTGGGCCCCGTCTAATCCCAATGACCCCGAATGTGTTAATGTATGCTGTCCCCTGTTCAAATAAAGTTTAAACTGAAACTATTTAAAAAATAATTTTAAAGGCAAGTGGGATGATCTGGTGGGATTCCACCCTCGGCCAGTAGGGGTACATGTGGTGGGTCTTGACCACGACCCCGTCTCTGGACACGCCTTGTGTTAAACCCTTCTAGCCTAGTAAGGATGATGATGTTGTTGTTGTTCCAGGTCGGCGAGCTGAGTGAAGAGGACCAGAAGAAACAGCTGCGCGTGAAGACCAGCGACCCCTACTCCACCGACCCCGAGCGCCACCCGGCGCTGCACGTCAACAGCCTCAAGCCCTTCAACGCCGAGCCGCCGCCCCAGCTCCTCTCCGACAGCTTCATCACCCCCTCCGCCCTCTTCTTCAAGAGGAACCACCTGCCCGTGCCGCAGGTGGACCCGGCCGCGTACCGCCTGCAGGTGGAGGGTCTCCCGGGGGGCGTCCTGACCCTGTCTCTGGACGAGCTGAAGACGCGCTTCCCCAAGCACACCGTCACCGCCACCCTGCAGTGCGCCGGCAACCGCCGCTCCGAGATGAACCAGGTGAAGCAGGTGAAGGGGCTCAACTGGGGCATCGCGGCCATCAGCAACGCCACGTGGGGCGGCGCCAGGTTGCGCGACGTCCTGCTGGCGGCCGGCTACGCCCCGGAGGTGGCCCGGCAGGCGAGGCACGTGCAGTTCGAAGGGCTGGACAAGGACGTGACGGGCACCACCTACGGGGCATCCATCCCCCTGAACAAGGCCGTGAGCGAGGACGGCGACGTGCTGCTGGCCTACGAGATGAACGGCGAGCCCCTCCCCGCGGACCACGGCTACCCGGTGCGGGCGGTGGTGCCGGGGACGGTGGGCGCGCGCAACGTGAAGTGGCTGGGCAAGGTGATCGTGAGCGAGGCGGAGAGCTCCAGCCACTGGCAGCAGAACGACTACAAGGGCTTCTCGCCCACCACGGACTGGGACACGGTGGACTTCAAGTCGGCCCCCGCCATCCAGGAGCTGCCCGTCCAGTCGGCCATCACCCAGCCGGCCGAGGGCGCCGTGGTGGACCGCAGCGCGGAGGAGGTGACGGTGAAGGGCTACGCCTGGAGCGGCGGCGGCCGCGAGGTGGTGCGGGTGGACGTGTCCCTGGACGGCGGGAAGACGTGGCACGTGGCTGAGCTGAGGGGCGGCGAGGAGGAGAAGGAGCCGCAGCCCGCGCCCCCGCCGGGCCAAGCGTGGGCCTGGAAGCTGTGGGAGCTGACGGCGCCCCTTCCCCCCGAGGCTCGGGAGCTTGAGATCACCTGCAAGGCGGTGGACAACAGCTACAACATGCAGCCCGACTCGGTGGCGCCCATCTGGAACCTGAGGGGCGTCCTGAGTAATGCCTGGCACAGGGTGAAGGTGAAGATCAGAGAGGATGAGGAGGAGGACGAATAGACTCTGTGGTCGCCGGGCTCCCTTTCCGGAATTCAGAGGGATTTATGTCTTAATTAACACACGCCGTGAACGGTCCGTTTGTGGAACGTTCAGTGCCTCAGTCGACCTCCGTAGGGAAAGTGGTAGATAGTGGGCGTGGCCTGGCGATAAATAAAGAGCCCTTTTCACGTAAAGGCAACATTGCCATTTTGACGCCTGGAGACTTGAGAAATTGAGCCTTTATTTGCACACAGCCAAGGTTGGGCTGCAGGACATAATGCAATAATGTCGCTTGTCAGGTTGGAAAGAATCTAACAAGATAAGAGGGACAGATTAATCAACCCTATCAAGGAACCGTTAATCCTTATCAAACCAAAACATAATGTAACCAGGTCATCTGGTGGTTAGACTATTGGAAGTTCATTTTAGAGGTAGAATGATTGGTTCGCACTCACAGGTATGTACAGTATGTGTATTTATTTGACCATAAATGGTCGCTGAAGTTTTTTTGAATGAAGAGCTCTTTTTCCACTGCCACTCGTTCTACTGAAAAATAGTAAGTTTGTTTAACAAATTAGACTTAGAGTATTAATTTCCGCAACACTGCATTATTTATTGGACGCAACATAACGGATACATGTCAAATACTCATTAAATAATCAAGCCTCGTCCTAGAACACAAAACTCAAGTTCAAGTTGGCTTCCTCATTTCTACAACAAACTACTATATTATTTTATTTAATCCGTTTTCTCCAGTATGCAATATTTTTTGTATGGGTTATGTAATCCACAGAAATGATTTTCAGCCATGCAATTTCCTGACTTGCGTTTTGGTTCCCCTTCTAAAGTGTTCACACCCTGTGAGTCAATAAAGACTCCTGGGTCAATGGGTAATCTGCAGCACAGCCGGACTGCTGTGTCCTTATAACATGTACAGGTTTAAGAGGTAAAGTGCCAGACAGCACCACAACCCCCCCTCCTCGAGAATTTAGCTTTGCATATGATGGCCCAAGGTGGCACTGAAGGCGGTGGGATCAAATCCTGCTTAGGGCCCAATAAAAGCTTTGGCCGGCCCTGGGTGCCGAGTTACCAATCAGCCAAATTACCATCTCAAGGAAAGTGGCCTTTTTGTGATTAGATTTTTTATTTTTTTTTACTAACTTTAAACAATTTTGAGACATATCAACATTAAATATACACACATTAGTATCATTACAAAGATAGGAAGCTAGAGATCGCTTGCAAAGCTGTCTGCGACTCTGCAATTTTAGCCAACTTGCAATCTTTCAGATGACCACTTTCAGAATGTACAATCCTCTCTTCATCATCTTTTCAACCATATCCTTTCTGGACTTACTGTGATGGAAAGGTTCACCTCAAACTAAGGCATCATTCTATGATTCTGAGTAACTTACTGTCACGTTAGGGTGGTTGTCTGGGGCTTTGAAAATATGTAGGTGATTCACCGGTAGAAGTGTCTTTTGGTTCCAAAGGGCCACACGTTAGAAACCAAAACAGATATGTTTTCAGATGACCATGTGAGTCAGAACAGAAACTCCCCTCGGATACGGATAGTCAAATAAACAAAAAAGGCTTTAAAGTACAATGTTTCTAAATGACCATAACCACAATGAAATTATACAGTTGAAAAAGAACTCCAGCTCCTGAATCAGTTAATTCGCTACAGTTAAATGTATAGAATACAGGTACTGACATGAATACAAAAAGAAAAATAATAATAATTATGCTCATGTAAAAATATTTTTTAAAAGTTATATCGCCATATTTTTCCAGACCAATGAGCTCTTGAACATTATTCAATATCCCTTGAAAGTTCTAAGTCTTAATTAAATGGGTCATTCCATAATTAACATTTGGCGCCCCCCAGAGGCACTGTGGCCCCATTACACTTTACTGACATGTGGCGGCTAAACCGGAGACTCGGAGGTATTCTGAAGCTGTACATGATTTGTTTACATTTTGTCCTGTTTGTAAACATCAAAGCAAAATGGACTTGTTTCTTTGGTATCTGAAATTTGCCAGCAGATTGTTTGTACCGTATATACTTAATATTATGATTGACATATTGTATTGTATTTTTTTGCTATTGTAACATAAAAGGGCATAGATGTAACATGTATCGATCAACTACTTATTAGGAAGCATTTGTCATAACTTGCTAAAGTAATTAAAAAACAGAAGCTCTTGTTTCAGTGGCAACGAATGGCGTTTATTCCCCTCTCACATAATGTGCGTTCTATTTACTAAGAATTGGACGATTCTCGTGTGGTGAGTCAAAATAGGAATGTCCAGGCTGTTGGTCAAAATAGGAATGTGTTTTTTAGTCAACTTGCTTGGACAAAAATGTATTTATTTGGAACATTGTTTGCTGTCCCCGCCCCAAAGAAGAATGCTGAAATAAATGTTTAATTGCAATGTTTCACCCAGTTACAGTTGCACGCTGGTTAGGAAAGCAGCCTCTGCCACACAGCTCGGACCCTTCCTATAATAACTCTGTAGCTTGGATACTAAAGAGAAATAAAAACCTCAATAATAATAATAACTTTATTTGTATAGCACTTTTCATACAGAAGTTGCAGTTCAAAATGCTTCACAACAGTAAAAAATACAGGCACAAGCGAGCATAAAAAAGATAGAGAGGTAGCAAGGTAAGGTAAATCACAGTGTTTCACATTAATCCTCTTTTGATGGTGGGTTCTCGTGTTTTTGAGCCCCGCGCTTCGGCTCTGCTTGGTAATTGATGTGACTCATTAGTGAACTAGGACAGATCTTAAAGAGTTGTCGTGGAACTTCTAGGAAATGAGTGCTGCTGCTATTCTTTTGATAATTAATTGAAGGATGTTGTAGATCATGGCTATGACGATGTTTATTCTCATTCACCATATTATTGTTGATTGATTGATTGAATAACTGTTTGTTTTGTATGGTCATGGTTAGTCATGAAGCCTTTTTATGGGTAGGCCTACTGCTGATGTTGATGACTGTTCATACTCGGATTCGCAAGATTATGGTTGATTGATTAATTGATTGATTGATGCTCTTTTATAGTAGGCATGTCTGGTCATTGGACAACTTTGACATTTGTCTCGTCATGTATACTATGTATACTAACTGCTTTGCTACAAACATATTTTCCTTTGAGGATGAATAAAATATCTTATCAATCTACAGGTGTGCTGAAGTCTTGAGTAGTTGTGTCCTGAGCAGTTTTAATGTTTCTAAAAAGTGTTTTTTAAATAAAAGGTTATGTCATTCACACACACACACACAGACAATGTGTCAGAATCCCAGATGTTGTAAATCTTTTAGTGCAAAGTGTAGACATTACACATGTTATCTAAATATTGTTTGTTACAGCTTGTATCGGCCATATTACCATCAAAGCTGCCATGTCCTGTACCATTTTTAAAAGGTCTTCATTTGAGTGGGGAATAGATCATGTTAGAAGGAGGTTACAACAACCAGAACACCCAACAACATTACAACCAGAACATCTCAACATTACAACCAGAACACCTCAACATTACAACCAGAACACCCAACAACATTACAACAAGAACACCTCAACATTACAACCAGAACATCTCAACATTACAACCAGAACACCTCAACATTACAACCAGAACACCCAACAACATTACAACAAGAACACCTCAACATTACAACCAGAACACAACATTACAACCAGAACACCTCAACATTACAACCAGAACACAACATTACAACCAGAACACCTCAACATTACAACCAGAACACCTCATTACAACCAGAACACCTCAACATTACAACTAGAACACAACATTACAACCAGAACACCTCAACATTACAACCAGAACACCTCAACATTACAACCAGAACACCACAACATTACAACCAGAACACAACATTACAACCAGAACACAACATTACAACCAGAACACCACAACATTACAACCAGAACACCTCAACATTACAACCAGAATACCCAACATTACAACCAGAACACCTCAACATTACAACCAGAACACCCCAACATTACAACCAGAACACCTCAACATTACAACCAGAACACCCAACAACATTACAACCAGAACACCCCAACATTACAACCAGAACACCTCAACATTACAACCAGAACACCCAACAACATTACAACCAGAACACAACATTACAACCAGAACACCTCAACATTACAACCAGAACACCTCAACATTACAACCAGAACACCCAACAACATTACAACCAGAACACAACATTACAACCAGAACACCTCAACATTACAACCAGAACACCTCAACATTACAACCAGAACACCACAACATTACAACCAGAACACCTCAACATTACAACCAGAACACCTCAACATTACAACCAGAACACCTCAACATTACAACCAGAACACCCAACAACATTACAACCAGAACACCTCAACATTACAACCAGAACACCTCAACATTACAACCAGAACACCTCAACATTACAACCAGAACACCTCAACATTACAACCAGAACACCCCAACATTACAACCAGAACACCCAACAACATTACAATCAGAACACCTCAACATTACAACCAGAACACCTCAACATTACAACCAGAACACCTCAACATTACAACCAGAACACCCAACAACATTACAACCAGAACACCCAACAACAATACAACCAGAACACCTCAACATTACAACCAGAACACCTCAACATTACAACCAGAACACCTCAACATTACAACCAGAACACAACATTACAACCAGAACACAACATTACAACCAGAACACCTCAACATTACACCCAGAACACCTCAACATTACAACCAGAACACCACAACATTACAACCAGAACACCAACATTACAACCAGAACACCTCAACATTACAACCAGAACACAACATTACAACCAGAACACAACATTACAACCAGAACACCTCAACATTACAACCAGAACACCTCAACATTACAACCAGAACACCTCAACAACATTACAACCAGAACACCTCAACATTACAACCAGAACACAACATTACAACCAGAACACCTCAACATTACAACCAGAACACCCAACAACATTACAACCAGAACACAACATTACAACCAGAACACCTCAACATTACAACCAGAACACCTCAACATTACAACCAGAACACCCAACAACATTACAACCAGAACACAACATTACAACCAGAACACCTCAACATTACAACCAGAATGAATGAATGAATGAAAACTTTATTTAACAGATTGCAGAATGGGTACAATACAGTACGGCTCAATACATACAATTGTTAAGGGGATGCAGACCTGAGAAAGACGTTTGTCTTGTTTCCATCAGGGTCCCCCATTTTCAATTCATATAGAATACAGAACACCTCAACATTACAACCAGAACACCTCAACATTACAACCAGAACACCACAACATTACAACCAGAACACCTCAACATTACAACCAGAACACCTCAACATTACAACCAGAACACCTCAACATTACAACCAGAACACCCAACAACATTACAACCAGAACACCCAACAACATTACAACCAGAACACCTCAACATTACAACCAGAACACCTCAACATTACAACCAGAACACATCAACATTACAACCAGAACACCCCAACATTACAACCAGAACACCCAACAACATTACAATCAGAACACCTCAACATTACAACCAGAACACCTCAACATTACAACCAGAACACCTCAACATTACAACCAGAACACCCAACAACATTACAACCAGAACACCCAACAACAATACAACCAGAACACCTCAACATTACAACCAGAACACCTCAACATTACAACCAGAACACCTCAACATTACAACCAGAACACAACATTACAACCAGAACACAACATTACAACCAGAACACCTCAACATTACACCCAGAACACCTCAACATTACAACCAGAACACCACAACATTACAACCAGAACACCTCAACATTACAACCAGAACACCTCAACATTACAACCAGAACACCACAACATTACAACCAGAACACCTCAACAACATTACAACCAGAACACCCAACAACATTACAACCAGAACACCTCAACATTACAACCAGAACACCACAACATTACAACCAGAACACCTCAACAACATTACAACCAGAACACCCAACAACATTACAACCAGAACACCTCAACATTACAACCAGAACACCACAACATTACAACCAGAACACCCAACAACATTACAACCAGAACACCTCAACATTACAACCAGAACACCCAACAACATTACAACCAGAACACCACAACATTACAACCAGAACACCCAACAACATTACAACCAGAACACCCAACAACATTACAACCAGAACACCACAACATTACAACCAGAACACCCCACAACATTACAACCAGAACACCCAACAACATTACAACCAGAACACCACAACATTACAACCAGAACACCTCAACATTACAACCAGAACACCTCAACATTACAACCAGAACACCTCAACATTACAACCAGAACACCTCAACATTACAACCAGAACACCCCAACAGCAGACCTGCATGGGTTTTTACATACATAGTGTTTTTATTTCCCAGCATGGTGGCATTACACCATAAAAAGCAGCGTGCCCAATTTTCAAGTCAAGTCGAGTGTTACGTGTGGGTGTGTTTGTACCCTGATCAGGTGTTCCCCAGTGATGTGTGATGTGTGATGTCTGGTTGTAGTCCCCTGTCTTGGTCTTGTAGTTCTTTGTCGTTTCCCTCCCAGGTGTATCCAGTTGTAATCAGCCCAGGTGTTTCTTGTTCTCGTCATCCCCTTGTGAATGTGTTCTGTTCTCCCCTGTGTGTGTGTGGCTGATCCTGTCTGTACAGTCCTGTCAATTGTTTGCTCTTACTTTGACGTTATCCCTTCACCTTTAAAACCATGGTAATTATAATTAAACCTCTTTTGTTACTTCGGCTACCGTTTCATATTGTGTTTCATTGACAAGACAACGAGCACTTTATAGTAGTCAATGGTAACGCAATATATCAAGTGTTCCTTTATTAATCCCCTTGGGGAAATTCAAGTGTCATAGCAGCATGAAGGGGGGGGGGGGGGGGGGTCGCTTGAAGCCTTTTTACAACACATCGCCGGTTCCCGTTTTGCGCTCTGATTGGCCAGGTCATGTGACATGAGCGCCAATCGTGGGACGGCAAGTTTCTACACTGGTTAAGCTTAGGCACTCTTCGAAGTTGGTTAAGGTTAGAGTTTGTCTTAGAGCATGGCGATAGAACGCCAGGTAGTTTGCAGGCTGTGCGACGCGGAAATGGGCAAACACGCTATTGGGTGCACATGTCACATGACCTGGCCAATCAGAGCGCCGGAAACGCGGATGCGTTGTAAAAAGGCTACACGCGGGGGCTCAGGTAAGATAGGTAGTTATATACCTTTTCAACCATATCCTTTCTGCACTTACTGTGACGTCAAAGTTCACCTCAAACTAAGTCTGAGTAGTCATGTTAGGGTGGTTGTCTGGGGCCGTTAAAATATAGGACTGAGTCACCTTGTTTGTAGAGCTATAACTATATTCTATATTATAGCTATGGATACAATACTATGGCCAATTTTACATCACCTATCTATCGTTCAATATGTGAGAAAGAATATATTTTTCCATCCATACGTTAAAGCCCTATATACATCGATTCCACTATAGACGTTGCCAAGTCTTGCCTGTATACGCTATTATCCCGAAATCAAATCTACATCATAGCTATTATGTTCCATCATGAATGCATGAAAGGGGGGGGGGGGGGGTAGTTTCTGATTATTTTATTGTCAGTAACGGCATTCGCATTGAACATTAAAAACGGTTATCAGCCCGATTGGTATGAAAGCATTGCAGGATCAAGCTGAAATGTACGTCAAATCGTCCCTACCTGTGGCCGGGAGTATTCCAAAAATAATATTCCAATTGTTTGATCGCCATCTGGTATATCCAATGTCCATTTCGTCTACGGCATAATCTACCACAACATATGGATCGGAGATATTTGACACGCTTCAATGGAACCGGCAGAACGGCTGCCCTTACCCGACAAGGAAACATGAAACCGGAGACCTGGGGCCGTCCCACAGAGAAAGATAAAAGGGTAGAAAGGGTGCTCGATACCGCCATCTAGCTTGATGCGGCCGGTATTGCACTTTTACATTCTCATGAGGATTCCCCATGTTAACCCCGAGTCCGTGTGACTAATGAATAGAAATATCGAATAAAAGAAATAACGATCAAATAACGAGTATACTCGTTGTTGGCGTTCAATGATTGGCGCCCAATAACGAGTATACTCGTCGTTGGCAGTGAATGTGTTAAGTGTCAGATAGTCCTAACAGTGTTTATTATTAAGAGTCAGATAGTCCTAACAGTGTTTATTATTAAGAGTCAGATAGTCCTAACAGTTCTCAAGTTCACCAGCCGTTAGTTCTCCAGCAATTGGCAGCAGTCCGTGTCCACGGTTGTGGAACCTGATGGCTACTGGCATGAAAGACTGGCCGAGACAGTTTATGATTGGGGGGGGGGGGGGGGGGGGGTGTAAGTCTATGCTATGAAGTCAGCAGGCACAGTTGGATACCCCTGCTTGAACACATAGGCTAATCTAGAAATAAATCCAAAGTAGGTTGATGAAAATCACATCGTAAAATGGCCACAGTAGGAAAAAGGCCCACGAAAGACTAACCAAATAAGGTGAACGACCGCTTTGATGATGGGATGTGATGACAGGGAAGAAGGTGAGCTGGCCCACAGCGCTTCCTGTCAAGAAGAGAAGCAACTCCAGCTGAGACATAAGCATAACGGACAGAAGGAGATGAATCAGACAAAAGATTTTATGAAATACAAGGAATTGAGAGTAAAAAGTTGGCACTGTAGCAAAATAATGCTATTGTGAGAAACAGTATATTGGTGATAATTGGCATCACAGTTGCTGGAGTTCATAGTTTGATATGACCATCAGCTGGCCACGTCTGTGGTTTAAACTGTATCTCGTTTGATTGATGTTTTCACTTTAAAGGGTTTGCTCTGCCAGGAAATCTGTTTGGCAGGCCTCTCTGTTCCCCTTCACACGGTGTTATAAATCACCTCACAGCCGCGTAGAGTCGGATCCCGTCACAGATGACTTCGATTGTGGCGAGCGGGAAAAGTTATGGACGAAATAAAGAAAACATTACGTTCAAATGTTCTTTATAAACACTGTATGCCTTCAACTGAGGCGTTGACGCAAGAAGAGGTTTATTTGGTTGAATCTGACCGCTTTTACGGCCTGCGAGTGGAAGTCTTCTTCTCAGATACATCGTGACACCCATATGAGTCTAGTATGAGTACGTCTGCTCTGGAAGCTTATGAGGTCATCGTCATCGTTTCTGTAGAAAAAGGGGTTGGACTCCTTTTTCTACAGAACTGCAGCCCCCATCATTGCTCAACCTATTTCCCATCTATGTAACCTGTCCCTGCATACAGCAGAACTGCCCTCCGCTTGGAAAGCAGCCTTGGTACGGCCCCTGTTCAAAGGAGGAAACAATACTGACCCCAACTGCTACCGCCCAATTTAAATTTTACCCTGTATAGCAAAAGTGCTAGAGAGACTAGTTTGCAAACAACTCACAAGCTTTCTAGAAACCTACAACATACTTTCGGAAAACCAATCTGGCTTCCGCTCAGGGCATGGATGTGAGACTGCTACGATGAAAGTCCTCAATGATGTCCTCAATGCCCTTGACTCCAAACTCTACTGTGCTGCTGCCTTTATAGATCTGGCCAAGGCCTTTGACACTGTGGATCATGAACAGCTTTTGGAGCGGCTGAGAGACATTGGTGTCACTAATCAGTAATCACAGTGTAGCATGGTTCGAGAACTACCTCTCTGATCGCACTCAGTCAATAAAAACCGACAATCTATTAACCCAGTCCCTATCCGTCTCTAAGGGGGTCCCCCAAGGCTCCTTACTAGCTCCAATCCTCTTCTCCATCTATATAAACAACATAGGCCAGTTCGCTGGAAACTCCCTAATTCACCTCTATGCTGATGACACAGTCCTGTACACCTCTGGTCCCTCCCCGGATGCTGTCCTGAAAACTCTCCAGGAGAGCTTTCTAAAAATCCAAGCTGGTTTCTCCGCCCTTTGCCTGGTCCTAAACACCAGCAAGACCAAAGTTATGTGGTTCGGCCACAAGGGTACCTCCCAGACTGGCACCATTGTAGCCGCCGATGGCAAAAAGCTTGAACTGGTCACCTCTTATAAATACCTGGGAGTGTGGATCGACACCAAACTCTCCTTCTCTGAACACCTAACTAAACTGCAGGCCAAAGTCAAAGCAAGGCTTAGCTTTCTGTATAGGAACCGTTCCTCCTTCACTAGATCTGCTAAACTCACCCTGGTCCAGATGACTGTCCTGCCGCTATTTGATTTTAGCGATGTAATCTACCGCTTGGCCCGTAAAGGTGATCTAGAGCGCTTAGATATCCTATATCACTCCGCCATTCGCTTCGCTACCAATGCCCCCTACAGGACCCACCACTGCGAGCTATACTCCCTAGTAAACTGGCCCTCCCTGGAGATTAGACGCAACATCCACTGGCTGGAATTTGTATATAAAACACTTCTAGGCCGTAATCCCCCTTACCTTACTCGCCTAGTCCACCCTCGTCCACTCCCAAATTACCACACCCGGTCAGCCACACATATCCTGGTAAACGCCCCCCATGCCAACTCCTCACAAGGCCGTTCCTCCTTTCAGTACGCAGCAGCTGATAGCTGGAACACACTACAAAAAACCTTAAATATGGAAACGTTTATTTCAATTCGATTGTTTAAGGAAACTTTAACAAACTCTGTAGTGCACTCATGTAGATGTTTCTCCATGTGCTAACACCATGCTGCCACTATTGTTCTGTTGTCCGCCAGTTGTTGTTCAGTTCAGTTGTTGCTCTGTATGTATGTCCTGCCTTTTTAATAATGTTCCTTTGTGTTTTATTTTTATTTATTTGATTTTATCCCCCATCCCCTTTCCCCTAGGGGGCTTTTTACCCCCAAATAGGCCGTTATTGAAAATAAGCACTTGTTCTTAATTAACCTGCCTATTCAAATAAAGGTTTGATGATGATGATGATGATCGTCGATGAGGACAGTCATCATGGGTCTGCCAGTCTCTCCGTTCTGCAGTAAACAGAAAATACATTTCCTGGTATCCTGTTCCCACTTTATCCAATCAGGAGAGATAACTCCACACTGCAAAAATGGCAAAGATTTTTGACAAAAATAAGAAATAAAAACTAGTTTTAAGCAGTTTTGCATGCATTCGTTTAGTTTGACAGTTATTGATGTGGTGAAGAGTGTGCGATATCTGGGTCACAATATCACTGATGACAGGTGTGATGATGTTGATGTGTAGCGCCAGTGCTGCAGACTATGCACAGGCCAATATGCTGGCACGAAAATGTTATATGTGTACAGATCATGTGAAAATAAGCCTGTTCAGAGCCTATTGTACTCCATTTTATACCGCACACCTCTGGTGTAATTATAGCACAGCAAAAAATGAAAAAACTGCAGGTAGCATATAATGATGCATTTAGGATCCTCCTTAAGCTCCCAAGACGGACTAGTGCAAGCCATTTGTTTGTGACTACAAATGTGATGTAAAACAAAGTGATACAAGGTACTCCTCTGATTTGTGGAAACATTGGAATCGATGCCTTTATGTATTTTTTAATCTATGTTGTTGGCCTTGTTTCTTTTGTTATTGTATTCTTGTTGTTTTGTATATGTGTAATATGGACCTTGAGTCTGAAATAAAGTCTTCATCATTATGAGTTATGAGTTTGAATATGGCCACCAGTGATGTCATCGGGGACATTAAATCCTTGTGTTGTGTTAATTACAGCTCCATGAAATGCAATACCTTGTCTTATAGGGACTTCTTATCACTTCATTGAGCTGTAATTAACACAACACAAGGACTCAATGTCCCGACGACATCACTGGTGGCCATATTCAAACTAATTTACTCTCAATAACTGTCAAACTAAATTAATGTGAGGCGGTCGGGTGGCGTAGCAGAGATTGCGCTCGTCACCAATGCAAGAGGCTGCGGTCTCGACTCCTAGAGTCAGCATTGCCCTGCGGCTTGGGCCGGTCGTCATACTAACTCGTTTGGCTGAGTTAGAGGGAGGGAAGTCGTGGGTGGGAAACTGGCGTTGTGGACAGCGACGCCTACAGGTCAGGTCTGGGCGCCTGCTCAGCGAAAGGCAGGAAGTGGTGAAGGCAGCGTGACCTCCCACCAATGAGAAGCGTTACGCTTCACCAATGAGAGTCCTTGCTGCCAGGTGAGAAGAGAGCCACTGGCTGTCTCCACATGTGTCGGAGCGAGGAAGCATGTGGTGGACTTCAGGGTTCCCTTGTACCGACCAGTAGGAGGAACATGCACACAACAACCAGGTAGGGGAGGTGGGGAATTGGCATAGCGACTAAATTGGGATGGGGAGAAAAATAGAAAATCAGGCGGAGAAAAAGAGGATACAAAAAATATATAAAATAAAAAATAAAAAAAATTTGTGCAAAACCGTTGAGAGTTTTTGGATGTATGTGAGATTATGTGCAAAATAGATCAGCCTTGTTTTTTTTGGTGAAGTGCCCCTTTAACTAATTCGGGGCCAAACCCCGAGATAAGTCGGGTTAACTCACCATGCGCTGGGCACCAGACCCGAGATTTCTCGGGTTTTGGTCGTTATTTCTTTTATTCAATATTTCCCTTCATAATTCATCCATCCAGCCTGATGTTATCATTGGGAATGGGTCCGAGATCGCAAACGTCCAATACCGCCGCCTAATGCCTTGCGGCCGCTATTGCACTCCATTTGAAACGATGTGGCTTGTTGTCTGGGCCGAGCGTGCGTGCAGGGTCTAAATACTCCGGCAAGACAAGCGGTATAACTGATGCATCGACGAGGGTCACCCCCCCCCCGTTCATGTTAATGCTGGATTACTTGGAAACACGATCGCGATCGAGATAATTGGATTATTCTTTTTGCAGTACATCATAGACAAGGTAAGGACTATATGTTATCAATCTTGCGTTGATCCGATCATTCTTTCCCCTCGATCGGAGCGTGTGTCTGTAATGTACTGTGTAGCGTATTCCGTTGGTGGCGATCAAAGCATAGAAAAACTACCTCCCCCCCACCCTTTCATGCATGCATGATGAAACATAATACCGATAATATAGCGTTGATTTCAGATTGATTATTGATCCAGACGAGGAATGGCTCAATTTATAATGAAATGCAGTAAAACGCTGTTTGGCGGCGTTTCCTGGGATTACACAGAATCACTCTAAAATTATACTCATATTCACCACGGTATAAAATGGAAATGTATGGATGAAGAAATTATCTGTTTTTTGCATCTTGACCAGAAGAAACTCAATGACAATCGACTATGACTATGTTATTAGATCCATAGCTATAATATTTAATATAGTTTTAGCACTGCAAACACCGGCATTTATCCCCATTGAACAAAGTGCTGGCACACACGGCCATATGCCCACAGCGACCTCTGGCGTCCAATGAGTTAATACTGTTCGTAACAACACAATACTGTTGGCCACATGAGAGTGGTGGGCCATGGACAGCAAGAATGCAATATGACATTGACTATATTAAAAAAAAAAAAAAAACGTAAGCTATAATACATATATATATATACTATAATGTAATAATATAATATAATTGCATTCACTGTCTACAACTGCCCCATTTGCACTCTGGTTGGATGCCAAACGTATTTTCGTTGTACTGTACTTGTGCTGTATAATGACAATACATTTGAATCTAATCTAATCTATTCTAATAGACTGTCGTATCACTCTCTGGGTGCTTTGGAGAGACACATTTAGCACACAGCCCTTACTTTCGGTGTCCCTGAACGACCGTAGTGTTAATCAGTGATACTACCTCTGTCATCCTCACTACACACACCTGTTTTAAGAAATCAGCACATACAGAGGATTCTCACATATCAGTGGCGAGTGCAAAAAGAATGCACTTCATTTTGAACTTGTCCTGCCGTTAGGTTGTTAACGTCTTCCTGTGGTAAGTTGCACACTGGAGAAACTGCAGTTTGTGCAGCTCTAACGCAGACTCAGCTCTAACGCAGACTCAAGCAGGATGTGCTTCTTTGAGCTCCCATGAGAATATCCTGTGAGACTATAAAGACCACCACCCAGCCCTATTCTAAATGTCTCTAGTATATCATACTGTAAAGATCACCACCCAGCCCTATACTAAATGTCTCTAGTCTAGTCTATATCATAGTATAAAGATCACCACCCAGCCCTATACTAAATGTCTCTAGTCTAGTCTATATCATAGTATAAAGATCACCACCCAGCCCTATGCTAAATGTCTCTAGTCTAGTCTATATCATAGTATAAAGATCACCACCCAGCCCTATGCTAAATGTCTCTAGTCTATATCATACTATAAAGATCACCACCCAGCCCTATACTAAATGTCTCTAGTCTAGTCTATATCATAGTATAAAGATCACCACCCAGCCCTATGCTAAATGTCTCTAGTCTATATCATAGTATAAAGATCACCACCCAGCCCTATGCTAAATGTCTCTAGTCTATATCATACTATAAAGATCACCACCCAGCCCTATTCTAAATGTCTTTAGTCTATATCATAGTATAAAGATCACCACCCAGCCCTATTCTAAATGTCTCTAGTCTATATATCAAACTGTAATGATCACTGACCAGCCCTATTCTAAATGTCTCTAGTCTATATATCAAACTGTAATGATCACTGACCAGCCCTATTCTAAATGTCTCTAGTCTATATCACAGTATAAAGATCACTGCCCAGCCCTATAGCCTACCTAATGTATCTCTACAGTATACATAATATAA
Organism: Notolepis coatsorum; assembly: GCF_963971535.1. Lineage (NCBI taxonomy): Eukaryota > Metazoa > Chordata > Actinopteri > Aulopiformes > Paralepididae > Notolepis > Notolepis coatsorum. The sequence continues at coordinate 65,027,148 of NC_140170.1, forward strand.
AACCACTGCCCAGCCCTAGCCTAAATGTCTATATAATCTATAATATCATAGTACAAAGACCATAAAGAAAAGTACATTAGTGCGTGCTTGGTCGCATGTTCCAGCCTGCCTGTGTGATGTGCCTGAGGGAGAATCATCCCACGCCCATAACACACACACACACACACACACACACACACACACACACACACACACACACACACACACACAAGACACACACAAGACACACACAAGACACACGCACACTTTTTGGACCCCAGGAAGTGAGGAACCGTTTAAATAAACAAATAAACACACACACACACACACACACACACACACACACACACACACACACACACACACACACACACACGCCACCACTGGCGCTTTGCTGAGCGGTGGGCATGTGCCAAAAGCGACTGCGCGCAGCTGGAATCCCCCTGCATGCATGTTATTTCTTGCCACCTTTCATTCATTAACCTTTGCTGAGCGGCTTGGTGCGCAGAGCCAGGGACCCTTGCAGCGGCCTCTTTTGGAAAATGAATACAATAACTTCAAGGCCTGTAAAAACACTGGACGAGGTATGATATTAAATCATAGCCTGCAGCAACTGCTTTGCATGATATTTCAATGCTGTGGGAGACGGTGGGCTTGTGGGGAGTTTCAAAGCCCTGCACACAGTACAGCTGCATAATGTAAACACATTGGCGAGCAAAGCTTGTTTGGGCCGCTCAGCAATTGTCATTCTTCGGGGATGGATCATCTCAGACTCATGCGTGACTCATCTTCAGTCCACTTAAAACTCCCGGGACGCTAGCTGGAGAGGAACCAGTCGTCTACTGCTGCTGCTGCTACTATATTTTCACTCTGGTGGAAACTCTGTGTTAGTTTTAGTCAAATATCTGCAGCAGACGGGACACTTCTTGGACACAGACGGGACACTTGGACGATGGACTGCAGCTGGTCTCTGGTGGTGTTACTGTTCACAGCTCTCGCCCTCGGCGCGCTGTCGGAGGTGTCGGAGAGGTGGGCAGAGTTCGACGAGGCGCAGGTAACATTTACTACAAAGGTTTTCTGATTCAGTTCTGATTGAGTGTTTAGGAAAATATTTTTAGTTATAGACATTTTAGCATTTTAAAACGTTTGCATTTTGTACGTCATTATTTGCATTTTGTACTTAATTTTGTACTGTAGGTTGTACTTTGTATTGTATATTTTGTATAATATTTGGACTTTATTCTTTTTACTTTTTATGATGCACACTCTCAGGGGGCTCATACAGAACCAAGCATTTCACTGTAATGAAATTATGTGACAAATAAAACAAAACTTGAACTTGAACTAAAAATCTTATGGAGGAACTGATTTATTTATTTATTTGTTGTTGTTTTGGAGCATCAATGTTGTCAATATTGGCAAAGGCTATTTATTATTATATCAGGGTGTGATGAGAAGGCTTTTCAGTCTACTCCTCACCAGTGTCTGTAATTTTCACATGTCAAAGTGCAACGGCTGAACTCTTGACCCATGCACTCTCCTCGTCTCACAGGCATATCTAATGAAGTATGGCTACCTGAACAACCGTGTCGACCCCCAGGACACAGCTGACCTGCTACAGGATGTCATAGAAGCCCTCCGGTAAAGTAGGGGTTAAAACCAAACTAGGTCTCTGGAAAGTAGGTCATGACACACCAGATGTTGTATAGTGTAGAGACGTGTTGAGTAAGACCTTTGGATGTCTGTTGTTTCAATGCAGTGGAAGAAAAGGTAGCTGCAAGTCTCCATATTCTCATTCCAACCATTTCTTCTTCCAACTCAAATTTGTATACCTGCGACAAATCAAGAGGGTGGCGTTTGAGGTGTGTGTGTGTGTGTGTGTGTGTGTGTGTGTGTGTGTGTGTGTGTGTGTGTGTGTGTGTGTGTGTGTGTGTGTGTGTGTGTGTGTGTGTGTGTGTGTGTGCGTGTGCGCGTGCGTCTGTGTGTGATGAATCACTGCCCCCATAACTGTAACACACAACTTAGAATACTTGTGAATCCCATGGGAATATGATTATTCACAGTCACCTCCTCACCTTGTACAGGAAGACTTGTCTTGTAGGGTTTTTGAGTGACATCTCAAGTTCAAACTCTGCAGCCCCGCAGTGGGTTTGAGTTCAATGGGTTTTAGGTTACATACTTTTTCAACAACCTAATTGGAATCAGAGTTTTTTTAAGGGAGAAAAAGTATAGTTCAGTTGACAAATGAGAAGAAAAGAAAACACTGCATTTTTTGTTTTATATTTTCTACAATTTACTTTACACTGTAGTTGGTGTTGAGTTGATAGCTGCAACAAACCTTTCTCCTCCTCTCTTACGTTCTTCTTTTCATTAAATTTCTTCAGCATCCAACGGAAATCTGTTACTCCAAATTGCGAACAGATGCTCTCGTAGTCTTTCTTGTCTGCACTCATCAGGAGGTCCCAAAATCCTTCAACCCTATGAAACAGAGAAGCTATGGGATTATTTTGTACAAAATTACGTGTGTGTTCATGACAATTGTCTAAAAGGGGTGTGTGTGGACTATTGCTAAAAGGTTGCAGCTGTTGTGAATGTGCTTGTTGTTTAATCGCCACTCTTTTGCCCCAGGACGTTCCAGAGGGTGACTGATCTGCCCGTCACTGGGGAGATAGATGAAGCCACCCTGGGAACCATGAGGCAGCCTCGCTGTGGCCTGGAGGACCCCTTCAATACAAGATCTCACAAATACAGAGCAATGAGTGAGTTCCAGTGCTGGATATATGTAATACCACTTACCCTGTCTAGGTGTCAGAGGTGTAGCCCAGAGGTGTAACCCAGAGGTGTAGCCCAGAGGTGTAGCACAGAGGTGTAGCAGAGAGGTGTAGCACAGAGGTGTGGCCCTCCTGCTGACTCGTTGTACACAATTTGCAAGTCGCTTTGGATAAAAGCGTCAGCTAAATGACTCAATTAATTAAATTTGATTAGGAATGTGTGGCTTGACATTTGGATGGTCATGTTATGTGGTCTAGAAATGCATGCAAATTATATTTGTGCAACTGGGTTGACCACATAGAACAATACTTGTCTACAGTAGTTTTTATTAATTTATTTTATATACAGTTCCACACATACCACAGTCTTCTACTATCAGTCACTGAGCAGTTAGGGGGTTCGGTGCCTTGCTCAAGTGGATGTTGAGAGAGGGGAGAATGTCATTCATACACTCCTCCCGCCCAGATTATCCTGCCGGCCCGGGGATCAAACCGGCGACCTCCGAGTCACGAACTTTGTATCCTGTTAGACATTTGGGCAACGTTAGACAGTGGCTCAGGAGGTAGAGCAGTCGTCATAGTAATCTGAAGGTTCCCGGTTAGATTTCGGCTCTTCCCGGCAGTGTGTCGAAGTGTCCTTGAGCAAGACACTTAACCCCTAACTGCTCCCGATGAGCAGGTTGGCACTTTGCACAGTTTTCTCCGCCGTCGGTGAGTGAGTGAATGTGTGAGTGAACGTGTGAATGTGTGAGTGAACGGGTGAATGTGAGGCATAAGTTGTAAAGCGCTCTTGGATGAAACGCTTTATAAAATGCAGTCCATTCACCATCGCATCCTTCCTCACAGGCCGCTGGCGCAAGAGGAGCCTGACTTACCGCATCTACAACTACACACCAGACATGACGAGGGCAGAGGTCAAGAAGGCCATGAGGTCGGCCTTCAAGTACTGGAGCGACGTGACTCCCCTGAGCTTCAGAGAGGTCGAGTACGGAAGAGCAGATCTCCGGATCTCCTTCCACAGGAAAGACGCCTCATGTAGCACGCCGTTTGACGGACCCGGTGAGTTCTTCTCTCCACTGTCCTCCACTAGTCTACTGGGCCCACTGTCATCTAGGTTAATTATTAAGGCTACTGTCTGTCACAGACTCGTGGGTGTATTGAGATGTCACCAGATTGGAATTAATTAAATGCACACGACACACAAGGTAGAAGCAAGTTTAACAGACGTTTTATTGCTGTTTATGGGGAAGGAAGAGGTTAGTGTAAGTATCAGCCAGTCCGTAATCCATGAGAATCGGTACCTTGAGGGTCGGTACACAGGGTTAGGTTCTCATGATATGTTCAGGGGCTGATCCGGGAGAAGAGACATCGGGCGAGCAGGGGTCGGTACCAAATCGGGCTCTCAGACAGTTGGATATCTCTCTCTCTCTCTCTCTCTCTCTCTCTCTCTCTCTCTCTCTCTCTCTCTCTCTCTCTCTCTCTCTATCTGTCTCTCTCTCTCTCTCTCTCTCTCTCTCTCTCTCTCTCTCTCTCTGATTCAGGCTGATTTGTCTGCCCTGCAGGTCACGTGCTGGCCCACGCCGAATCACCAGACTCTGGTCTCGTCCATTTTGACGAGGACGAGTATTGGACCGAGGGGACGTACCATGGTACTAATCTGCGTATCGTAGCCGCCCATGAGATAGGCCACGCCCTGGGCTTAGGCCACTCCCAGTACCATGCTGCTCTGATGGGCCCGGTCTACAGTGGTTACCGTGCCAACTATGTGCTGCACCGAGACGACGTGAGGGGCATCCAGGCGCTGTATGGTGAGCACAGTGGAAGATGAGCAGTGGGTCCTGGCTGTTAGAACAGACAGCTGCTCTTCAAGTCAAGTAAAAACACACTTCTTCAATCAATATCTGAAATGAAATTTATTAATTAATTAATTCATTAATTAATCAATAAATAAATAGATAGATAAATAAATAAATAATGCACTCTGCTACTAAGGAATCTACCTTGCCTATATTATTAGCCTACCTACTATGATAATATGCACTTAAGACTCAGCACTCTAGTTTGACACTGTCTGACGAACAATCTTACTTACCCTTAGCTAATATGAAAAACTGTGGTTTTAAATGTCTGCACTTTATCTGCTCATTTTATGCCTGTCTTTTTCTGTTGTAAAGCACTTTGAGCTGCAATTTTTGTATGAAAGGTGCTATACAAATAAAGTGTATTATTATTACTATTAGCTGCCAGAGTTGTACCCTTCCTGCTGACTTGTTGTACAGAACATGTAACTCGCTTTGGATAAAAGCGTTAGCTAACCGACAAAATGTAAATGAGTGTAAAATCGGTCCAGATAAGGGAAGATCCAAAGGAGAATGGTCCACGATACTCAGTTTTTTTAAGAATCTAGAAAGCCTTTATTCTAAAATTAGAGAGATTAGAGATTAGAGTCCCTTTATTGTTATTGTACAAGTACAAGTACAGAGTTCAACAAAGTGAAGTTTGCATCTAACCAGAGTACAAAGGAGCAGTAAAGTGCATTGTAGTGTACAGTATATATATATATATATATATATATATATATATATATATATATATATATATATATATATATATATATATATAGTGGTACGAGTATGAATACACTATGATGAGTATGAATACACTATGATAATAAACCAATCTAGTCAGTGGTTTAAATAATGTGAGTAGATATAGATATATATATACAGAGATATATATAGATATATGTATATAGTGTGTACAGTGTTATTAAGATAATATATTCCTTTATTGATCTCCTTTGGGGTAATTTGGGCATCTTAGCAGCATGGGGGGGGTATGGGCAGGGTAATTGAAGAAATACATAAATATAGGTAATAACATTTGATCTGAATATAGAAATATGAGAAAAATAAACAGTATACACAAGGTGCAAGTGAGGGTCTGTTCCCTAACTGGTACAATATACGATGTACATTGTTATTATACAGTGTTACATTAATAAACTATAGGCTGGATAAAGGTAGGTATACGCAGTGTAAGACAGGAGAAATGGCAAGAAAAGGGTTAAAAACAAGGCCACAGTACTTTCCAAATGTCTTAATCAGTAATTCACAGAATCAACATCCAACATTGTTTCTCTAACTCATATTGTTGGTAGGTAAGCGATCAGTGAGCTCTCCAGCGAGCCCCACGACCTCCTCCCCGGCCCTCCCCACATGGGCCTGGAGCAGGCCTGGTTCTGGTTCGGGGAGCGTCCCAGACCCCTGCACTGCCACGCTAGACGCCATCATGTTGGGTGAGCCTTAGATCCTCTGTTTGGTTATGGAATTGGTTATTGGTATTTCACTGTACCTACACTTGATAAGAATGCATGTGCCTCTAATCATGGCAGTATGATTGGGTTATCAACATTCTTTATCTTTAACATCTACAGTGAGCTCCACAAGTATTTGGACACAGCAACATATTTTTGGATGTGGTTCTGTGTTCTATTTGCCCACAGTTCAATTCAAGGTTTTTATTTATGTATTTTTTATCCATATTTGGATGAACAGTAAAACATGTATGTTTTTATTGTATTTATTTACTTTACATACAGTAAAACATGTATGTAATTACTTTGCTTGTGTACATAGTCGCCACATTTCAGGGTGCCATACATTTCATTATTTTCATGTAGAAAATAAGTTCAGTGTATGAAAATGTAGCTGACTGTATACACAAATATTCCATTGTGTTATGAATACATACAAAGCTGTCAGATCACATCATGTATCAGACCAGCCATCGTCCTATTGAAGTCTATGGGCAAATTACCGTACTTTTCGGACTATAAGCCGCGGCTTTTCCCCCCATTTTTCGACCCTGCGGCTTATATAACGGTGCGGCTTATATATGTGACTCAACGTGACCAAACCCGAAAATGTAAAAATCTAAATATAGCTTTTTTGACTGCATTGAAATGTTATTTATCTGTTCCCTTATTTGCTAAACTTAATACAACTTGTAAATGAGTTCATTCTTGTTATTTGTCCGACAGTATTGTGTCCCAATGCTAATTACATATGGTAATTAAACATTAAAACACCTGCGGCTTATAGTCCAGTGCGGCTTATATATGTACACATCATTCAATTTAGCTGCTGCGGCTTATATTCAGGTGCGGCTTATAGTGCGAAAAGTACGGTACTTCTGAGAGATGGAGTTTCACCTCTGTATTAAAGTCTCTTGGAGCTGCTTACCAAGCGCCTGATGCTTCTGAGTTAGTTTGAGAGGAGAGAGGACAATGAACGTGTCGTTCACAGTCACTGCCGGTGGGTGTGGTCGGCTGCTCCCCCGCGTCTTTGGTCGCTCACCGCTCACTTTCTACACTCTATGATCACAATCAGACAGTGGGAACGCTCCCCCATTTACAAAACTAGCACGACAACACATCAACTCTCTCTCTTGAACGTAATCCCTGTCTAATGATTGGATGAGGCACCCAGTGACCATCCTGCGACTTTGATCGGAGTTGGTTGGTTATTCACGTGACCATGTTTTCCGTATGACTACAGAGTACTTTACAGCAGAGTGTGCAGTGGTCTAGAGTTTAGCTTTCATACGTATCATTTATTGGAAGGGCAAAAGAAAACAAGATATGGAACAAACTTCCCACCACAGGTCAGCTGAAACCCGCCCAATGTTGACTAAAAACACACCTTTTCAATCAATATTTGAAATAAAAAATGTAATTAAATAAATACTAACCTTCATACTGTCTTCTACTATTACGCACTTTGCTAAAAAGGAATCTACCTTGCCTATATATACCTACTATGCTAATATGTCTATACTACTATGCACTCAAGTTCGACACTGTTTGACGAACAATGTTACTTAGCTGCCAGAGTTGTACCCTTCCTGCTAACTTGTTGTACAGAACTTGTAATTAGCTTTGGATAAAAGCGTCAAGCTAAATGACTAAATGTAAATGTAGGGGTGTTTAGGGGTTATCTTTATCTTTCCAAATACTTCTGGCAATTTCAAATGCGGGTATCGTGTACTGTACTGGCAGATCTTCAAATGTCCTTCCCATATGGATGAAAACACAATGGAATCAAAGATGACTGTCACGACTTTAGCCAATGTATCGTTTCAAAATACAAAGAGAATAGAGGTTAAAAGAACACGCCAACATTTCGGGAAATTAGCTTATCGTCTTCTCCAGAGACAAGAAGATAGATACCAGTTTCCTCTCTGTGCGTTCAGTAGAAAGCTATCTGGCTGCACGTTAGCCTAGCTTAGCACAATGAATGGAAGCGGACAGTGCCGGTTAGCCTAGGCATTGTCCAACTAACACCTCTTCCGAAGGCTAACTGGCCATGTCCGCTTCCATTCATTGTGCTAAGGATGACATTGTGCTCTGGAGAAGACGATAAGCTAATTTCCCAAAATGTTGGCGTGTTCCTTTAATATCAAAAGTGTCCAAAATATACTGTGGTTTTGAAACTAGTTCTGTTCGCTCAGGTCCGTGGAAGAAGACCTTTGCTTTCAGCGGTGATTACGTCTGGACGGTGTCTGATACGGGGCACAACACACCGCTGAAGATCAGGTGGCTGTGGAGAGGCCTCCCTGGACACCTGGACGCAGCCGTGTTCTCGCAGAGAACCAACAAGACCTACTTCTTTAAAGGTACAGGAACCGGTCATTGGAGGGGAACGCAACTCAAATTAAACATATTAGTTATCGCCATGGCCGAAGACGGTTCAATCGATATTTGTGAACATGTGCTACTCTCTTCTCCCAAAGCCAGAAACCAGAGAAGTAAGAATCAACCTATCAAATCAAATCAAATCTAATTTATTTGTAAAGCCCGCAATCACACGTTAATGTCCCCATGGGCTGGACAAGTCTTCTTTAAACAAGTCAAGAAGAAACATCACAATAAATCAAGAAAATAAATAAAACATCATGAACAGAGGAATGTGAATCACTACCCACTTTCAAAAACACTCTCAAAGAACACCTACGGGAGACTGAAATTCGAAACTGGCCCCTACAAATGTCCTAACCCAGTTGTACAGTAAATGACCAAGTATGGCTTTGTCAGTATTCCAATGTACAGTGTGTGTGTCCCCTACCCAACCCCCCCCCCCCCCCCCCCCCACCTCAAATGTACAGCCCCCACCCACCCAACCCCACCCCACCCACCCAACCTCCTCCAATGTACAGTTTCTACGTCAAATGTATATACACTCTTTTTCTGGACACTTTTTGTATCACAAACAGTACTGTATTTGCAAATCTGATATGTCATAAATGTATAGATGTAGCAGTACTGTCTATCTGTATGTCATGTATGTCATATATGTTATGATGAATTGAAAATGGGGGACCCTGATGTAAACAAGACAAAAGTCTTTCTCTGGTCTGCATCCCCTTAACAATTGTATGTATTGAGCTGTACTGTACTGTACCCATTCTGCAATCTGTTAATAAACTTTTCAATCAATCAATCAATCAAAACACTCCCAGACATACCCCAGTGAACGTAAGGGAAAACTCACTAAAAACCTAGCAATAGGAAAAAAGCACCACAGGCAATGTGGAGGAGAGAAACCTGAAGAAGGGCCGTTCAAGGGGGGATCCCCCTTCTTGGATGTCGTGATAGTAGTGTTGCTAAGGATGATCGATGGGTGGAGAATAAAACAGGCGAAATAGTTGGTATATGCATGAACATATATGTGTAATAAAACACAAATATGTACATGCAATAGCAACTGGGGTACATAAGAACATTTTTGAAAGATTGAAATAGAATAGAGCTAAGAACAGCAACAAGAGAGAAAGCATAGGGAGACGAGCGCTAGTGTGATATTCTTGTACTGTCTTAGACCAGAGGAATAACATGTATGAATTCTGAAATTGGGCGTAGTTCCCCTTTAAACTAAAATAGAAGAAGATTACTTTATTGTCAATGTACACACGGCAATTGGAACTTGTCTTTTCACATATCTCTCCTAGTTACACATACACACAGTCCTCATATCCCTACTAGTTACACATACACACAGTCCTCATATCCTCCTAGTTACACATACACACAGTCCTCATATCCCTCCTAGTTACACATACACACAGTCCTCATATCCCTCCTAGTTACACATACACAGTCCACATATCCCTACTAGTTACACATACACACAGTCCTCATATCCCTCCTAGTTATACACACACACAGTCCTCATATCCCTCCTAGTTACACATACACACAGTCCACATATCCCTACTAGTTACACATACACACAGTCCTCATATCCCTCCTAGTTACACATACACACAGTCCACATATCCCTACTAGTTACACATACACACAGTCCTCATATCCCTACTAGTTACACATACACACAGTCCTCATATCCCTCCTAGTTACACATACACACAGTCCTCATATCCCTCCTAGTTACACATACACACAGTCCTCATATCCCTACTAGTTACACATACACACAGTCCTCATATCCCTCCTAGTTACACATACACACAGTCCTCATATCCCTCCTAGTTACACATACACACAGTCCTCATATCCCTCCTAGTTACACATACACACAGTCCTCATATCCCTCCTAGTTACACATACACACAGTCCTCATATCCCTCCTAGTTACACATACATACAGTCCTCCGCACATATGCATTTAATCAGAGAGGTCAGAGTGCAGTGCAGCGCCCCTGGAGCAGTCTTTGGGGTTCAGTGTCTTGCTCAGGGGCACTTAGCCAGGATGTTTTATCTTTTTTCTTTTACCTATTTATTCTACAGTGACATGTTCCATAATGACATGTCTTCATTGTACCTCTGTGGCGTTATGTTTTTTAAATTCACTAGCAGCACTTTTGAATGTGTTGAGCTTTATTTAACCCTCTCTGGTCACAGGGGACAAGGTGTGGCGCTATAGCAGCTTCGTCCTGGACTACGGGTATCCTAAACCCACCAAACGCATCCCCCGCCACATTGACGCAGCCTTGTATCTTGAGATGAACAAGAAGCTGGTCTTCATCAAGGTATGTAAAGGCGAAACAAATTCAATTCAACATTTTAAAGCTGCACTATGTAGTTTTTCGGGAGTCATAGAAGTGAAAAAATTAATTATATGGTGTATTTTGACGACTGAGCAGACTGACCTCTGAAAGACTAGACTGAAATCTGGTCCCTGGAACACAGTTTGGAGCGAGAAAGCCATGTCATTTTCTTTTGTTTCACTGTTATTTATAAAAGCAGGACCAGCCATTTTGTTTACAAACATTGACTTTTTTTGTAAAAAATTATGTTGTTTTGTTTTGCGATGCCATAACTTAAATATGTCTTGTAAACCAATTTGCAGACTCGCCCCCCCCCTCGCTCTAAACATCTGCATCTTTAACACATTGACCGCCAGCACCAGGGGGCGCTGATACCCCATTCATCGCCAGGTCTTTATTCAATGGATATAGTTTTAGACTGTGACATTTGCGAGTGCTTAAAATATATCTTATATTATATCTATGGGTCTAATAATGCTGTCGGGTCTCAGTGAGTTATAGTCAACATGCCCGAGACAGATTGTTTTTTCATCCGTATATATTTCTGTTTCATACCGTTTTGAATAGATTATTGTAACTGAGGGGTACAATTCCCTGACTGTATTAATCAAGTATTAGTATCATTAAACTACTACCGTCTATGTACATTACTGGCCAACACCGTACAAAGGTATATTAGATGACAACACTTCCACAATGAAACGGTTTCCACTCAAATACTCGTTCAGAATATTTATTACATCAAAAGGTTATTACATTTATCATTTGAATGCGCTTATAAGGCAAATCGAATGTGCATAGGCAAATCAATAATGAATATTAAGGATTATCTCTATGGTACTCTGGGAAAGGGTGTACTACCGGTTGTAAGCCAGCAGGGGGAGGCAATGCTCTATGAAAGTCAATGGCTCCAAAGGGAGCTTCAATAGGCACCTGTGGAGACGGTATATTGCTCCCTGAGTCAGCGGGGAAAGGCAGTGGTAATCCCAGGGTGCGCTCCGCGCAGATGAAAGCCGTGGAGCCTCTGGTACGACAGAGACGGGCTCGAGTGATGGTCTCACGGGCAGGTGTAGATCCCACAGTAGCAGCGGGGTAGGCGGTTCTCTGCTCCAGCAGCTTGGTGAAGAAGAATGAAGAATAATAATAGTACTCCTGCCCGAAAGTGGCACTGCAATCACCGGGGTAAATCCTCCGGTTGGTCCGTGGTTCACAGTTGAACTTGACGTTACTCTATCCTATCTGCACGCGGCTATAAGTGCTCTATGTAGACGCACAATTACCCACTTCACGTGGTCTTTGACTCGTAATGAAGGTTTACTAATAAATAGCGAACGATACGTTAAACAAACGTATTAGGATAACACGAGACTCTATCTTGGGGCGATGCGAGCCCTACTCTGCCCACGTTGCGTAGTGGGGAGAGACGTCACTTGGATAACTGGAACTGAACGAGACTGAACGGGACAAGGGACTAAGAGGAGTTCTACATTTCTTGCACCCTATTTATGTGCACGGTGAACAAATAGTACCATTCGTATTTCGGTAGCCGTATTCCTACGCGGAACCGGGGCTAGTTGGGACATGTTCGTCGGCACCTTTCAAGTCGGGTCTAGGGGGTAAGTCATTGGCGCCTCGGGGATCGCTTCCAATGGGAGAACGAATATTATGGTCTGTCCTGTACCAGGTAAAGGGACATTCCGTATATATGTACAAAGAATACACAAGGGATATCAAACGATATACAAATATTATACATGGGATCTCAGGCAATAAATATATATATTCGGTTTAATCTGACCCTTTGTAACAGCCGCCCCCTAATTAGTCCCACCTAATTAGCTAAGCAGGGACAGATTAACCGCACTGTCCACTACTCAATGTCCGTTGTGAGGGGTCGGTCAGTTCACAAAGTCATGGGTCATGGTCGTCATTAGGCGAGTCGGGGAGCCTTGGCGACTCTATCAGCTTCGCCACGGGTCGGTTGTAGATCCGCCCTTGGCCGAGCACTTCTGCCACTCTGACCTTTCCGTCGGCACCAGTGGTCACTTTGCTTACGCGGCCGGCCGGCCACGCAGCTCGGGGTGGTGACTGGTCTATGGTCATGACGACTGGACGGGATGAAGGGGGGCTTAGGAAGGAGCGGGCCTGAGACTGCTTTGATCTGTGCTTGGCTGTGCTTTCTCCTCCTCCGTCTGTTTCTCTTGTTCGCTCTGTACCCCGTGTGAGGAGGGGCCGGTCCCGGCCGCCCCGTCAAGGAGTCGCTTGGGGTGCTGGGTTCGATGTCAGCTGCGTCTGGAGCGCAGCTGAGGGGGGTGGAATTCCGAACTCCCTCTGGTACCCACGGTTCTCTCACGGGCCTCTCGCTTAATGTCAATAGCCTCTGCTGTACGGGGGAGAGGCCGGTGTCGCTCGCCTCTGTGTGTAGGCAGCTTGTAGACGTGGGTTGACTGTCAAGTCCGTAGAGGGGGCCTTGGAGCGTCCATCCCAGTCGGGTCTGAACCGCGACCGGGCATCCTTTGGGTCCGACGTGGGCCGCCTCAATTGGGAGAATGAGGTCCGCGTGGTCGGAGCCGATGAGCAGGGTCGGTGTGGCGCCGTCGATAAGCGGTATAGGTAGTTGACGTAGGTGCCCATACTTAGCCATCAGCTGTGGGATGGGGTAGGTGTACTGCGACAGGCCTATGTCGTGGCTGGTGAAGACGTTACTTATACTATACTGCTTCTCGGGCTTGTCCACCGCTGCTATCTCGAAGGAGACCTTTTCACCCTTTATGGTCTTCTGGTCCCTTCTGATGGTGCGTATGGTCATCGTATCTTTGACACCTCGCAGGCCCAACTGGGCTGCTGCGGAAGCGAGGAGGAGAGTCCTTTCGGACCCATCGTCCAGGACGGCGTAAGTGTCCAGGACCTTGTCCTCGTGGCTCAGGAGCACTCTGACCACTTTGAGGAGCACACGGGGGGTCCCGCTGTGCTGGTCAATGTGGAGCACTCCTGTGGGTGGTGACGTAGACTCTATATGGTACGAGTCGCACCTTGACTCCCAGTGTCTGCCGTAGCAGTCGGGACACCAGGGAGCGGTCTGGTGGAACTTTGGTTCTGGTGCCACCGCCTCGGCATGGTACATTACCGCGACGGGCCCACTCTGTTGTCCTGGCTGACGCCTGTTGATGTCATGCAGGACCTCCAGGTGGGTGCCACCGCACCTGCTGCACTTCTTTTTCAAGCGGCACTCAGCTGCTAGGTGGCTGCGCGCGCAGCGGAAGCAGCGGCGGTGGTCCTTGACCCACTGGCTCACATCATCCGTGGTCAGCTTCTTGAAATCTTCGCACTGATGGAGCCGATGTTCTCCCTCACAGTACTGGCACTCAATCTTCCACTGGTCCTCTTTCGTCGAGGGGGTGCTGTGGCTCTGGTGCTGCGGTACTGATTCGGCTTGGTGCATAACAGTCACCGATCTTCGGCCACCGTTTACTCCCCCAGGTCCCTCTCTGGAGCTTGGTGTGCTCCGCACGAACGTATCCAATCGTAGGCTGCTGACTTCTCTCGCCAGGAAGTCGGCCAAGTCTAGGAGGGATGGTTCTGGACCGTTAGGATCACGGTGGTCTCTTTGCCGCCTGAAGCGCTCCTGTCTGGCGGGCGGCAGCTTCTCTAAAATCCTCTCGACGTTAGAGTTGGCGTATAGCTCGTGCATACCCTTTTCTCATTGCGCTCCCAGCATCCCTACCAGGGACTGTACTTTTATAGACAGGTCGTCTAGTGAGCGATTGTCTGTTGCTGGGGGTAAGCGGTCAATATGCCTTATCTCTTCTATTACGTAATCCCATATACGTCCATATCTCTGGTCCAGCGCTGCTAGAGCCGCGGTGTATGGGGTCGTAGAGGTGGCATAGGCTAGCGCTATATTGTGCGCTCGGGGCACTTTCAGGTGCTGCAGTAATATTGCATACTTGTGACGTTCATCAGCGACATCCACCATCATTGTCTCTAAGCACATCCGGAGCTCCGTATACTGTGCTCGATTCTCATGGGTGAAGTCTTGAAACGTCGGTGTGCCAATGTATGATGTCATGGATGACTGGCACATCGGTGAGCGTTGGGGGAGAGGCCTCCTAGGCGAGTCTCCTCTTGCGTGTCGCCTTGGGCTGGTACTTGGTGGGTACCGAAGGTCGGGTACCCAGGTGCTGTTCCTCGGGGCTGACGGTGCGTCAAACTCACCCGTGAGTTGAGTCGGGGGTTTGTAGCGCAGGGCCTCGTGGCTGACTTCTGGGCTGTACTGGACCTCCTGGTCCTGAGTACGTTGCTGCTGGTCGGGGCTGTACTGGGCCTCCTGGGCCAGAGCACGTTGCTGCTGGTCGGCTTGACACTCCTCCTCCTCCTCCTCCTCTCCCTCTGCTAGGACCTGGAGTCTTCTGTTCAGTCTCTCGGCATGGTCCGGTTCTTCCCGGTTGCTAGGTCTCGTATGGACCGGCCGGGGAGGGGGTTCCGAGACGTGGACAGGATCCTCCTGTTGGCGGGGTCCCGGGTCGCTTCGTCGGGTAGGGGAATGTGTCCTAGACCCATGTCTTGACGATCTCTGAGAGCTCCGTGCGGAGTGAGGGGGTGTCGCCATGGCAACCAGTTTGTCCATCAGCTCCGCCTGCAGCCGGTCGCGCTCTGCCTCGCGCCGGGCATGGGCTGCGTCGCGCGCGGCTTCGCGCTGGGCATTGGCGATGTCGCGCTGCGCATTGGCGCTGGCCTGGGCAGCGTCGCGCTGTGCGTTGGCGACGTCGCGCTGGGCATTGGCGCTGGCATGGGCGGCGTGGAGCTGTGCATTTGCGACGTCGGCGCGGCTTCTCTCGATGTTCTCTTCTGTCTGGAGGCGTCTGGTCTCCAGTCTTATTCGGTCGTCTTCACTACTTTGTTGCGCCTGGAAGCGCTCTCGCTCGCCTGCAAAATGTTCGCGCTCGCACGTCTGTTGCGCTTGAAGTCGATCGCGTTCGGTGGAGGCTGCCAGGGTGGCGATGAGTGCCTGCGCCAGCATCTTGTCCGCCTCGCTGGGGGAAGACGCCGTTCGGGGCGATCGGCTCCCGGCAGTACTTGTTGGAGATCCGTTCTCCTGTTGCGTACCGAGGAGATCCGTCTCCTGGGTGCGCGTCTCTTTAGGGTTGTCTTCCTCCCGGAGCTGATCGGGGACTATTTCTTCGGTATTGTCTGGGGGTAAAGTCGTGTCAGTTCCCTCCTGGTCCCCACCGTGAGCTTGGTCAGTTACATTAGAACCCACTAGGGCCTCTGTTGGCGGGGTAGCCTGGTTGTTAGGGTCGGACATAATTTTACTTTCTACTTTTTCCGCGTTTAACTTCCCTTTAAAGCTAGGTATTGGACTGACAGCGTATGCCTCTAGATAGGGAGGTGGCTGCCGTCTGCGCTGCGGGCGATCTAGCTTAGGAGAACCGTTTGTGGAGTGTTCGTCATCGGCCATGTCAATATTAATATTATATTAATATTACGCTAATTATTATCTCCGGCTCGAAGGACCAATTGTAACTGAGGGGTACAATTCCCTGACTGTATTAATCAAGTATTAGTATCATTAAACTACTACCGTCTATGTACATTACTGGCCAACACCGTACAAAGGTATATTAGATGACAACACTTCCACAATGAAACGGTTTCCACTCAAATACTCGTTTAGAATATTTATTACATCAAAAGGTTATTACATTTATCATTTGAATGCGCTTATAAGGCAAATCGAATGTGCATAGGCAAATCAATAATGAATATTAAGGATTATCTCTATGGTACTCTGGGAAAGGGTGTACTACCGGTTGTAAGCCAGCAGGTGGAGGCAATGCTCTATGAAAGTCAATGGCTCCAAAGGGAGCTTCAATAGGCACCTGTGGAGACGGTATATTGCTCCCTGAGTCAGCGGGGAAAGGCAGTGGTAATCCCAGGGTGCGCTCCGCGCAGATGAAAGCCGTGGAGCCTCTGGTACGACAGAGACGGGCTCGAGTGATGGTCTCACGGGCAGGTGTAGATCCCACAGTAGCAGCGGGGTAGGCGGTTCTCTGCTCCAGCAGCTTGGTGAAGAAGAATGAAGAATAATAATAGTACTCCTGCCCGAAAGTGGCACTGCAATCACCGGGGTAAATCCTCCGGTTGGTCCGTGGTTCACAGTTGAACTTGACGTTACTCTATCCTATCTGCACGCGGCTATAAGTGCTCTATGTAGACGCACAATTACCCACTTCACGTGGTCTTTGACTCGTAATGAAGGTTTACTAATAAATAGCGAACGATACGTTAAACAAACGTATTAGGATAACACGAGACTCTATCTTGGGGCGATGCGAGCCCTACTCTGCCCACGTTGCGTAGTGGGGAGAGACGTCACTTGGATAACTGGAACTGAACGAGACTGAACGGGACAAGGGACTAAGAGGAGTTCTACATTTCTTGCGCCCTATTTATGTGCACGGTGAACAAATAGTACCATTCGTATTTCGGTAGCCGTATTCCTACGAGGAACCGGGGCTAGTTGGGACATGTTCGTCGGCACCTTTCAAGTCAGGTCTAGGCAGTGGCGTCGCGTGGGTAAAATAACAGGGGAAGCCAAAAAAAAATTATTAAAAAAAATTTTATTAAATCTTTTTATTAAATTTTTTTTTTTTTTTTTATTTTTTTTTTAAAGTCAAGCAGTCACCATGTACACTACAGTATGGCTCGGCGGCCAGTCAAACGTTCTTTTTATTTATTTAACAGATTGCAGAATGGGTACAGTGCAGACCAGAGAAAGACGTTTGTCTTGTTTACATCAGGGTCATTAATACTGCTGGAGCATTGGTTAATTTTTGGTCCAATTTTTCCTTGCGCGATTTTGCGCGCCGCGTGGGAGCAAATTCGAGACACATATTAGTTGCAAAAAGGTGTCCCACGGTCTCCTCTATGGCCGTGAATATTTTCACGCGGATCGGAATCACGGCGCGCCCGTGGGACACTTTTCCGTTTCGGCGAGTTTATTCCACGCTTTCTGTTTTCCTTTTCTAAGCATTTTAGGGGCTACATGTGAATCAGTAAAAGTTGCGGGACGCCCAGATGTTTCCACGATAGAAAGCTCGCGTGGATCCCATAATAGGCTCACTTAATACAGCGTTTTTAAAATCACGCGACATTTTCAGGGTCGCGAGCCGACCTTTTCCCCTCGTTTTCGATGATGGAAGTGATTTAGGAAAAGCTTCGGCACGCCGAGAGGTCCCTGTGGATTTAATCTCGCGAGGATCGGGGCAATATTCGGCCCGTGGGAACAGTTACGGGTTAATACAATGTTCAGAGTGCAGAGGGGAGGTGTGCAGAGGGGATTCCACACTCATGATTCTTCTCACAGCCCCGTTTTAAACTTTTAGGGTGTGGCAGTCAGCTCGAATCTGATTGGCTAGGATCGGATTTGGACTCTATAATGCTGGAAGCCTGGAGAAAGAGACCTACCATCTGCCTCCTCTCCTGCTGCAGTGAGCATAGTGAGGCTGACAGTGTGTTAGAGGGAGTGAGAAGGAGAAGAGGGAGACATTTAAAAAAAAAAAAAAAAATTATAACACAGATGCACAGATGAAAAAGAATGTAAACTATATGATTTTTTTTTTTTTTTTTTTTTTTTTCATATTTCATATTTGATATTAATTCATATTTTAATATTAGGGAGGCATGGCTTCCGTTGGCTTCCATAAGGATTCGCCACTGGGTCTAGGGGGTAAGTCATTGGCGCCTCGGGGATCGCTTCCAATGGGAGAACGAATATTATGGTCTGTCCTGTACCAGGTAAAGGGACATTCCGTATATATGTACAAAGAATACACAAGGGATATCAAACGATATACAAATATTATACATGGGATCTCAGGCAATAAATATATATATTCGGTTTAATCTGACCCTTTGTAACAATTATGGTTTGGGCATTTTACTGTAATCCAGTCATCACGTTGTCATTTTTCGGCTGATTATCTAATCATCCTGAAATCAACGCTAGATTATCACTATTATGTCTCCTCGCCCCCCCCCCCCCCCCCCCCCCCTCCTCCTCCTCCTACCCAACGATAAACAGCCATACACGGTCCACACAGATAGCTGTGATCGGGGTAGAAATTAATGTCAGATCAACGATCAAATTCATATATGATGTTCTTACCTTGTATCTGATGTAATGCAAAAGAGATAATCCAAATATCTGATCGCAATTCCAAATAATGCTCGTGGAGGTCCGCACCACACTACCGACCGTTTCACAATGCCCGGCTCAGATCGCCTCCTAAAACGCACCAGCCCATTTTCAATTAGATGCAATAGCTCCACCTGGCAGTAGAGGGCGGTGTTGACCATCTGCCAGCTCAGACAGGCTCTGAAGGGGATACCAGAGGCTGCAGCTATGAATTATGAATAGATATAGTGAATAAACTAAATAACGATCCCAAAAACGAGTTAACTCATTTCTGGCGCTCAACAACGAGTTAACTCATTTATGGCGCAGAATGTGTTAAGGTTTAAAAAAAAATTATGGTGTGATAATTGAGGACTCTTATCGCAGAGTTGTTTCCACACACCTGCAACTGTCACCCGGCCAATTAACTGCAATTTGTCTGTTCTGCTTCATGTATTACACTTTAATTTGATTTTATTTCTCCCCTTTCCCTGTTACTCTTTGACCGTCATTGTAAATAGGCATTTCTTCTTAATTTACCTGCCTGGTTAAATAAAGGTAAAAGAATATATATAATAATAAAAAGTCTCATTCAGAGCCATGGTAACAGACGGCGCCGGTTTTATTTACTATGTTAAATAAAAATATATAATAAATAAATATAAAAATAAATATAAAAAAATTTATATAAAAAAATATATATAAATATAAATAAATACATTTAAAAAATCTAACCTTACTGTCATGCACTTGTTCTAATAAACTAACCTACACTGTAGCACACAACACTTTGATGAACATTGTTACTCAGCTGATAGAGTTGTGCCCTTCCTGATGACTTGTCGTACAGAACTTGTAAGCAGGCATGCGTTGTTCATGGGACGGGGTAGCACGGTGTGCAAGCTCACTGAGTATTAAAGATTTGAGCAGAAGCGCGTGCACGCACATGCATGGTTGTGCGCGCATGCGCGTGCACTCAAGAACGCGCTGCGCTCGACTCGGCTCGTCTGTTTACCTGCCTCCCGGCGCTACCTCGCATTATCATAACAATAGCCGCTAGGCCGGTGTCTTCAACCACGTCTGGACTCTTTGTGATGTAAATATGGAATGTCCCAAGTTGCTGCTGTTTACAGAGTGTATTGTTGTCCAAAGGTGAATGATGTATGAGGACGTGTCTCACCGTTTGGAATTGACAACTGTTTTGATTTAACCCTTCATTCACCATCATTCACCTTTGGACAACAATACACTCTGTAAACAGCAGCAACTTGGGACATTCCATATTTACATCACAAACTTTGGGACTGAGTAGATAATTAATTAATCTTCTCTTTATTTTTATTATTTATATTAAAACTGAATCAAACCATAAACAAGGTTGCCTGTTGGGATGTTAGATCCTAATGTGAAAAACTGATTTTATATGTCTGCACTTTATGTGCTCATTTTATGCCTGTCTTTCTTCTGTTGTGAAGCACTTTGAGCTGCAGTTTCTGTATGAAAGGCTATACAAACAAAGTGTATTATTATTATTATGTGCGCGAGGGAACATATGCGCATGCGCGCGGGGCCGCCCGTGCGCGCGCGGCGTCATTATCCTGCGTGCCGGCTCAGTCCATATTAACAACGCACCACTGCTTGTAACTTGTAAGTCGCTTTGGATAAAAGCGTCAAGCTAAATTACTAAATGTAGACCTAAATCTAAATGTAATGTAAATGTAAATAACCCCACGTCTGTTATTTATTCTGTCATCATTCTGTTTGCAGGGCTCACAGTACTGGCAGTGGGACGAGCTGCGATACACCAGTCTTCTCCCCAAACCGCTCTCGAACCTGTTCAGCGGAGTGCCCACTAGCCCCGACGCGGCCTTCACTTGGACCAATGGCAAGATCTTCTTCTTCAAGGGAGACAAGTACTGGCGCGTGAACGAGCATCTGAGTGCGGACCGAGGCTACCCGCTCAGCAAGAGGGAGCGCTGGATGCGCTGCTAGGAGGAGACTGCAGGGGGCGGCAGAGACCGCGAGATCCAAAACAAAGGGTGACGCTGAGTTACAGTCGCTGGGAACAGATGTGACTTGAGTTTAGATTACAGGGACAGGAAGCCTGTCTTGATTTGCCACACACTTGGGAGTCAGGTCTCTTCGTCCAGAAAGTACTTGCAGAGGTTTTGAGACACATGGAAGCAGAACATGTTAGTTTTCATTTAATTTAATTTCAAACCTTTATTTAAACTCAAAATGTAATTGAGGTTTCCCTCATTTACAGTCATGTCGAGTGTACATACAGATACAGAAATAAGCAAAAAGAAAAAGCATATAAAATCACACAGCATATAAAATCACAACAAAGAGACAACAAGAAGAGGCAAATAGCAAGGATGACAAATGAATTAAAACACATACAACTTGATTGACAAAGGTTGGAGATCAAGGTTTTAAACTCTGCAACAGAGGGGAGAATCTCAAGCTTTAACTCATTCACGGCCACTAGCTTTCGCCATCTGCACTGTTTGGCGCCAGCGTTAATGACCATTTTAGCTATGTTTACAGACCCATCATGTGTTCTGTATTATAGCTATGGAGACAATAGTATGGCTCATTTTACAGGCATTTCATAGTCCATAGCGAGAGTAACACCCCTGCACAAAAGGGCAGCAAATTAGACCCAGGCAACTACCGCCCTGTTTCTATCCTTACATCCATCTCGAAAGTCATGGAAAAAATAGTATACGAACAGGTCGAAAAGTACCTTGCGGAAAAAAATCTGGCTTCAGAACATCCCACTCCACTGACACATGCCTTCTCTATTTGAACGACCACATCAAACAAGAGGTGGACGCGGGCAAATACTGCGGCATGGTCATGCTGGACCTACAAAAGGCCTTCAACACTGTCAATCACACCATTCTGATTGACAAGCTAAAAGCAATTGGTTTTGATAGTCTATCAGTGAGCTGGATGCAATCCTACCTGGAGGGGAGGGAACAGATGGTGGAAGTAAACGGTACCCTACCCCCCCCCCCTCACAGTGAGCTGTGGTGTTCCACAAGGAAGCATACTAGGACCGCTACTATTCCTAATTTATGCAAATGACATGTCGTCAGCTTGTGACTGCAACTTGTTCCTGTTTGCGGACGACTCAGCCCTGCTGGTCTCTGACAAGAACAAGTTACAGGTTGAAAAAGCCCTCAGCTCGGAACTAGGCAAAATCTGCATATGGCTCGCCGACAACAAACTATCATTACACATGGGCAAAACAGAGTCCATTCTCTTCGGTTCAAATAACAAACTCAGCAAGACCGACGGCTTCTCGGTTACAGTGGGTGACAATATTATCACAAGGAAAGATGAAATTACCTACCTGGGTTCCATCCTAGAGGCTAATCTTTCCTGTGACAAAATGGCATCCAATGTAATAAAAAAAGTCAACCAACGAACGCGATTCTTGTACCGGATCTCCTCTCTGGTAAACAAGAATACCCTGAAGACTCTAGCAGGAGCACTCATTCAAGGGTACTACGACTATGCTTGCACCTCATGGTACCAAAGCACCTCAAAGGCACTAAAAAACAAATTACAAACATCTCAAAACAAGCTAGTCAGACTACTACTTGACCTGACTCCTAGAACCCACCTCACCCCTGCCCACTTTGACAACCTAGGATGGCTTAGAGTAGACGACAGAGTACAGCAACTTGCAATGGGCCTGGTCTACAAGATACACTACGCGACCAAGGTACCCATGTACATGTCAAAATACTTCCCAAAGGTCAGTGAATACCACGATCACAACACCAGAGGGAGCTCCACAAATCATGTAAAACCCAGATTCGGCTCAAACAAGGGACTAAACACGTTTAGCAATTATGCCACATCAATGTGGAACGCCCTACCTAAAGCTGTAAAGGAATGTGAATCACTACCCACCTTCAAAAACACTCTCAAAAAACACCTACGTGAGACTGCAATTCGAAACTGGCCCCTACAAATGTCCTAACCTAGTTGTACAGTAAATGACCAAGTAAGGCTTTGTCAATATTCCAATGTACAGTGTAAAATGTGTGTGTGTCCCCTTCCCAACCCCCCCCCCCCCCCCCACCTCCAATGTACAGCCCTCACCCAACCCACCCAACCCCACCCCACCCAACCAACCTCCTCCAATGTACAGTTTCTATGCCAAATGTATATACACTCCTTTTCTGGACACTTTTGTATCACAAACAGTACTGTATTTGCAAATCTGATATGTCATAAATGTATAGATGTAGCAGTACTGTCTATCTGTATGTCATGTATGTCATATATGTTATGATGAATTGAAAATGGGGGACCCTGATGTAAACAAGACGAAAGTCTTTCTCTGGTCTGCATCCCCTTAACAATTGTATGTATTGAGCTGTACTGTACTGTACCCATTCTGCAATCTGTTAATAAACTTTTCAATCAATCAATCAATCAATCCTACCTTGAGGGGAGGGAACAGATGGTGGAGGTAAACGGTACACTATCCCCCCCCCCTCCCAGTGAGCTGTGGTGTTCCACAAGGGAGCATACTAGGACCGCTACTGTTCCTAATTTATGCAAATGACATGTCGTGCAACTGCAACTTGTTCTTGTTCGCAGACGACTCAGCCCTGCTGGTCTCTGACAAGAACAAGTTACAGGTTGAAAAAGCCCTCAGCTCGGAACTAGGCAAAATCTGCATATGGCTCGCCGACAACAAACTATCATTACACATGGGCAAAACAGAGTCCATTCTCTTCGGTTCAAATAACAAACTCAGCAAGACCGACGGCTTCTCAGTTACAGTGGGTGACAATATTGCCACAAGGAAAGATGAAATTACCTACCTGGGTTCCATCCTAGAGGCTAATCTTTCCTGTGACAAAATGGCATCCAATGTAATAAAAAAAGTCAACCAACGAACTCGATTCTTGTACCGGATCTCCTATCTGGTAAACAAGAATACCCTGAAGACTCTGGCAGGAGCACTCATTCAAGGGTACTATACGACTATGCTTGCACCTCATTGTACCAAAGCACCTCAAAGGCACTAAAAACCAAATTACAAACATCTCAAAACAAACTAGTCAGACTACTGCTTGACCTGACTCCGAGAACCCACCTCACCCCTGCCCACTTTGACAACCTAGGATGGCTTAGAGTAGACGACAGAGTACAGCAACTTGCAATGGGCCTGGTCTACAAGATACACTACACGACCAAGGTATCCATGTACATGTCAAAATACTTCCCAAAGGTCAGTGAATACCACGATCACAATACCAGAGGGAGCTCCACAAATCATGTTAAACCCAGATTCGGCTCAAACAAGGGACTCGCAATTATGCCACATCAATGTGGAACGCCCTACCCAAAGCTGTAAAGGAATGTGAATCACTACCCACTTTCAAAACCACTCTCAAAGAACACCTACGGGAGACTGCAATTCGAAACTGGCCCCTACAAATGTCCTAACCCAGTTGTACAGTAAATGACCAAGTATGGCTTTGTCAGTATTCCAATGTACAGTGTACAGTGTCCCCCACCCACCCCCTACCCAGCCCCTACCCAACCCCCCCCCCCCCCCCCACCTCCAATGTACAGCCCCCCCCCCCCCACCCAACCCCACCCCACCTACCCAACCTCCTCCAATGTACAGTTTCTACGTCAAATGTATATACACGCTTTTTCTGGACACTTTTTGTATCACAAACAGTACTGTATTTGCAAATCTGGTATGTCATAAATGTATAGATGTAGCAGTACTGTCTATCTGTATGTCGTGTGTGTCGTATATGTTATGATGAATTGAAAATGGGGGACCCTGATGTAAACCAGACGAAAGTCTTTCTCTGGTCTGCATCCCCTTAACAATTGTATGTATTGAGCTGTACTGTACTGTACCCATTCTGCAATCTGTTAATAAACGTTTCAATCAATCAATCAATCCGGAATAATCCTTTTCCATAGATTGCGAGATAGGACGCATTATATGCAATAAGCCTGAATCGTTCTCGTTGATTCCCTGAAACCCCAAATACTCCCAAATCAAAGGTATATAACATGTACATATGTACCTTCACAAAATCATCAAGGGGGTTCTTAGAAAACGCTTGGTTTATGTCCGGTAAAGTAAGCCAGTGATCGTTACAGAAACATGTTTCAGGATCGGTAAAAAAGACATAGGGGGTCCTTACCTTAGCCAGGAGCTACTCCAAAAAGAATAATTCCAATGATCCCATCGGCGATCGCGATTACTCGTTTATATGTAATTACACGTGTTTACGGGACACGAGCAAATCTGCTAGCGATTGCTTTGCAGGAGCTCCTCCCCCTCAGAGCGAGTGTTGATAGTCCAGTTCATTCATTGTCTCTCCTGATCCCTTTCTATCAGAGTTCAAAAGGTAGGCGATACTGCCACCTGGTGACATTCGATCGTCATTGCAATTCCAACGTAGGTAGATGAATCATAGACACCTAGATGGCTCCGGCTGACTATACTCGGGTATGGCCATTAAAGAGTTAAGGACCGTTGTAGTTCATTCCATGAGCTAGAGGGGCATCATAGAGAAATGTAGATTTACCCTTTTCAGAGCAAACTCTGGGAACCTTAAGGACCAGCCAGTCACTAGAACGGGTTCCATAGGTACCAAAATTCCATTCCAATAGTGATGTAGTATAATTAAGGAGGTAGCTTACCAATAAGGGCCTTAAACATTTACAAATACCAGTGTTTGTTGCGCCTCTCTGTTAGCACTGTTACCAATGCTATGCTTCCTGACTTCCACTAAAGGATTCGCTAATAAACGCTAACATTCTCCGCTTCCCCCAATATCTCAAAACTCAAAACCTGGGTGTGATTTCCTGTTGAGTGGAGTGAGAGGACTCCCAGTTCAGGTTTGGCTAAACCACTGGTTCTCAAACCTTTCCCTGTCAAGGAGCCCCAAACCGATAGATCAGGGGCCCCCATTTGATAAGATCTCTCAGGGACCCCCTACCTGAGAAGATAGTTGTTGTTACATAATGATCTGCTCCAGAATTCCAGGGACCCCCTACCTGAGAAGATAGCTGTTGTTACATATGATCTGCTCCAGAATCCCATAACTGTCTACACTGTAGGTGGGAGGATAGCGGGGGAGAGGCTGAACCCTAATGAGCAGAATAATCATTCTCATAATCCTCTCACTGTGCTAACTTCTAGTGACGAAAATATCAGTGAAATTAACCCGTTCACTACCACACTACAAAGTAATATAAGGAGGTTAACCTTCCGTAGTGTGGTTGTGAAAGGGTTAACCCTTTGGTAGTGTGGTAGTGAAAGGGATAAACTATTCTCCATTTTTTTCTGGGAACCCCCCCCCTGGAACCCCCTCAGGGACCCCTGGGGGTCCCCGAACCCCACTTTGAGAACCACACTGGTGGAAAGGGTGTCAGCTACTCCTGTTGGCGATGTCAGCGCGGGGTACAGTAGTTTCAGAATCGTCAGTGACGTCGGGCATTATCATACAGTAGCACATGAGCACGGAGTGGCATTGAACCTCCTTATATTACAGTGGATAACCACAAAGTATGTGTAATGTGTGTAATGTATGCATGTAACAGTAGCTACTGCTATGCTGACCTTCAGGCAACTCTATTGCAGATACATGTTGAGGCTTATTTTCTGGCTAGGCTACAAGTGTTGTGTGACTGCAAGACTTAATGTATACGGCCAACAGTTGGTTGGTAATTATCTCAGGGTGATTCTTCTCACGCATTTCCCTAACAGATTGTGTAACGTCTTCGCACGAAGATGTTAAGATTACGTTGTTGCCATTTGATAATGATCTGTTTTGACTTTTAACAGCTCTGTGTAGCAGGTTATACCAGATTACTTTTATTTCCACTGATTGATCGGTGGTCTGTCCTCTTTTTGTTTGTGTGTTCGGCTACGTACTGTTATGGAATATTTTTGTATGTGTGTAAGGAAAGTTCCCTTTTTTTTTTTTTTCTTTTTTTTTTTACTGTTCATTAAATACTGAACAAACCAGTCACAATGTGAACAACAAACTGTGTAATCGTTTCTGATGGATCCACGCCCTGTCTCCGGGATAACGGATGAACACGAGACAACAGGATTAGAAAAACACTTGATTGTCGGTTTGACAGACGGGTCCTGCTTTCACGCCCGCTTTCCTGAAATCAAAACGTTGGGAACTTCCATGGTAACCCCGACTGTGAGGCAGGAAATCCTCCCTTCATAACCTCTCTTGCCTTTGAAAACCCCTGTTATTACTGGTCAGAGCTTGGCTGATAAACAGCACTGGGCGATAAGTCAATATTACTGGTCATCGTCTTACTGTGGGACCGTGTCATGACGACATTATTAGGGCTTGTCTTGGACTAAAGACATTTTTAGTCTTAAACGGTAAATGGACTGCATTTATATAGAGCTTTTATCCAAAGCGCTTAACAATTTATGCCTCACATTCACCCATTCACTCACACACCAACGGCAGAGGCAACCATGCGAGGCAGTGGCGTGCACAGATAGGGCCGAAGGGGGGCTTGAGCCCCTGCCCTTTTGCCCCAAGTGCCACTCACTCTCTCTCTTAATGGAGCCAGTGGGATGCAGATAGGGCCGAAGGGGGGCCCCCAAGTGCCCCTCCAAATATAAAGACTGAAATGTATGCACAAAGTACCCTGCATGCCCCCTTGAGCCCCTGCCCTCCAAATTGTCTGTGCACGCCCCTGATGCAAGGTGCCAACCTGCTCATCAGGAGCAGTTTGGGGGGTTGTGTCTCGCTCAAGAACAACCTTCTGATTACCAGAGGAGCGCTCTACCTCCTGAGCCACTGTCGCCCCAGTCATAGGACTTTGACGACTAATCTATTTGTTGCTCTAATCAACTAATCTGTAAAATTGTGTTTCAGTCATGCAGACTTAAAATTTAGTGCTTACAGGAGATTTGCTTAACACTTTTCAATAAATAACTCATTCGCGGCCGGGTAGCGCAGCGGACTAAGCGTCTCTACCACCGCAGAGACACTGGTATCGAATCCGGCTGTCAGCGGTCCCTCCGGCTTGGGCGGTCGTCATACAGACACAATTGGCAGTGTCTGCGGGTGGGAAGCCGGTGGGTGGTAATCTGGTCGTTGTAAACAGCGACTCCTACAGGTCGGTCAGGGCGCCTGCACAGCGAGGAAGGGATCTGGGTGGGGTAGTGTGCCCTCCTCGCTGCCAGGTGGAAAGAGGCTGCTGGCTGTCTCCTATGTCTCGGAGGAAGCATGTGATAGACTTCAGGGCTCCCTAGACCGGCAAGTAGGGGGCAAATATGCGCAACGGCCAGGAAGGGGAGGGGGGAATTGGCATAATGACTAAATTGGGATGGGAGGAAAATCAAGAAAAATAGGAGAAAAAGTGGATAAAAAAATATAAATATTTAATTGCAACTGAAATTAGATTTAGATTAATTAGAGCAATATTCTTGTTAACTCATAAACTGTCCCCATCTCTGCCACTTCAGGCCAGCTTAAAATGGTCATTTTCGTGGTGTTTCACGATGTTTGCAGAGCTGTGTGTTCTGTATTATAGCTGTGGAGACAATGGTGTGGCTCATTTGACAGTCCAACATGTAGTCCAACATGGAAAAAAGTTTGTTTCGACACACTGTAGTTTGTAGTTTATTACACGCTAAACATCGCGCATTTCCAAGATAATCCAGTCTTTTTCCATAGATCGTGAGATAAAATGCGTTATGTGCAATAAGCCCAAACCGTTCTGGTTGATCCCCTGAAACCCCAAATACTCCCAAATCAAAGGTATATACCATGTACACATGTACCTCCACAAAATCATCAAGGGGAAGGGGGGGTCATTTTAACTCAAAACCGTGATCATAGTTTGTCAAGCATGTTTTACGTCCGGTGTGATCATTAGAAAAACATGTTTCAGGTTCTGTAAAATAGACGTAGAATATACCTTACCTTAGCCAGAAGGTATTCCAAAAATACCTTTCCAAGTGATTGCATCGCCATCGCGATTACCAGTGTATATGTCTATACACGTTTCGATGGGAAATACGCTTCGGCAACGGAATTGCTTCTCTGTTCAAGAAGGAGGAGCCCTTACCAAAAAAGAAAAAAAAGTTAAACGTGTATCCACGCCAAGCCATTCCAGGTGGTAAGAGCCGGCAACTGCACCTCCTCATCCATCACGCTCAACATAGGGGCCCCCCAGGGCTGTGTTCTGAGCCCCCTCCTCTACTCCCTGTACACACATGACTGCGTAGCACAGCGGAACAACAACACCATCATCAAATTTGCTGATGACACAGTAGTGGTGGGCCTGATCTCTGCCAACGACGAAAGGGCCTACCTGGAAGAGGTAGAGAACCTGTCACAGTGGTGTCAGGAGAACTGCCTCTCCCTGAACGTCAGCAAAACAAAAGAGATGATTGTGGACTTCAGGAGGTCGGGGGTCAAGGACTACAGCCCCCTCAGCATCGACGGGGCACCGGTTGAGAGAGTGAACAGTTTCAAGTACCTCGGAGCCCACATATCCGAGGACTTGACATGGACCACACACATTGACAGTGTTGTGAAGAAGGCACGACAACGCCTCTACTTCCTCAGGCGCCTAAGGAAGTTCCAAGTCAGTCAGAAGATCCTTAGGAACTTCTACTCATGTACAATAGAGAGCATCCTGACCGGCAACATCACCTCCTGGTTTGGGAATAGCACTGCACAAGACCGTAGCAGACTACAAAGAGTGACACGTTCAGCCGAACGCACAATTGGAGGGGGGCTTCCCACCCTCCAGAACATTTACATCAAGCGGTGCAAGGGGAAGGCTAAGATAATTATTAAGGACTCGAGCCACCCGAACAACTGCCTCTTTGAACTGCTGCGGTCAGGCAAGCGATACCGGAGTCTTAAGGCGAGCACAGAAAGACTCAGAAGAAGCTTCTATCCCCAGGCCATCAGGCTGCTAAACGAACAATAATCGCTAAACGAACAATAATCACTATGCAACAACCATCAAATGCACACAGCACACACACCCACACGCACTCAAACAAACAACACACTGCAGCACCCACTCTCCACACTTTAGATCACACAAACACACTTACACTTTATATTTATTGATAAAGGATTTGCACTACAACTCGTACACCTACTGTGAATTGTACCTAAATTGCACCTCGTCCCATTTCTCCATTTCTGCCTTGCACTATATAGTATTGTATATTAGTACACTGCACAGTATTGTATATTGTATGGTAACTACGTCTATTCTGCATCGAACATTGTACATATGTCTAAACTGAACACTGTGACCTCTTTTTTTACTTCTAATTTTACTATGTTTTTATTTCATACTTATCTTGTCTTGCACAGTCTCTGGAGCGCAACAGTAAGAAGCATTTTGTACAAAAGTATTCTGTACTTCTGTATGACAACTATTAAAGAAACTTGAAACTTGAAACAGTTCAAAGGTAGGCGCGATACTGCCACCTGGTGATATTCGATCGGCATTGCAATTCCAACGTAGGCAAATGAGCCAGGGATGGCTAGAATGATCCGGATAATGAATTAGAACGGGGATCAGAGGGAAAAGATCAAAGGATCTAAAAAGGGATTTATAAAATAATGTTTATATCTAAGTACGGTAGTTTGTAGATTTTTTGAATTCCTACACTTAAAAAGAGTGCTCTAGTTTGTAAAGGAGTGTTCACTCTAGGTTTACTATATTGAATATATATATATGAATATTCACATTAAAGAAGGCCAGTGATTTGATTGGCCGTGCACTCTTACTGCTGAGTAGATGATTGGCTGAATTTAAGCGATGCCACGCATAAGCATATATAAGCAGTTATTTTGACATACAGGCTACATCGATCATGATCGTGATATTAATTTCTTCTGTATTGTCCAACCCTGCAGCTAACATTGCTATGTGACCAAAGAGCAATGGTGGAAAGTAACTAAGTATTTTTACTCAAGTTACTTGTACTTTATGAGTATTTTCATTTCAGGGAACTTTTTACTTTTACTCCACTACATTCAAGGAAAATATTGTACTTTTTACTCCACTACATTTATCTGAACCCATCAGTTACTAGTTACTTTGAAGAAAAGGATTTAGCATAGAAAACATAATATATAAAAAATAGAAAATGTATAAAGATTATATACTGTCAACTTCAAGAGGATGTAATCAGAGCAGCATAACTGGACCACATACCACTTTAATATAACCTAGAGGTCAATGGATACACAAACGTCATGTAGAATGTGTACTTTTAATTTAGATACTTAAGTATATTCAATAGTAAAATACTTCTCTACTTTTACTTAAGTAGAATTTGAATGGAGGACTTTTACCAGAGTACTCATGTATCTGAGTATTTCTACTTTTAAAGGAACTGTGTACTTCTTCCACCACTGCCAAAGAGGCAACCGTTGCAATTTATTTACCTCAAATAATGACAACAATGAAACAACTTTTATATCAAACTTTATTTGTTTATCTTTCCAATTGCTATCAACAAATATGTACAGGTTAGGTAACGAGCATTGTCCCTGCAAGATTATTAACACAAATAACAAAACAACGATGACAACAACAGATAATACCTTATACATCTACAAAATTACAGCAAATAGCGCTCTAATTTTTTTTCAGTTTTATTTTGGTATCACTACTATATTGATCATCATATAAATTAATGTCCTCAGATACGTACGTCTAGAAATGACACATGAAGGTCCTGTCGCCTGAATAACAAAACTGACACAGCAAAGACAAAAACTAAAGTTGTAACGTTAAAACGCTAATAAAAAAAAGAATCAGTTGAAACCTGTAACTAGGAACTGTGAAATCACAAGCTTTCTTTTGATTTGCATCATTTTATTTTCACACCGTGATCTCTAAAGACCATGTACTTGGATTTCTTAATCGAAAACAAAACAAGGCATTTTTCTGCACACCTTCAGAAAGCATACAAATTAAAACACACAAAAACATAAAATGAATGCTACTTCCATAGTCGATGTCGATGACAATTCCTTTGCCATGGCAACAATACCCAGGATAATAGGTACGACAGGTACACCCCCCCCCCCCCCCCCCCGACAAATAACACTTATTGGTACCAGTTACTCAAATCTGTAGAGAGTACGACTTCCACCGGAGATGACGGCGTCATACAAAGTGGTTTTCCAGGTCATACCCGCTGCCAAACAGAACAGTCAGGTGGCAGGCAGGCACAACGTATTTCTTCAACAATACACGTCGTGACAAGCAGAAATATTTGACCTCGATTCATTAACGTGTGCTTTTGAAATGATCTCATGATTTTTTAAATGTTAATCTCTCTGTCGACACAGTGGTTATTATTATCGGAGCAGATATCTTTCCCCCGGCGTCACGACAACGGCCAGGGAGCAGCAGCACGTTGGGGAGTTTTTTGTTTTTCTAACAAACACCCAGAACTGGACACACGGCGGGGGGAAGATGAGGCGTGTGTGGTACCCTAAAGATAGTTAAGTCTCTCTCTCTCTCTCCCTGCAACGCAACAGGATATCACTTATCCTTAGGAAAGAGGAGAACTAAGGGGGGGGGGGGGTAGCTTGGGAGGATCTACGCTCCACAATAACGGGGCAGCGAGGCGGCCTGGTGGTGGCTCGTGAATGTCACAGGTTCGAGCCCCTCTGTGCCAGAGTCCTTGAGAGACGCCTGAACCTCTGCGAATGGCCTGACCCCCGCGCTCCTCAGACCCTACTGGTGAATTGTGAAGATATGAATTCCTAAGTAATTATACACCGTGTGTAATATAGCTGAAATGTGAAGAAAAGAAACAGAATGGTGGCTCTGATGACCGGTGTGGTGTCTCTCTGGTCCTCAGAGACTCTGATGGTGTGGTGTCTCTCTGGTCCTCAGAGACTCTGATGGTGTGGTGGTCTCTCTCTGGTCCTCAGAGACTCTGATGGTGTGGTGTCTCTCTGGTGCTCAGACTCTGATGGTGTGGTGGTCTCTCTCTGGTCCTCAGTCTCTGATGGTGTGGTGGTGTCTCTCTCTGGTCCTCAGACTCTCTGATGGTGTGGTGTCTCTCTTTTCACTTTCCCCGAAATCGGACTGAAAAACTAATTTTTCGTGTTTTTTGTCAAAAAAAAGAAAATTTACAAAAGAAAATATATATATAAAAAAAAACGTATAAAAAAACCTTTTCTGAGTTTTACATTTTTTTGGGACCTCCATGTTTTGGGGGTATTCATCATCAAAATCGGATCCGGGATTCAGCTCCCAACAGTCGGGCATGAACTGCGGGTTTTCA
The DNA here is from genome assembly GCF_963971535.1 of Notolepis coatsorum. Taxonomy (NCBI): domain Eukaryota; kingdom Metazoa; phylum Chordata; class Actinopteri; order Aulopiformes; family Paralepididae; genus Notolepis; species Notolepis coatsorum. The sequence goes on from NC_140170.1 coordinate 65,060,467, forward strand.
GCCTCTCTCCTGGAGCCTCTCCGAAGGCCCTCTCATATACTCTCATATATAATGGTCCTCAGACTCTGATGGTGTGGTGTCTCTCTCTGGTCCTCAAGACTCTGATGGTGTGGTGTCTCTCTCTGGTCCTCAAGACCCTGATGGTGTGGTCTCTCTCTGGTCCTCAGACCCTGATGACCGGCGTGGTGGCAGTGAGTGGTACCGTGGAGCCAGTTTCATAGTCAAAGTCGATCATTGTGTGGTTGGCAGTGCCGACGCTGCTGAGGGACGTTCCCGTGCCCATCTGTCTGTCCCGCAGGCTCTGCAGGTAGCTCTGAGAGACACAAAGACACAACTGTATCATTATTATGTTTCAACTTGAAAAGGAACTAGAAAGTGAAGGATATCAAAGTGTGTGCCACAAAATGACAATAATCTACAGTGTCTCTCCAGCCTTTGCCAGGGGATACGGTGAGACTGCGATGGTTCTTCTTATTGTACGTGACGGTTCTATCTGACTCCGTCCTCACAGGAGGAGCTGGGATCGAACCATCAGATGACCTGATGGACGCCATACCTCCTGAGCCACTGGTGCCGAAATGTCAAATAAATTCAACCAATCAAAGAATGAATGAATGAATGAATGAATGAATGAGTGAACTCACGGGTGCCAGCAGGTCTCCGGCGTAGCGCTTCACCGGCGTGGGCTTGCGGCGGTAAGTGCCTTCCTGTCCCCCAGCCTGCTGCCGCTTCTTGGCGTCTCTCTCTCTGATCCGCATCAGCTGCACGCGCTTCTGTCTCCGGTTGATGATCACTGAGGACGGAGGAAGTCGCCACTCATCATCATCCCGTTATAATCGCTGAGATAAAACGTGATGGATTCATGGAAACTGTGCTGCGTGTATCGTGGAAAATGTTCTCTGAGAGATGTCTTCACAGCGCTGGAAACTAGCGACCACTAGATCTAGATCTAAATCTATTGTCGTTATACAGCACAAGTACAGTACAACGAAAAGAAGTTTGGCATCCAACCAGAGTGCAAATGTAACAGTAAAATGCAATAATAATATACAATGTACAGGTGATTAAACTGGGTATAGAATATATACATTTTTACTACTGAGTGTAGTGCTGATCAGATGCATGTACAGAGTTGTATTATTAATATGTACAGTGATACAGGTATAAAGACACTATGGTAGTCAGTCATACTGGCCAGCAGCGTAACTAGTAAGAGTAGGTAAGGGATATGTACAGAAATATAGTATCTGCAGATATGTAAAAAGGATTATATGTCGGTATGTACAGAGACTTCTCTTCTTCTTCATGTACAGAGACAGATGTGGATATATATATACGGTAAGAATAAATATATATATGCGGTATATGTAGCATTATTGTACATGCTATCATACAGAGTTATGGGTTATATGCGGGTGTATAAGTAGTACTAAGTAGGCATATAGAATGAATATATGCAGGTATATTCAGACAGATATATAAATAAATATAAATATATATCTATATATATATGCGGTAAATACAAATACAGTATATACAGCACTATTGTACATGGCATGCTATTATACAGAGTTATATGGGTTATATGCAGGTGTATAATTAAGGGATAATGTATAGCTACGAGGTCATTGTCGCAAAATAATTGACCGAGACTGCGTTCTGGAACACTGAGGCACCGTTAAGGTAAATTATTTTGCGACAATGATCGAGTATAGGCTAGCTATACATTATCCCGCTTATTACAGGGCTAACTTACTAACAATATACGTAATTCATTTTACACCATCGACAAGACGAGATCAAATGCAGACGCAGTTGTTCTGTTGCTCCTCTGTCATCAGCAGGTGTGTGGACTTGACTGCACCTGATGTAGTGCAGCTGTGCATAATGGTAAAGCTTAGCTTTCGTGACTGCGATCAAAATGCTTGATTGTGATTGGTCAATAGCGCTCCGTTGCCCCTAGCAGCGGTCATTATTGCGCGTTGCCCCTAGCAGCGGTGAATTATCGAGAAATAATTGAGCGCTGCTAGGGGCAACGGAGCGATATTGACCAATCACAATCAAGCATTTTGGCAAATGTTAAAACGCCATGTAATAAGTAGGTATATAGAAGGATTATAATATGCAGGTATATTCAGACAGATATGGAGAGATATATATATATGTGGTAAATTAAAATATAAATGTATATACATACGGTATATATATAGTTATAATATGGTAACATATCATGACATATCATCATCCTTACCCTCCGTGTGAGAGAAGTTCTCGTCCGTCAGCTTCCACTGGATGAGCACCCCCAGGAGGCTGAGCGTGGGCCAGATGCCCAGGATCACCCAGCTGTACCAGCAGAGCGGCGGGCCCGGCGACAGCCGCAGGCACTCGTAGATGTACGTGGCGAGCGCCAGCATCTCCACGAAGTAGTCGGCGCACACCGCCATGATGGCGGCGCCGAACACGGCGGTGGAGAGCATGGTGAAGAGCTTCTGCCACTGCAGCGTGAGCACGGCGAACAGCATGCCGGCGCCCAGGAGCGCGCCCAGCGGCACCCACAGCGTGGTGGGCGTGCAGAACTGCTGCACCGCCAGCAGGCCGGCGAGGGCCAGCAGGAGGCCCAGCAGCAGGCCCGTCATGAAGAGGCCCACGCTGCGCACCAGCATGGTCACCAGGCCGCACAGCAGGCCGATGCCCAGGCCGATGCCCGCGCTGGCCTCCACGCTCAGCTGCGTGTCCAGGACGCGCTCCTTGTGGCACAGCAGGAAGATGACCACGGAGCCGAACATCAGGCCCGACAGGAACATGACCGCCTTGAAGCAGCGGTAACCTGGGAGACACACGTTAAAGAGGCTGGTGAGGAAGGGTTGGGGAGTGGCTGTGGTGTCGTTGTTTCAGGTTCGCTCTGAACGGGGGGGAAAACTAGCTTTTTCCTTTAACCCTTTCACTACAGAAGGTTAACCTTTTTCACTACCACACTACAGACGGTTAACAGTCTGTCGTGTGGTTGTGAACGCATTAGCCCTTTGTCGCGTGGCAGTGAAAGGGTTAACCTTCTGTCGTGTGGTTGTGAAAGCGTTGGCCCTTTGTCGCGTGGCAGTGAAAGGGTTAACCTTCTGTCGTGTGGTTGTGTGAAAGCGTTAGCCCTTTGTCGCGTGGCAGTGAAAGGGTTAACCTTCTGTAGCGTGGTTGTGTGAAAGCGTTAGCCCTTTGTCGCGTGGCAGTGAAAGGGTTAACCTGCTGTATTGTCGCAGTGAAAGGGTTAATGCTTCCAACACCTGGAATGCCCTCCGACTGACTCTGAAGCTGAAGGTTCTTCCTTCTTTCGCTGCATTTAAAAGTATGATCTCTGACCACCGTGTGTGTCAACTTGTGTCAACCGTCTTTTTTATTGTTTATTCTTATATGTATAAGAAATTGCCGATAAACGACGTCTTGTTTTGTGAGCTTGTCGTCGCTGTAAATTAGGGTAAACCTCAGTGTCATACGAGTTGAAATAAAGGTTTGAATTAAATTAAATCTACAAACAAGACCAGGCAGGCTTGGTTAAGCCGGACCAGGACACATGCCAGTGCGAGGCTCATGCAGTGTTGGAAAGTAACTCAAAGTGCCAATAGGCTACTCTGCTACAAGTGTTTCTTACTCAAGGGCCGTACTTTTTTATTTATATATATAGAGTTTTATTTGTCACGGCATACAAGTATACAATGAAATGCGGGGGGTCTTGCCCGCACAATCGTTGCGGGCAAGACCCCCCGCATTTCATTCTATACTTGTATGCCGTGACAAATAAAACTCTTGACTTGACTTGACTACTTCAGTACAATTTTGAGGTAACCTTTAATCAGAACCATCAGAACTGGATCTGGATACCGTTTTATATTCAGAGTTAATTATATTGTTTCCTCATATTTTTATATTCAGATCAGACTTTATTGCCTGGCTATATTCATGTCTTTCTACCATTACCCTGCCCATACCTGTACCTCCCCTCCCCCCTCCCCCACGCTGCTATGCCGATGGAATTTCCCCCAAGGGGATCAATAAAGGAATATCTTATCTTATGTTACATTCAGTATCAAATACTTTGAATTTTGAACGGAGGACATTGACTTTTTACCAGAGTTCTACTTCCTCTGGGTATTTCTACTTTTATTTCAAAGTACTTCTTACACAATGTGCATGTGCGTCTCAACAATAGGGAGTCAGTCAGTGACACCGTCTTCTATGGAGCAGAGCCGCGCCCTCCGGGGTCCAGCCAAAGAGTATCACGGTGTTCCCATCATGGCATTAAATTGGTATTATTGTATCAAAAGTGTTACCGTGCCGATACGTGACTTTTACATCATGGTTAATTATTCATGGCACAACTGAAATTACCATCAACCCACCGAGACCTTCCTTTGTAAAGGGCGTTGAAGGAGGGAGCGAGGAACGGCAGATCGGTGAACATCCCATTGTATGAATAAAGAAAAAGTTGGCACGCCAACAGTGAAACCTTATATTCAGCGGTTAACACATCCACGGCAACACGCCTTCTACGGGACTCCGTTACCGTGGATACGAGTGCCATGAAGACGATCATAATCAAGGGCCAATCTCCTAATTGGATCATTATGTTGAATCTAACAAGAAAAACAATGGCTCATACATAATGGCTGCCTGGTGGGGCTCAGAGTCACCCCGCCTCCTCATCTGGGTTTGATGTGTAAAGAGGAAGATTACGACATGTATAACATTACATCACATTAGAGTGTGACTGATGTCATCGGAATAAACGACTTGGGGCCTCGTTTGTGGAGGCAGGCGGCGGTCGGGGTTTGATTAGAGAAACGTGTGCGAGTGGAAGAGACCCGACGCCGGCGTCATGACTGAGAAGACCTTGAAGTTGAACGTGATACGTTTGCAGCTTGGGCTCCGGGCCTGCGGTGTTTTCACCGCGGATCATCGGCTACACGGGTGTGAGGTTTTTTTCTCTTTTGGATAGTAAGGCTGCGTTCACACACTGCAAGCTTTAGTGCTCAATTCTGATTTATTGCTCAGATCCATATTTTTTTGGGGGGGGGGTTTGGCTGTTCACATTATTTATTTATTTATTTGAAATATGGCCGATATCAGATTCCAGTGTGAACCGGTCATGCTCCTGAATAACAATGATGGACGTGAACATGGAGGACACTGACGTCACAGTTTATGGTTCAATTTACAAAGTTGATGTGCAGCAGAGGGCCAGCTAATTAAAACAAAATCAGACCTGTATCTGATTTAGGAACACATGTGAAAGTGACCCAAATCAGAATTGAAAAGATCAGATTCCATGTGACTTGTGCTGTTAAAAAAAAAAAAGATCCGAGTCACATATGAGCAAAAAGATAAAAACTGTTTCGGGCCACTTTTTGCCTGCAGTGTGAACGTAGCCCCCTGTTATAACACGCGAAACACACTGTGATGCGTTTTGAACGTGCCCAGCGACGATGATGTCAGTTTTTTTTTTTAAGATAAATTTTTTAGCGTTTATCGCTTTTTGCTACTGGGAAGTCCAGTAGAGCGAGCGAGAGCGAGCGCGAGCGCGAGCGCGAGAGCGAGAGCGAGAGAGAGAGAGAGAGAGAGAGAGAGAGGGGGGAAGACATTCGGCAAATAAAGCCGGGTCCGGGAATCGAACACGGGTCGGCCGTGCCGCGATGCAGCGTGTTACATGGTTCGCCACTTGGGCGCCCCATGTCACAGTTCTTACCGAAGAAACAGTAGATGATGCCAAACAGGCAACACATGGAGCAGATGACGGTAGGGACAACGTCGTACTGTCTCTCGATCTCCAGGCTACAGGCGTCCACCTCGGCCAGCCCTGGCTCCGCCCCGTCAGGACCCAGTCCTGTGGGGTCCTCCATTCTGATGGGATGTCAGAAGGTCTTTTCTCTTGTTTGACTGGAGCAGAAGCGCCGATTGTGTTATCCGTCCATCAGTCCATCAGAGCGGCTCGAGTGTCTGTAAAATGAAGGAGGAGTGGGTAAATAACAGCTCACCGGTGACAATAACAACACAGTAGACCTAAACACGAAGGAGGAGTGAATAGATAAACAGCTCACCGGTGACAATAACAACACAGTAGACCTAAACACGAAGGAGGAGTGGGTATATAAAAGCTCACCGGTGACAATAACAACACAGTAGACCTAAACCTTCACGATGAACCCCCCAAGTCACAGATCAATCAATGAAAAAATAACAACCGCTGTATAGATATCTATGGCTGTAACTGCCTCCGTGTCCCAGTTTAATTCAAGTTAAGTGTAAGTATGATGTCATAGTAGAACAGGCTAGAACGTTCTTGATGCTTGATGATGTCATCGTGATGTCATAGCAGAACCTTCCAGAACTGCTCTCAGTATAGCTATATAAATGCGAGTCGACAGCCGGGCGCGAGCTAAAGGCTTACTAAGCATCCACGATGGACGGCCGTAATGTGCTTGCAGGTTAAGTTCAGTGGGTTAACAACATTGCAAAGACCGGCGCCACTCCGAGACAAGTAGAGATAATATGGATGTTGTTATGGTTTGACCTGTGATTTATTGTATTTCCTATATGTGTTCAGTTTTCACGGTTCGGACTAAAGCGGTTCGGTTCGGACTGAAATAAATCCAATCAGTAATATCAAGAACGTGTTGCGTCATCATTGCAGTTGAGGGAATTACAACCGCTATACTAGGCCTAAATCTCAACAGTGCAAGTCACAGATCATCGATGACAACAACGACAACAACAACAACTATCTAGGCCCAAATCTTCACAGACGTTGTCACAGATCAAATCAAGCGAAAATAACATAATTAAGTTGTAGTACCGCACCGGTGTTGGGAGTGTGTTTCACGCAGGTAGAGCAAAAGTCAATTGAGCGTTGATGTGTTAGTTTAATCTCCAACAAACGTTCCCCACTCACTCACTCACACAGTGGAGGAATGAATAATGGAATATGGTTCGATACTCATTTCGCCCCCGCCTTCCAAACAGAACGTCTTCCTCTACAATACATCAAGCCCCGACCTGCCCCCCTCAAGCGAGACCCTGTTCCCCCGAGACCCTGCCCCCCTCAAGTGTTCCCTCCTGTGGCCCCGCCCCCCTCAGACCCCCCCCCCCCCCCCCCCCCACTCAGAGTTCCCAGAGGATTCAAGAAAAGTGCAAGATCTGCCAGCCAACTGTTGCTTCTCCCTAGTGACTTTGCATGTGTAGCCGTCATACACACTGCAAGTGTGATCCTGCCAAACACACAAGCTCTGTATGACACGCACACACACAGGTTTCCATGGACACAGTCAGAACCCATAAACATGTCTTAACAAAAAGCCCACGGAATGATCCCCTGTTCTGGGGAGTGAACTCACCACAAAAAGGTAAACAATCGTTTTTTTTTAATGACCATCACAATTATACAAACTAGTAAACACCCCGTGTCTGCAAAATACAATATTCTCATTTCACAGCGGATGTACTCACGGTTACAATTCTATCTGGCATAGCTTGCCCTACTACCCTATTTCTAACTGTAGACCAGCACCTACAAGTTATGAAAACTGCAGAGCAGCACCTACAAGTCATGGATCAACTAGTTTGCTTTACACCTCTAATTTGCAGACATGCGGTGACTCATTCTGTGGTTAATAGCCAGTCCTACAGAGAGAGAGAGAGTGAGAGGGAGAGAGAGAGAGGGAGAGAGAGAGAGAGGCTCAGGGTGGACTGCTCTCGCTGAGGGTGCTGGCAGGCCTCCCTTATGACCTCACCCCAGTTCTGATCCGATTACAGCCAACTCACGTTTTCAACTCAGGACAAACACAGTGCGCCGCAAGTCTGTTCTCCTCATCTGTTCTCCGTCCCCCCCACCCCACCCCCCCGATCCCCCACCCCTCCTCCTCACTCTGCTGCCTTGTCTCCATCGATACACTTTAAAAGTAAATTTCTCCTCAAATCTATTGCTCCCCCACCCCCCCCCCTTGCTATGTGGCAACAGAAAGGCTTTTCGTTCTGCCTCTTTTTCAGACACTCACACACAAGGCTATATTATGTCCTGCCCACGACTGTACATGGAAAATATGTGCGCGCTCTTCGGAAAGTTCACTCATCTTCTCTCTGGAAAATAGCTTTCCGTCTCGTTAAGTTCTACAGTACCTGACCCGTCTCTATATCTTGCGTCGGTTCGATGTGCGCGGTCTCGCTCGCTCTCCGACGGGGGGCCGCGGACGGAAGCTATAGGGACAAATGATGTGGCCCCTCGGAGGGCCCCCGGGATCTAGTTTACATTCTATTGAAACTATTAGTGAGTGAAAACGTTTCGACTGAATCTTCAGAGTATGTGTGGTTAAGATTAAACTGGACTTGAAGAAGTCTTTATTCGTGGCACACGTTAATGCAACGTGGTCATGCAGCGAACACACGCATGCGAGATGGGCTACACGTGCAAGCATTTTTCGGGGTCGCCGATGATGACATTTCCTCTCTCTGCGCTTTATCGCGTCGTCCTTCCCCCCCCAAGGGCAGACATTGGCTGAGGCATGGGGCCGTGCCCGGGGACCAATCCAAGTGCTCCTGTCAGTCTTCGTCAGGAACGCGTTAGCGATCTCTTCTGCATGTTTTTCCATCGGGTTTATCTCTCTTTCTGGAGGGGAAACCCTCGCGAGCATGGGGGGGGGGGGGGGGGGACGACGACGACGACATGCAAACTCCACATACAGAAAGGCCCGGGAGATACCCCACCTGGGTACCTGGCGACCTGGTCCCCAGGCGGGAATCGAACCCGGGACCTTCTTGCTGCACCACCGCGCCTGCCATTAAACGCCGACCTCTTCATCAACTTAAAAGTAACAAGGTCGAGACTTTTGCAGTGACAGATGATTATTAAATTTACTAAAAAGTTTGCGCTTTACATTAAATGATATATTATTATATTTACCCCCCCTCTTCCCTTTGAGAAATGCTTGCTTCCTTTCATGTCTCGGCTCTCACACAAGGAGACCTTACTTGCAAACAAAGAGATCATAGAAGACTGACTCTCACACAAAGAGACCCTTACTTGCAAACAAAGAGATCATAGACGACTGAATCAGGGCCGCTGGCAAACGTGTAGCTTATTGATACTGCCATGTATTTATTTACTTGATCCCCCCCCCAGGAATGCTAGCTATAAAGATGTGCAGCTGGTAGCTAGCCGGCACGCAACGTTGCAACACTTCTACTACTGAAAAGTGTACATTTCTGTGCAAGGTTAGCAAGACAACAGGGGCGGTGACACGGTTTGAGCAAGGGGTTTCTGCTCGTGACCTTTGACCCTCACTGCTGCATTTGTTGTACACACCGGCATGTGATATCAAAACAAGATCCAGGCTAAATTAGAAAATAACTCAATTATGCCTAAAGTGAACGAAATTTCACTAAAATGTGACATTTTGTTGAACGTAAATATGAAATTACTCGAATAAACAATATAGTCAAAAGAGTAAGCCTAGGACGACGAATGAAGATTTCTACCAAAACGAACACTGCTGAAAGGATAATATACAAACAAACCGATTATAATCCTGTAGTATTAACAGTAAGCCATTTTCCCAGGAGGAAATGGCGCAGTGGACGTCTAATCCTGGGCTGGGAACCTAAAGTCTCTAATTAAACAACAGTCTTCACCTGAGCCATGTCACCCCTGGACAGGGTTTAAACTTTATGGAACAGAAGGTTATAATAATATCCCAGAAGAGACGCTGTGCCTATTATGTGACCTAAAAGTGAAATAGAAAAAGCTAATTTTGATATTTTAATTTGTTTGCAGCCAGATGTATCCATGTTTATATTTGTGGGCACGTACAGCACCTGTGCATGAGTATGTGCTTGTGCATTTCTTGTGTAAGTACTAGTGGTGGGACTCGATAAATTTTTTTCGAATTCATTCGAGACTTTATAGTTCATTAATCGCATTTGAAACGCATATCAATATTTGCGAAAAACTACATTTTTTAATTCAAATGGATTTTGGTATACGAGTGAATCAATGAATATATATTATACATACGTTTAAGCAGCAAAATCCTGTTTATTAGCTACTACACAGACCAACAGTCAGATCAATGCAATTTTTTAACAAAGTGCAGACATTTTAGGAATAATATATATATCGCAAAGGACCTTTTCTCTTTTGAAAGATAACATTCCGAAGTTTCTTACACAATAAAGAAGAATCACTCTGAGTGCTAATGAAATAGAGTAACAGAGGTTTGAACACACTGAAGTAAAAGTTGTGTGTACTCACTTTTCTGTTTACTTGTTGCCAGATGCCTATTTTTAAGTTCCAGCTGAGAGGTAGGAGCTGGGAAACACAACGGTTCCATAGCCTGAAGTCTTAAAGTCATACAGGTCCAAAGTTTATAAAAAAAAAAAACATCTTTATTTTCTTTTACGTAAAGTTTTTTTGTAGTTAATTCATCTTAAGTCCCAGCCCTAGTAAGTACACTTTGTTTGTGCATTTCTTGTGTTCATGTGTGATCCTTCCGTATCTGAATTATTAATAAATAATAAACAAGCCCATAATGGGCGGGGCATCCTTGAGTGCAGGACACTTAGTAAGTGAATGAATAAATTATAAAAGAAAAAGGACAATCAACAGAGACTCGTTAAAATTCATATCAGAAAACTCCAAATGATTCATGAATAAATGATGATCAAGCTCTCTCACGGAGCACAAGCAGTGCCAGGAAAATAATCAAGTGTGTTTTTGTTAGCCTCTTTTGTTGGTAGAACCAACCACGCTATGGCCTGGCCTTTCCATCCGTGGTTTGATTTCCTATCCTGTTGAAAGGTCAGGTCATCAGGTTCATAAAAAATACATTGGTCCTACAGACAAGTCAAGTCAGTCACAGGAGGACTGTGGTTTGTTTAAGCAGCCAGACGTGACGACTTCAGCTACAGTTCGAAGGTTAGAACGGGATGGGAGGGGATGGGATGGGATGGGGGGGGGAGGGGATGGGATGGGAGGAGATGAGAGGGGAAGGGAGGGGAGGAGATGAGAGGGGAAGGGAGGGGAGGAGATGAGAGGGGAGGGAATGGACGCGGGCAAGATGTGTAACCAAAGTGACTAGGATTAAATAAGATAAGATAAGATATTCCTCTATTCATCCCCTTGGGGAAATTCGAACGTCATAGCAGCCTGGGGGAGGGGAGGTACAGGTATGGACAGGGTAATAGATGACAAGACTGAAATGCCTACTGAAATAGGCAATAAAATGTAATCTGAATATAAAAATATGAGTCAAATGTTATAGTCCGTGCAGGTTTTGGTGGTTAAGAGTCAGACATTCCTAACAGTTCTCCGGTTCTGTAGCCGTTGATTCTCCAGCTGCTGGCAACGATCCATGCCCAAGAAAATAGACAATTCTGAATGAAACAGCACCGTGACAACACAGTATTACATGATACTGACGTAAAGAAAATGCCATTATTATCCCATTGTGATTTGTACTGAAGAACGAAATGCAGTCAAAACTAAGATAAGATCTAATAAAGATATTGTGATATGATGTCATGGCCGCCCGGCCTGCTGTCAGCTGCCACCATGTGCTCATGAGGATGAAAGAGAAAGGAGGGGCTGTGCTGAAGGGCAGACCACAGACATGCTAATAATGCCACTGGGGCGGAACAGTGTGCGGAACGGCCCTTTAAAACTTTAAAACGTCCGCACTAATCCCTCCCTAACTTACTGAGAAATAACTTGGCTGAATTACCGTTTGTTAGATGGTTGGATTTGGTTAAAGCCTAGAGGGAAAAAATAAAACATTGCAAACAGAGAGAAAAACAGTCACTATATTAGTAGCTGGTGGTCTGTCCCGACCAGTAATTTTTACCAGAGGTTATACTTTGCTACCGTCCAAAAATACAACATTGTTATTGTTACAGAAATTAGGGCACTGGAATTATAATGATTACCAGTAACACTAGTAGTTTCCATTGTTTCAGTGTGAAGTGGTTAGTCGTTTGGTAAACTACATATTCAAAGTAGCCCCTCTCTGTCTCCCTCTCTCTCCGTCGCCGTCTCCCCGTATCTCCCTCTCTCTCACCGTCTCTCCCTCTCTCCGTCACTCTCTCTCTCTCTCTCCCTCCCCCCCCTCCCCCCTCGTGTCCATGTGTCCGTCCCTCACATTGCCCCTCAGTGACTCACAATGGTCTCTGGTGTCTGGGAGGCTTGGAGTCCATGCTTCTGCGGGGAGAATAGAGCCATTATGAGGCTCAACAAAGACTCGAGGCCCGAGCCGTGACCTCTCCTGGCACTCTGAGCAAAGCATGCGGAGGGGGAAAAAAGCCAGAGCACCTAAACTAAAGCACCAAGGAGATGGGTACTAGGTCCCAGAGTGGCTGCTTTTGAGATGGGTGCCAAGCGTTCTCTTTTCTGAGAGGGCACGGGCGGGCGAGCGAGCGAGTGAGTGAGTGATGGAGGGAGGGGCCTCGTCTATCTAGAAGAATTATACCATTGAAGTCACTGGGCTTCCCGGTGCTTCCTGACAGGATGCCCAAATACGCTGGCGTCGCCCGGCAACGGGTACAATACCAGTAGGCGATAGTTTGGTTGCTCGGCAACCGTTTCAGTTCCCGGGAAGTGACCCGGCTAGATCAGCAAACATTTAAAGTATCCAGGGATGAGGCTTTTCGTGAAGAAGAAAAAAGAGTCATGGAAGCTTTTTTCGAAAGCACACAAAATGGTTTCCAGAGGGACTACTGATGATTAAGATGCTTGGTAATCGAATGGAGTAAAGTGCACAAATGCCCCATGTGGGACAGTTTCTCCCGGAACTCATATTAACCCTTTCACTACCACATTACAGAAGGTTAACCTTTCACTACCACACTACAGACTGTTGTCGTGTGGCAGTGAAAGGGTTAACCCTCTGTATTGTCGCAGTTAAAGGGTTAACCCTTTGGTAGTGTGGTGGTGAAAGGGTTAAGGCTTCGTACTACACACACACCTCCACGTTTAGAAAGGTTTCCGTTTCCCAACCGCGTTGGTTTAGGCCTAGCGGGTTTTTCCGCAACTTCGAAGTGATGGTACTAGGCTGTTCATACAGGACAAGTATTGGTTTTATGCAGGAACATCTGGCATGGCTGATGGTTGAAGATAAAGTATCGATGAGTCTTCTAATGCTGCTGCAGAACATTATTAGCACTGGTAAGCCATCTAGCTTGGCTCAGCAGTTAGAAATGACTTCTGAGCATGGTTACAACACTAGAGGGGCCGCTTCTGGTAACATCAGAACAAAATCAGCACCAAAATCACTCAAACTCACTGGCATATATAGGTCAATAGCACTCTGGAATGCTCTGCCGAAAAACATCTCATCCACAATACATAATAAAATTACTTTCAAAACAAATATTAAGAGATATCTTGCAAACATGTCAAGTATGTAACTGTTATCTGTGTATTATATATATATATTTTTTTTTTGTTTGACGGGAATGTTAGATTTTATAATGTGAATTTGTATATTTGTATTAATTTTTAATTTGTGTTTTGTCAAGTATGTAACTGTTATCTGTGTATTTTATCTTTTTTTTGTTTGACTGGAATGTTAGATTTTATAATGTGAATTTGTATATACTTGTATTAATTTTTAATTTGTGTTTTCTTTAAATTTTTATTCGTATTCTTTGTTGTACATTTGTATTGTATTTTTTTTGTCTAGGACCCCAGGAAGACTAGAGGCTCTTTTATGAGTCTCTAATGGGGATCCTTTAATAAACAAACATAAACTGCTACAACTAAATTAAAGAAAGAAAGTGACAGGACGCTCGTCACTAAAATGTGTCAATGATGCTGCCAAGAGAGCCAAAAAATCCACAACTGTTCGGGGATAGGCAGAGGCGGAGCACGAGTTCCTCACATAGCTAATTCGGGTGTGTTTAATCAAGGGGGTAGGGGTGTGTGATTACAGTCAACAAAGCGGAGGGTGTTACGGCTCTAAGGCTGGGGGGCCAGCTGAGAACTCCAAGAGCTTGCTGAAATGTTGAGGCCCAGCTGTCAGAGCGCATAACTCGGCCCTGGAGGGTCTGGATGCCTGGGCCGCGGTCCTTCCCCGACTAAGTGACGCACAGGTGTCTCGTCTCCCCACCACAGGTGCAGCCCTAAATCCTGTCCGCGATGCCACCCTACCGAACCAAAGAGCCATGTCTGTGAGGATCCTGTCCGCGATGCCACGACCCCACCGAACCAGAGACGTGTCTGTGAGGAACACACTAATAATCGATTAGTGAGAACTGAGAATGTTTCTTACCGCTGTAGTAACCCAGTAAACATTTCAACACTCAACTAGCTGTGTACTAATAAAAAAAACGTCAACGTTCACACGCACAATATACGTATCAGGGCAGACGTTCCACTCTACTGGTTAAAGTTGCTTACTCGTGAGTAGTACGTTCGTTGATAAAGAAAAATAAGGTCCACAGCCGCTCCAGTGTAAAACTAAGATATCCAAATGGTTTATTTCTCTTCCACAGCGAAGTCTTTCTTTACAGAAGTGATCCTAAAGATATTTTCCTAAATATTCACGTCACTAGTCACTACTACAAGGTAAGAAAACTGTATTTTCCCAGTCTCCAAAATCACTGCCGACTCGAGACATGAAAATTCCTCCTCACCTGAAAGCCTATGTTGTTTAGTCTATCTGTTCAGTACTGCTCAGCACTGTTTCGAGATGCACAATGAGATCTTCTTCTTCTTCTTCTTTAGAATTTCCGGCAATGTAGACGCATCGTGGCGTATTACTGCCCTCTGCAATTCTTTTGATGAGCTCTTCTTCTTCTTCTTCTTCTTCCTTCTTTTGAATTTCCCACAGACGTATTACTGTCCTCCTCAGTTCTTATACTACGCTATTGATGTGCCATAGTTAGGCCTCTGGTAAACCAACTTTTGATTGTTTACCCTCTTCTTCTTCTTCTTCTTCTTATTTGAATTTCCGGCAGAGTAGACGCATCGTGGCGTATTACTGCCCTCCGCAATTCTTTTTACCTTCTTCTTCTTCTTATTATTTGAATTTCCGGCAGTGTAGACGCATCGTGGCGTATTACTGCCCTCCACAATTCTTGCTTCGCTCACACTTGAGAAAGTTTACACTCCTCTTCTTCTTCTTCTCATCTTCAAAACACATTTCTATCGTCTCTGTCTCCTTCTTCTCTGCTCCTCTTGTCATACAATCACAATACAAACATCATCTCCTTCTTCTTCTTCTTCTTCTTATTTGAATTTCCGGCAGTGTAGACGCATCGTGGCGTATTACTGCCCTCCACAATTCTTGCTTCGCCCACACTTGAGAAAGTTTACACTCCTCTTCCTCTTCTTCTCATCTTCAAAACACATTTCTATTGTCTCTGTCTCCTTCTTCTCTGCTCCTCTTGTCATACAATCACTCTCTTTGTTGAATATATATATACACAAATGTTCTAGAATGTTTGATTATGACATCATACTGTGACATCACGATCACGAATGCTCTAGAATGTTCCATTATGACCAGGGGTGCAGTCGTAATATGGGCGAAGGCCAAACGCCCGCGCGCTCCCTCGGTTGCGCACAGAACAGATGATATCCTTCCAGTCGGGAGATCAAGCAACCCCCCACCACACCTACAGGGCTTGTATTTGGTTGTCGGTATCCTATTATTATGCAAAGTCTAGGTGATAAGTGCCGGCGGCCGGGGTATACGGCGCGACAAGTCATTTTTGTGTCGTCGCGCTGGCACTTATCACCTAGACTTTGCATAATAATAGGATGCGCGCACTTCGGCCTCAGTGACGAAGCCCAAACGTCGTTTGACCGCGTATGCCCAGCACTGCACCCCTGATTATGACATCATACTGTGACATCACAAATGGCTGAAAATCGCGCTGTTAAATATACAGAGTGCGTGAAGGTTGGCCTTATCAACATTCGCTCTGCCAACCAAATGAACTGATAACAGACCATAGTCTCGACTTATTGGGCCTCACTGAGACATGGCTTAAACCTAATGACTTTCTGCCCTTAAACGAGGCTTCACCCCCTAATTTTAGTAGCTCCCATATCACACGCACCTCCAAGAAAGGAGGCGGAGTTGCTCTAATTTACGACTCTAAGCACAACTTTACATCCAACGCAAACTGTAAGTTTTCCTCGTTTGAGGTCCTCCTGTTGTGTCCCTCTCCACCCAACAGAAAGTGTGGCGGTCTGATTCCTACCTCCACTGCATCCTTTGTAATGGCTGTCCTTTACCGCCCCCCAGGCCCTTACACCCTCTTCCTAGATGAGTTTTCAACTTTCATCTCTGAGCTTGTTACGCGCTCAGATAACATTTTAATTGTTGGTGATTTTAACATTCATTCCAACAAAACTCTAGATCCCCTAAATAAGGCTTTTACTTATGAAATACAGTGCAATACAGTCCTCTTCTGCGACAGAGACACTGTCTGGTACTGCACTGACTTCCACTTTACTTGCATCCACACACAGTCAGCTGTACGCATGTGGATTGTACAGTTTCCTTGGTAAGAAGCATGGGGACCAGCATACCATTCATCATCTGCCAACCACAATTGATTGGTGAGGGAAGTTGTGGATGTGTCACTAGTGACTGTTTCCAAACCTTCGTTTGGTAGTGGGCCCTCTTGAGGTGCATTGACAATGCATCTTCTGTTGGTGGTAATGTATCAACATTGGCTTTAAGTGGCTTTTTTCAAAAGAGAGCGCAGCGAACTTCTTGTATCGAGTTGCTGGTTGACTTAAGGTCATAGAGCTTACATACGAACTGTTCTCCCAAGGATAGGGAAGTGGTACTTGGTACTTCATCCTCACCAAAGTTGTGGAGAAGATGCGGGTACTGCTGGAACACTTTCCATGCTGTCCTTTTTCCAATTCTGGTGAACTGGCTCGTAGTATCACATCCAGTGATGGCATGAAATACCAACAGACCATCGAGCATCTCATTTGGTAGTGTGATTTGATGGACTTTGATGTAGCGTGGTTTCTTAGCTGTTCCTGCTTTCATCCAAACTTCTTGGCTTAGTTGGTTTGCAAATAAAGTAATAGCTCAAGTTCTTTAATAGTTGTCATACAGAAGTACAGAATACTTTCATACAAAATGCTTCTTACTGTTACGCTCCAGAGACTGTGCTAGACAAGATAGTATCAAATAACATAATAACATAATATAGCATGAATTTAGAAGAAGAAAATGAGGTCACAGTTGTTCGGTATAGACATATGTACAATGTTCTGAGTTACCATATAATATACAATACACAATACTATGCAGTGTACTAATGTACAGTACTATCTAGTGCAAAGCAGAAATGGGATGAGGTACAATTTTAGGTACAATTTACAGTAAGGTGTACGAGTTGTAGTGCAATCCTTCATCCATAAATATAAAGTGTGGGGAGTGGGTGCTACAGTGTGTTTGTTTAAAGTGGGTGTGTGCTATAAGTGTGTGTAGTGGGTGCTACAGTGTGTTTGTTTAAAGTGAGTGTGTGCGTGTGGATGTGTGTGCTATGTGTGTTTGGTGGTTGTTGTTGTGTAGTGTTCATTCATTGTTCGTTTAGCAGCCTGATGGCCTGGGGATAGAAGCTACTTCTGAGTCTTTCTGTGCTCGCCTTGAGACTCCTGTATCGCTTGCCTGACGGCAGCAGTTCAAAGAGGCAGTTGTTCGGGTGGCTCGAGTCCTTAATAATTCTCTTAGCCTTCCCCTTGCAACGCTTGTAGTAAATGTTCTGGAGGGTGGGGAGCCCCCCTCCAATTGTGCGTTCGGCTGAACGTGTCACTCTTTGTAGTCTGCTTTGGTCTTTTGCAGTGCTATTCCCAAACCAGGAGGTGATGTTGCCGGTCAAGATGCTCTCTATTGTACATGAGTAGAAGTTCTTAAGGATCTTCTGGCTGACTTGGAACTTCCTTAGGCGCCTGAGGAAGTAGAGGCGTTGTCGTGCCTTCTTCACCACACTGTTAATGTGTATGGTCCATGTCAAGTCCTCGGATATGTGGGCTCCGAGGTACTTGAAGCTGTTGACTCTCTCAACCGGTGCCCCGTCGATGCTGAGGGGGCTGTAGTCCTTGACCCCCGACCTCCTGAAGTCCACAATCATCTCCTTTGTTTTGCTGACGTTCAGGGAGAGGCTGTTTTCCTGGCACCATCCCGCCAGGACCTTGACCTCTTCCAGGTAGGCCCTCTCGTCGTTGGCAGAGATCAGGCCCACCACCACTGTGTCGTCAGCAAATTTGACGATTGTATTGCTACTCCGCTGAGCCACACAGTCGTGTGTGTACAGGGAGTAGAGGAGGGGACTCAGAACACAGCCCTGGGGGGCCCCTATGTTGAGGGTGATGGATGAGGAGGTGCAGTTGCCTGCTCTCACCACCTGGGGTCTGCCAGTCAGGAAGTCCAAGACCCACTGGCAGAGGTCATAGCCCAAGCCCAGGTCCCTGAGCTTGGCTATGAGTATGGAGGGGACTATGGTATTGAATGCCGAGCTGTAGTCGATGAATAGCATTCTCACATAGTTCCCCTGCCTCTTGTCCAGGTGTGATGCTGCTGTGTGCAGCACATGGGATATGGCGTCCTCCGTGGACCTGTTGGGGCGGTATGCAAATTGCAGGGGGTCCATGTTGATGGGGAGGGAGGAGCAGATGTAGCCCTTTACTAGCTTCTCAAAGCACTTCATGGCTATGGAGGTGAGAGCTACAGGGCGGTAGTCGTTGAGGCAAGCAGGCTTGGATTTTTTGGGTACAGGGATAATAGTGGACTTCTTCAGGCAGGTGGGGATGACAGCCTGTTCTAAGGACAGGTTAAATATGTCAGTGAATACTGGGGCCAGTTGGTCGGCACAGACTTTTAGGACGCGGCCGGGGATGCCGTCCGGACCTGCTGCCTTCCTGATATTCACTTTTTTAAAGGTCCGCCTCACCTCATGCTCTGTTACCCTGAACACTGCGCCTCCATCAGCAGCCGACCCCCCCCCCCCCCATTGCCGAGGCTTGTGAGCTGGTGTTGTTATTACCAGCATCAAACCTCGCATAGAAGGTATTGAGGTCAGATCTGTGTCTCGGCACAGCAACAGATCTGTGTCTCGGCACTGAATGATGAGCCTCTGAAACCCTTTTGTTGTTGCATCAGCTGCATGTAGTAGTATGCGTGTATCCGCTTCTTCATGTGTAGCTTGTAGGGGAGATACATCAATCCCAGCTGCTGACTTGACTTTTTCAGGATCCTCAAACCCTCCACTGATAACAATTAAGCTGCACATGATTCTCAAGCTCAGTTGATAGGAAATGGGTAAGGTTGGCTTTGTTTTCACCCATTTCAATGAAGCTATTCCAGTTAGCAGGTAGCTTTACATCTCTACTCACAATTGTGCGAACCTTTCACGGAGTAGTGCTGCGTTTGGTTCTTGTTCCACTCTTGATGGAGTTTTGTTGGTACAGATAAAACACTATATCCACTCTGGTGACGTTCCCATGTAGATTGATGCCACTCTCTGTGTGAACACATCTGCATATTCCCGAAGGTTGATGCATTTTGAGGTTTTCCCATGGCTCTTACTAAGGCCATTCCATCAATGATGGTGCATGTTCTCATAACAGATGGACTGAGCTCTGTTTCCTTTGCACCAGCTTGTAGTATGGTGGCTAAGTCAGCTTTGTTTGTAGGCCTGAGCACTGAATCTGTTGTGGCAAGTGACAGGGGGACTGCACAC
Source organism: Notolepis coatsorum (assembly GCF_963971535.1). NCBI lineage: Eukaryota > Metazoa > Chordata > Actinopteri > Aulopiformes > Paralepididae > Notolepis > Notolepis coatsorum. The sequence continues at coordinate 65,080,204 of NC_140170.1, forward strand.
AGTTCTTTTTGGAGAAGCTCATCCATATTGACCTCTCTGCCACTCTCCATGGATACAATGATGCGGCAAAGAATATCCCTGTCAGGCTTCACACACTTGGATTAGAGTTGTTCAAGCTTGGTATCTGTGCTGTATAGGCTTGAGAATGTTTTCGGTTTTCTCTTGGTGAGACTGGCGTGGAAGTCTGTGTTCGTTGTGCCCAGTCGGTTTTTCACCAACTCAGTGATTGTTTTTTTGCCAGACTCAGCAGCATGTGTAAGGTCATTCAGTATCTCTTCTGAGGCAACATCACCAGTTGTCAGGGACACTAAATCATACATATGCTCTTGTTGGAAGACGTTGTATCTCTGGAACTGATCAAGTTGAATGACATCGTGATTATCCCTCTTGATTCTTGATTGAAGGCAGTCTTTGTGCGTCTCCTCCTCATCGTCGTCATCATCATGTGTCAGTCCAAACAGGGATCTGGTGTCCTCTGCCAAGGATGCACGTTCATTGTTGGTGATGGACCAACGGATTTACCATTGGTTGATTTTTTTTTTAATTAATAGTTAAGATCATACTTTCACAGGAGATATATTGAGGGATAATATTACAAAATTGTTAGAAATTACAGAGCAAATTGTCACTAATTTGGCAGCATTGTGAAAAAAGGTCAGATTTTACCACTTACAATGATTAAATGACCAAAAAAATCATTTTCAAAGATGTCAACATAGCTAGGCCATATGTCAAGGGGTTAAACATGAATACTGGATAGGTTGACAGCTTCTACCCAAAAGCGATTACTTAAGTTGCAATATCAGTGTTGGCCCCCTGACTAAACAACGTCCAAAATGGGTTGAGATTTGTGTTGTTTCTCAATGCTGTTAAAACGTTGGATAAACATAACTCCCACACTTCTAACTAACTTCTTAATAAACACACTCCTAACAGCACCGTCATAGTAAACACACTCCTAACAGCATCTTCACAGTAAACACACTCCTAACAGCATCTTCACAGTAAACACACTCCTAACAGCATCTTCATAGTAAACACACTCCTAACAGCATCTTCACAATAAACACACTCCTAAAAGCATCTTCTTAATAAACACACTCCTAACAGCATCTTCATAGTAAACACACTCCTAACAGCATCTTCATAGTAAACACACTCCTAACAGCATCTTTATAGTAAACACACTCCTAACAGCATCTTTATAGTAAACACACTCCTAACAGCATCTTCATAGTAAACACACTCCTAACAGCACCGTCACAGTAAACACACTCCTAACAGCATCTTTATAGTAAACACACTCCTAACAGCATCTTCATAGTAAACACACTCCTAACAGCACCGTCACAGTAAACACACTCCTAACAGCATCTTTATAGTAAACACACTCCTAACAGCATCTGCATAGTAAACACACTCCTAACAGCATCTTTATAGTAAACACACTCCTAACAGCACCGTCACAGTAAACACACTCCTAACAGCATCTTCATAGTAAACACACTCCTAACAGCACCGTCACAGTAAACACACTCCTAACAGCATCTTTATAGTAAACACACTCCTAACAGCATCTTCATAGTAAACACACTCCTAACAGCATCTTTATAGTAAACACACTCCTAACAGCATCTTTATAGTAAACACACTCCTAACAGCATCTTCATAGTAAACACACTCCTAACAGCACCGTCACAGTAAACACACTCCTAACAGCATCTTTATAGTAAACACAACCAGATCAGAATCTTCACACACTCCCAACAACAACTTCAAAGTTTCTGTAAACACACTCCTAACAACAAGTTTCTGGGAAAGTCTTGCTAAGTCAGAATTTACACGTGTCTTGAATGAAAACTCACATGGAGTCGTAGCGCCACGTCAACCGGCCTGGCCTCCGCTCGGCGCACGCCAGGAGGAGAAAACTAAATCACGTCACGCTCGTGACATATCGGCGAGATCACATCTGTTTTTTCACACTGGCACATGTCGTAAGAAAAAGACAGTGCATTTATCACTGCCAAGCTTCCTGCCTCTCCATGAGGCGAGACCAAACTCAGTCACTCTGACCTCCGACCCCGTTCCTTTCCCCCCGCCTCGGTGTGGCAGGAAGCCCCCAGCCGGAGGAGGAAGAGGAGATCACTGATGTGTTGGAACGGGCTCGTCCAGCGGGACGGTGGAGGGAGAAGTGAAAAGTCGGGACTATCAATACAGAGGCTCAGAGTAGACTGGCTGCATTCTAAAGGGCTTTATGAAATGATCCTTTCCCATCTGCTTTAATCGGGAATCTATTGACAAACGGTGCAAAGTTTAGCAGGGATTTTGAATCATCGTTTTCCCACACATGGAAAATGGCTACTTCCAAAAAAATATTAGGAATGGAATGAACAGTCTGTTCAGTCTATTCAGTCTGCAACATTCTTCCCTCTGTTGCAGAGTTTAAAACCTCCAACCTTTGTCAATCAAATTGATTTTATATGCTTTTTCTTTGCTAATTTCTGCATATACACTCGACGTGGCCGTAAATTAGGCCTTTCGAGTTTAAATAAAGGTTTGAAAGAAAATAAACTATGTCTGCCCACACCACACTGAGCTCTACGTTGCCGGTCCCTCGCGAGACAAGAGGACAGTGGGACAGAGGACAGAGCCAAGACCAGACTTATCGACTGGATCCAGTCTGCCTCCCGTTCGCCCCGGGCCACCCATATTGTCGAGGCCTGGATCAGAACCACGACAAGCAGAAGACAGACCACATTCATTAAGATGGAAAAACCACGTGTTCAAAGCGGGGTGTGTTCTCCTGATGGCTCACAACAGAAGCACCAACGTCATGCTCCAAACCAGAGTCGTGACCTTTATGACACATCACCCCCCCCCCTCACATCTTCCCTGCTGCTCCTCTTTACATACTATGTAATAAAGCAGAGAGATTCCCAAATCTTTAACTAGGCGCTAATTTGTAGCTAGCGGCCCAAGTCCTCTCACACTACATCCAGTATCAACCTGGTCATTAAGTCAGTGACATTTCAGTGACTTTAAATGTGTTTCAAACTAAATCAGCTTCTTTCAGGGTGTGACGTGAAACTCATAGCCAGTGTGTATATTACAAATCAACATCAACACCGCAGGATAACATTCATTCTACAACTCATATCCAGAAGTGCCAGAAAGGTCATCACCTAAAATCTCCAGACCAAACTGGGAACATCTGGTTGGGTTGGGGAGGTGGGGTGGGGTGGGGACTGGGGGGTAAACCAGGAGAAATCCTTCCTCCCTCAACCGTTGAAGGGCCTTTCAGGAAGCGACTGCACCCCCCACCTACTCAAGTGCTGCTGCTCAATGGCTTACAGCACAAGCCTGTAAATAACGATGTGCTCTTCACCGGTCAAATAAGGGGTTCAACAAGGTCCTATTGAGATACAAGAAGCTGCTTTTAAAGAGGAACGCTTCGTTTTATTGAAGATGACTTGTCACAAAGTGGGAGTCACTTCAAAACCAGCCACAGAAGTCACTGGCACCAGAGGTTCGGTCCTTGAGGTATTGTAGTAGGTATACTTGTTGGCATTTGTTGGTTACGCTGGTGGAAATCAATGTCATGTATCTGATAAAGAACACGAACACATTATAGAGTTGACAATAACATATGATCAAATTGTTAGGAAGTTGTCTGGAAGGTAATGCGTGTGATTTTTTCAGAGACATGCAAATGAACCCCATTGAATTACACTGCTAAAAAGGAAAATACAAATGCTAACAATTTCTACTTTCAATATCTCAAAAAGTAAGAAATACTGGTGCCGGGGGCTTTATGTGGATAAGACAGGAATCACAATGCTCAGCCACTTTACTGCACCCTCGTGCAGCAACACAATGTGCAATTATCTTTAACTTGTCTAATGTGTAGGCCTACTTATTTTTATTTACTTGCAGACTTGCACATACCGCAGACAGTTTATTGTATATATAAATACCTGCTTTTAAAAATTCTGTTAATTGTTGCTTTTTATTCCTTTATGCTGTGGAGCAAACGGAGAGTAAGAATCCCACTGTACTTGTTGCATTATGGCAAATATCTGATCTGATCCGACTTCCAGTTTGGGACCGATTGAAACGAAAGCGATGCGCTCCTGTAAGCCTCGGCGGGGGATCCCAGAGAAGATGCTAACAGTCTGGTGGACGGGTCACACGCCTCTCCACAGCTGTAATAATCAGGGAGGGGGGCTGAGAACAAGCGCCAACATTGTTCTAATATAGTTCAACACTGAGGGCAAAAAAATATATATATATAAAAAATCTGAAAATTCAGAACTTTTGCCTCATTATTCAGAGTTCTGGCCCCGTCCTGAGCAAACTGGGAAGCTTCAGAAGTTCAGACAAGCAGAAAACAGGGTCACTAGACAGAAAAGTGTTTACTTTACACCATAAAAGGTTTAACCATCCACAACTGAAAACCACGGTCCTCTAGTATTTCCTACACCTCAGACACACACACATTAACATATTATGATTTAGTTTTTACTTAGCAAACGTGAGATAATCAATACTGCGAGCTAGCTGGCTGCTGTCATTGCTAACCGCTAGATATTTGTGAGTCGCAGCAGGCTAACGTTATTTCCGGAAACAAAAGCATTCATTCCAAAAGTTACATCGCTGATACTTGAAATGCCTGAGCTTCCACGTTAACGTATGTTTTTTTTTTAATTTTTTTATACTTAACACTTTCACTGCCCAAGTTTAATTCATTATTAGTCCCTTGAATGTGTCTAATCTGCCCGTCGCTTATCAAAGACTCATTTTCCAGTCAACATTGTTGTAGCAGATTGTTTTTTTATCGGTTCATTTCCGTTTTCTACCATTCTGAAAAGCACTCGGTTTCACAGAAAAAAGAAGAGATTCCCTGATAATCGCCTTTTCCTGGAATATTCTAGAAGGTTGTCATTTTTCGGCCTATTTATGAATCGTTTTCAAATAAACACTAGATTATCGATAGTATATGTGTACGCATGCACGCTCTTGCGGCAAGCCGAAAATCGAGTATCCTATTTCCTGACGGCGTGCACAGTCAAACAGCCTATCACATAATCACATAAAAGCTTATATATCAATTACTAACGGCTTCGTATGAAACCCTCCACCTAGACTGTTTGGAGGAGGGATATACCAGACCTAGAAAAAGATTTTGATTGGCAAGAAGCCTGGGCAAATGTTCGACTTGCATCAAGGAACCCGGACCATCAACAAATCAATCTTAACTATATTCACAGGACATACTTGACTCCTATAAGACTGAACAGAATGGGTCTTATACAAGACTTCAAATGCTCCTTATGTACAAATGGGGATGAGGGTACATTTATGCACATGTACTGGGACTGCCCACCAGTTAAGATATTCTGGGAAGAAGTGACCCAGCAATTATCAAATCTCTTAATTCTGAATATACCTGTACACCCCTCTATATTACTGCTGAATGATGTTTTTGAGTTTGCAGTACCTATACAACAAAAGAAATTGGTTTTATCTGGTATTACAGTGGCTAAAAAACTGATAGCATCACAATGGTTTCAACCGGAAAAGATTTGCCGAAAGGTCTGGATTCTTACATATCTCGATGTGATTTATCTAGAAATATCTACAGCAAGAATTTTGGGTCTCAATGAATCCAAATTGACAATGTGGTTAGAAGTGGTGGAGAGAATAAAAGCTAGCATTTAATGGTAGTGTCTGGTTAGGAGCGAAGGATAATGGATGGATTATCCATGGGGGGGTCCAGGGTGGGGGGTGCGAGCAAGAGCATATGTGTGTAGGGGAATAGATAGCAGGTATTAGGGGTATATCTTGTATAAGACATTTATCCAAACGATGAGTTAACTGATGTACACTGTTTTACAATGCTTGTATATCTAATCGTGTGTTGTCATGTTTGTTTATGTGTTTGTTTAAAAAAATAATAAAAAAATAAAATACAAAAAAAAAGCTTATATATCCGTGAAAACGGGTCTGATTATCCTTAGACTGGTAACATAGATTCCTTACCTGAGATCAGATGGTATCCAAATGGATTATTCCAATTCCTGATCGCCATTCGGAAAAAAATCGCTCCTTTTAGTGATCCACTGTGTATACTGTAAAACACATATTCCCCGTTGCTCCGAGAGTCCAGCATGAAGCTGGTAGACGCCGGTTGCATGAGTGAGAAGTCAAATGTGGAGTGCGTTTATTTTTTTCTCATTCATTTTCATTGAGTTCAATCCAAAAGGGTGAATTACCATCTGGGAGACGATAGGGGGCGCTTTTTTCACATCTGAGCACCTAAGGTAGCTGAATTTCCAACGGTAGACACGGTTGATGAAATATGATTTCAGATCGCAAAAAAAAAAAAAAAAGAGAGAACAAACTAATATTCTCGTGATTGGGCATTCAACCCGGGGGGTAATAACCCATAATCTCGGGCGTGGCATACAAAGTGTTAATAGCAAACGTGAGATAATCCAACAAGCGAGCTAGCCAACTGCTGCGATTGCTAACAGCTAACGCTAGCATACCAGGTCGCGTATGTCCGGGAACAAATGCATTCATTCTGAAAGTTACATCGATTCACTGATGCTTGAAATGTGTGAACTTAGTGAAACAACATGGCAAACATACAAAACATTGCTAGTGCTACCAAGTAACATCTCCGGTCTCTTTCTTCATCTTTGTTTTTCTGTTCTCCCAACTGTTAACAGAATGTTATGCAACCTGGCTAGCTAGTGAGCTGTACTCAGCATGCCGCTCAGCGGTGTAACAGTTAATAGGGTCCGCTCTCAATACAATACACATTGTAGTTACCGGTAAAAACAAGGGGAAATATATTTTTTATTTTTTAGACAAAACAATATCGGTTGTAGATGGTTAAACCTTTTGCCTGCATGTTATGACAAAACAATATCGGTTGTAGATGGTTAAACCTTTTGCCTGCATGTTATGATGTAAATTAACACTTTTTTTTGTCTCGTGACCCCGTTTGCTGCCTGTCTAAAGCTTCCCGGTTCATTCGGAACCGGGCCAGAACTCCCGACAACGGGACTCTGTGAGTAAGATAGCGGCGTTGCATCAACCACACTACTGGCAAGTACTTCATACCTAACCATTCAATGTCCAAAACTCTGAACTATCCCTTTAAGACTGTTAAGTGTATCATACTACTGTTACATATGCAATGTAAGGGTTAACATGCAACGAGGGCTCTCCCAAGAGCACGACGTGTTGTTGCTTTGTGATGGGGGAGGTGTGGAGGGCTGGGCCCCTTCTGGGAGACGACTTTCAGATCCTCGACACATGTAGAAGTTATTACCTGCAATAAGGCAATGGAGTTTGAGTGCCATGATGTAGTCTGCTATGACTTCCAAGCCAATTCAAGGTTTTTCTATCAACTTCCCCCACAACTGTTGGCTTTACTTAAATGTTTACACAAATTCTGCAAACCTCCCAAGGACAAAAAAAATTTAGGTCCAACATTTTACATGGGAATTACTTTGATTTTTGTGTTTTACGGTTTTGTGTCGTAAACAAATGTTGAGTGATTTGTAGACATGGTATTGCGTGTTATGCAAAACAGTTGTTGAGCACTACCTACCGTCTGCCACCAAGAACCTGAAAATCCAGCTCCACTTGGAAATGAAGGGTCTCATGTGTCAGACAGGCCATGCCCTCTAGAGAGAAAATTAGGCTATGTTCGCACTGCAGGCAAAAAAAGGCCCAAATGCTGTTTTTTTGCACATAATATGTTCACTGTTGTGAAAAAAGCAGACCCAAGCCACATATTATGTGACTTGGTTCTGCTTTTTTCACAACAGCGTGAACAGCACAAATCACATGGAATCTAATCTTTTCAATTCTGTGTCACTTTCATATGTGGTCCTAAATCACATTAGAGGTCCGATTTGTTTTAATTAGCTGGCCTCCACTGCAGATCAACTTATAAATCAAACTGTAAACTGGGACTTTAGTGTCCTCCATGTTTACGCCCATCATCGTTATTGTTCATTTGCGTATGCGGGTCATTTTTGGGAACGGCCGTGACCCGTTCACACTGGAATATGATATTGGCCACATAAAAAAAAGAAAAACGATGTGAACAGTCAAACGGGATATGGGCAATAAACCACAATTGAGTGCTACGGCTTGCAGTGTGAACATATCCACGTCGGATTTGACAGATGACGTCTTCCTCCTGTCTCTTGCCGTCTCACAGCTGGGCTCGAGGAGAGAGCTCTGCTCTAATGCCGGGATAAGACTGCATTAGTCTACTGTATTTTATTCATCTTTCACGACAGTCACTGTGTCAGATTGGGTTATGACAGCCGCATAAAAGCTAGCCGTGTCTTGGCTTCGCTACACGGCTGTCCCCGACGACTCACTGCATGCCGTCTTGGCTCGCTACACGTCTGTCCCCGACGACTCACTGCATGCCGTCTTGGCATGAAGTTTACCAGGGATCGGGGGGGGGGGGGGGGGGGGGGGGGGAGGAGGGGCTCAAGAGACTTTGTCAGGTGTCGTGGGGCGTCCCAGGCGCCACATCGCTGCTCTTCTCGATTAATGTCTCGCTGCGAGGGGTGAAGACGCCGGCTCGTCGCTTTGGCTTCGCCATGATAAATCGGGAGCACGGCGCTGGAAATGTGTTGTTGGCCGCGAAAGAAATACTGTTAGTCTGGCTGGATTTCTGTAGTTTGAGCCCAGCATTAACGTAAGTAGGGAGAGAGGGGCAGGGCAGCTGGAAGAGAGAGACAGAGACAGAGAGACAGAGACAGAGAGAGAGAGAGAGAGAGAGAGAGAGAGAGAGAGAGAGAGAGAGAGAGAGAGAGAGGGGCAGAGAGAAAGGCAGAGAGAGAGGCAGGGAGAGAGAGGCAGAGATAGAGGAAGAGAGAGAGGCAGAGAGAGAGAGGCAGAGGCAGAGAGAGAGGCAGAGGGAGGGAGAGAGGCAGAGGGAGGGAGAGAGGCAGAGAGGGAGAGGCAGAGGCAGAGAGAGAGAGAGAGAGGCAGAGGGAGGGAGAGAGGCAGAGGGAGGGGCAGAGGGAGAGAGAGAGGCAGAGGGAGGGAGAGAGGCAGAGGGAGGGAGAGAGGGAGAGGCAGAGAGAGGGAGAGAGAGAGGCAGAGGGAGAGGCAGAGGGAGGGAGAGAGGGAGAGGCAGAGAGAGAGAGAGGCAGAGAGGCAGAGGGAGGGGCAGAGAGAGAGGCAGAGAGAGAGGCAGAGGGAGGGAGAGAGAGAGGCAGAGGGAGGGAGAGAGGCAGAGAGGCGGAGGGAGAGAGAGAGGGAGAGAGAGGCAGAGGGAGGGAGAGAGAGAGGGAGAGGGAGAGGGAGAGAGAGAGGCAGAGAGAGAGAGAGAGGCAGAGAGAGGGAGAGAGAAAATAGTGTGGGGACCTTCTATGGTCCTGACCCATATTCTGAACTTGGAAGTGAACCATTCAAGGTGAACATGTACAGTACAAAGTAATACAAGAGGTAATAACTCACCCTCCTCCTTTCACCACACGTCTAGAATTTCACCTTAATATCCTGGGAGCTTTTCACTATAGTGAAACTGCGGTGTTCAAAAGAAGGTCATATAGCTAAGTACGTATAATTTGACCCCTGAAGCCACCTCCGTCTACATCACCACACGGGAGGGGCGAGCTCTGAGCTCTTCTGTAGAGCCATCTCCATCTACATCACCATGAGGGAGGGGCGAGCTCGGAGCTCTTCTGTAGAGCCATCTCCATCTACATCACCATGAGGGAGGGGCGAGCTCGGAGCTCTTCTGTAGAGCCATCTACATCACCACGAGGGAGGGGCGAGCTCGGAGAACAGGATGTCTGGCTGTTCTTACCAGAAGAGCAGGAGGTGTGGCTGTTCACACCAGAAGACAAGGAGTCCATGCCGGCCGACAAGAGATTCTGCTCCTCGGCTCCAATCACACATAGAGGCATTCGCGGCACGGAGAGAAAATAGGCCGGACGCCGAAAACTATCGCTGAAGATGGCGAGCCGGCCGTGGCGTGTGCAGTGTGGTGGCGGTCCGATCTGTTAACACGGGCGCCGAGAGGAAAGCGGCTGTGCTTCCTGGCGCTCCTGCGTCCGGCGTGTCCTGCTGTGAGACGGCACCGCACGTGACCTTTTCCATCACAGGCTCCAACGAGGAAACAGACTGTGATATTGTCAAAGCAGAGCCATGGGGTTGTGTTGTAGACACGGTTTCAACTGGACAACACACGCATCTAAAACGGACCACGTCTGACTTCCTGTCCGCTATTTATTGATATTAATAAACGGCGCAAGAGGAAATAAACTGGGGTTCCTGTTCCTTAGCAACTTCCAACTCCACTGACGCCATTTATATTACCTCAGCATTCTAAGGTGTACGGTCATCGGTCTCACGAGGTAACATTATGTAAACTGAACATTCTAATGAGTATCGAACAATGGCTATTGTGGCAATCGAAAACTATGGAGGTGTAGAATTCTGGGATAGAATTCCAAGAGAACATTACAGATACAAAATAAATGCACATGAAAGGGTTAGATCAGAATGTCTAACTTCGTATGCGCCCATAAATCCGTCCAATTCATTTAGAGTTTAGTTTAAACAAAAGAGGCTTTTCAACTTTGATTGTGGAAAAGCTACTTACAAAGAAGCAGAGAAAGTTTACAGTGAGTGGCGAGAGGCTTTGAGGCCAATTTTTTTTGGGGGGGGGGTAAGACTCACGTGGTATGCACACACACACACAATGTACATACACTACTCATTATTCACAGAAACAGAAATATATGATAATGAATTACCCACACATGGGTTCGCAAAAAACACAATGCCAGCCTATACAGCCTACTACATCAACCGACCAGTCACCACCACGCCTACACACACTCCACTATACATGTACAGACAACACCTACACACGGTCATGAATATACAAAACATCCAAACTCCACACGTCATATACACCTACACGCGGCCATGAACATATTTACTAACATGCAAACTCTACAAGTCAGTCAGGACAGCTGAAACCCGGCCAATCTTTCGCCATCAACTAAAAAACACACCTATTCAAACAATATCTGAAGTTATTTTTTTAATTACAATAACCTTTTTACCATCTGTACTTTTATGTACCTTAGTACTCTACTTGTACTACTCTACTACCCATCTTGCTAATATGTCTATACTACTATGCACTCCGAGTGTAACACTCAAGATCGACACTATATGACGAACAATGCCACTGACACATAGCTGCCAGAGATGTACCCCTCCTGCCTGCTGACTTGACTTTGTAAGTCGCTTTGGACAAAAGCGTTAGCTAAATGACTAAATGTGAATGTAAATTTACAAGTCACAGCAACAAAGACAGACGGGTTCCTCTCTGTGTCACCCTGAAGCCGGTGTAGAGGCTCCACAGAGAGCCCGTTCTGGGCGGCAGGGAGGGGCAGGTGAGCCGGTCCTGCAGGCAGCACTGCTCTATTGGGGCTTGTGGTGGAGAACAGCATTTAGCAGGGAGTGCTGCTGTGGTGCGGATATCTGACATTCAGCGAGAGGGCGTTTGCTGCTGTGAGAGAAGCCAGCTTTTCAATAAGTGTTTTACCATCATGTACTTAAACATTGTATCGGTTTAGGGCGGCTAGGTGGTGTAGTGGGCAAGGCACTCGCCACCAATGTGGAGACGCTGGGTTCGCGTGTTCGAATCCAGCTCTCCACATTGTTTTCAGTTTGGCTGGTCGTCCGTACTAATACAATTGGCAGTATTCGAGGGTGGGAAACTGATGGGTGGGGATCGGGCGTTGTGGACAGCGACTCCTACAGGTCGGTTGGTGCGCCTGCGCAGTAGAATCAGGAAGTGTCGGGGGCAGCGTGAGCCTCCCACGCGTTACTCCTCGCCACTGAGAGATCGAGCTGCACAGGTGAAAAGATGCGACTGCTGTTACCTCAAGTACCGGAGGGGACTTGTGCTATGTATGACTTAGTCCACATTGCAGCCGGCTTGTGGGAGGCAAGAAACAGCGTTCGTGACAGGGGAGGGTTGAATTGGATGATACGAAATTGGGATGGGAGAAAATATAGAAAATGGGAGAAAAAGTGGATACAAAAAAAACATTGTATCGGTTTGTGCCCCGGAAACGTGGAATGTTCTGCGATGCACCTTATTAAAAACCGATTCATTCGTGTCTTATCGGTCAGTTTAAATCTTTAATAATAGGAAACCAAAAACACCAGTTGTTTTTAATGATTTCAAATGTTTAATTGATTGACTTTCTGTTTCTATATTAAAGGTTTTTGTATTTATTATGAGTTGTATTTCTCAACGTTGTTGTAAATGAGAGCTTGCTCCTGATCCTTCGAGATTAAGTAAAAATAATTTTTACATATCTGTAGATACTATATCTATATCTGTACATATCCCTTACCTACTCTTACTAGTTATGCTGCTGGCCAGTATATACTGTATATTGCTGTTGCACTTTACTGCTCCATTTGCACTCTCTGGTTGGATGCCAAACTTCCTTTCGTTACTGTACTTGTGCTGTATAATGACAATACATTTTTAATCTAATCTAATAAAAGAATAATCAAATCCTGCAACTAAAACTTGCGTTTTAACCTCTTTTTATCTCCTATGTATTTCAAATTAGCTTTATTATGTAGCCTATTTTTATTTTTGTCATCTTTGCACATTCTCTTCCAGCCATTGCCACGTGGCACCGTCGTCAACAATGCGACCCCCCACCCAGGCAAGGTAACGCCGTCTCTCGGCTCAGACGTCTCTGTCTGAGCGGTTGTTGTTGTTGTTGCACCGTTGAGAGAACCACCCGTACAGAGAGACACAGGTTAAGTAAATAACCACCACCGGCGGGCGGCAGCCTGAGTGACACGTGGTGGTGTGGACGCCGAGCGGGAGACAGAGGGAGCCGTTAAGGTCGGCGTCGCTCTGACCCCTGGAGCGGAGAGTGTATCTTTGGCACTTGCAGGTCAGCTCTGTCATTTGCAGAAGCTCAGGGCAGTCATTTAACCCTCTCTGTCTGCTGCCGGGAGTATAATTGCAGCTCCTCCAGGGCTCTCCCAGTCCTAAAATACACCATATAGCCTTCATTTCCCAGCGTCTTCTCATGATTTAAGTGCTATAAGTGGTGCATGAATTGAATGGGTGTTCATGTTACTCTACGATTTCAACCCCCCCGGGTATCAGTTACTTTTATAGCTGTTATGGTTTCTCTTACGCCTACGTAAACTCAGAGCATCCTCCTGGAAGAAAGTCCTATGGTTTCTCTTACGCCTACGTAAACTCAGAGCATCCTCCTGGAAGAAAGTCCTATGATTTCTCTTACGCCTAAGTAAACTCAGAGCATCCTTCTGTATGCAACCTACATAGGACATCTATGACCACACTGGGGGCCCTCTCTTTTTTTTAAACTTTGACCATTCCGCTGGTTCTTTTTTGCGTTTATCGCTTTTTCTCTGGTCAAGTGTGACCGACAGAAACAGGTTGAATGGGGGTACAGATGGGGGGAAAGACACTCTGAGAAAGTTACGGCTTTGTCCGGGAATCGAACTTGCTACCCCAGATCCGTGACGAGCACGGTTGTCCCCGGCGCCGAAATAGCGCTCGAGGTACGCGGTGAGCTACTGGAGCTCCCCCTGGGGGCCCTCTCTTATAGAAAGTTAATGATGTACGCCTATTTCTTTGTATAGATTTTAGTTTACTGGTTCAGCTTGAGCTCCTGCCCACTGAAGTGCCTTTGCACAGTCCAGTAGAGGCCAAATGAGGACAGGACTACCTATTCTATCACTAGAAAATCCCCCCAAATACACTGTAGTCGTACGAGATACGTTCATAAAGGGGGGACATCTCTGTAATGCAAAAGGTGCGTTTGCACATTATCAGATAGGCTACATCAGTGAATTAAAGATTATACAGCACAGGTCCAGAATAAGAATAGAATAAATCAGTGAATGTGAACAAGGGGAGGTCTAAACTATGAACCAGTGAATGTGAACAAGGAGGTCTAAACTATGATGAATCAGTGAATGTGAACAAGGGGAGGTCTAAACTATGAACCAGTTAATGTGAACAAGGAGGTCTAAACTATGACTCAGTGAATGTGAACAAGGAGGTCTAAACTATGATGAATCAGTGAATGTGAACAAGGAGGTCTAAACTATGATGAATCAGTGAATGTGAACAAGGAGGTCTAAACTATGAACCAGTGAATGTGAACAAGGAGGTCTAAACTATGATGAATCAGTGAATGTGAACAAGGGGAGGTATAAACTATGATGAATCAGTGAATGTGAACAAGGAGGTCTAAACTATGATGAATCAGTGAATGTGAACAAGGAGGTCTAAAATATGAATCAGTGAATGTGAACAAGGGGAGGTCTAAACTATGATGAATCAGTGAATGTGAACAAGGAGGTCTAAAATATGAATCAGTGAATGTGAACAAGGAGGTCTAAACTATGATGAATCAGTGAATGTGAACAAGGGGAGGTCTAAACTATGATGAATCAGTGAATGTGAACAAGGGGCTGTCTAAACGTGTGAACCAGGACTAATCCCTGCAGCGCCTCGGTTTCTCTGGGAGAGCCAGCAGGAGGCATAAGCACGGGGCCAGACAGAGCTGGAATGCTAAATCTGCTGATCTCTTCACTGCCTCGGGGGTTGAGAGACCTGGGATGAAACCTTTGTGACACAGGATATTGTTCCATTGACCTGCCCAGCAGTGACAAATGACAGCCTTATTCTTGTTTGACATCTGCCTTCCAACACAGCAACTCTGTCACTAAGGAACATGAGCGTGCTCCATCTTCTAACGGTGAAACATTAGGCCACTTCAAGTGATTGTAGGGACAAAAACAAAACAAAAAAAACACACCACAATTCATCTGTATATTATTTGAGACGCCTATACTATTACATTTTCCTTTCACCGCGAGTGCCTTTTGTGTGCGAAGCCGTTTGCAGACACGGTGTCTTCGTACGCACTTATCGGACCTCTGATCCTGTTGATGGAGAGGAGACAGAGAAGCAAAGCTGATCTGAGATCGGTTTGGCTTCTTTGATACAATCTGGAATATGATATGAATATCAGGACCCCCCCCCCCTCAGGGGCCCACCAGGGGCATCCCTCTGCTTTTAGGGGCCAACACCTAAAAAGAGTTGAGAATAACTGTACAAATATAATCTAGCCTATAGCCTATTTCCAAATATCCTTGAAGAGCTTGATTTGTAGCTAGATAGAAAATAGACTTTTTAAACTCAAAATACAGAGGAGAGAAAGGGGCAATTTTATACTGTATTTCAGCAGCAGCTTGTGTTTTTTCACCCCACCGGTCTTTGTCAAGACCCAGTCTTTGATCTTTCCGTCGTTCCCTTCGAAAACACAATGTGAACTTGCAATAAAGTTAGGACGAGTTTGGACTTAACCCTCCGACTCTTGTTATCGAGCGGTGTGTACAATAACATGTAATGCATACAAAGCTCCTTCAATAGAGCTAGGTTACATACAGAATGGGATTTGAAGGGAGAACTCACTCACCCAAGGTATAATCTACACTTCTTTATTAATCACGGATCAAAACGTTGTCGGATTAACACTTTAACCGCCGAAAACGCCGGAACTAGTCATTCCCCGCCATGCTCATTCCGCCGAGGACGCCTTAACTCGTCTTTGATGTCAATATTTCAAAAATCTGTCATCGAAATCATATTTCCTTTCCGGGGCCCTGAGACACAAGTGTGATCTCCTCTCAACTCTCTAGCGGTTCAAAAGCGCCATCTGGTGGCCGATCGGCAGATCGCCAACCGGATATTAACCTTTGAACCAGTAGTACTCATGCAAATGTGGTCCGGCCACTCTCTATAGCTCCCGCGACTCCATCTTGAAACACTGGATAATAGATCGCTCGCCCTAACTCAATAAACAACGTTATTTGGACGTATATACTATTATACAACATGGAAATGGATCGGGCATTTCTACATCCCATAATCGAAAACGGTCTACTCCACGCTGATCGTCCAACGGCGCGAGGAACATACGGTAAGATTCAGCGTTATATTCTAACGTGTTCAATATAAACTGCTATGATGAACATATGACCCACTCTGGATGAATCATCTAACGTTGCCCACGGAATTATAAACGATCCCCCGCCCATCCGGTCATCATCAGATCATACGTAGATCATTCTAGAAGTACGTCCAGTTGAAATTTTTCATCTCGCGCCGATCGCTACCAAACTGTATTTCATCATCAATATAATGCATTTAGGGCTATAAATCACGTTCTGAAGAAAGCTGCAGAAAACGATAAAAACATACTTATACTTTAGACCATATTTTAGTATGAATATGTGAATGAAAAAGTTTAACGTTGCTACACCCTGAACAATGCATATAGGACATTGAATGGGCCATAATAATGGCAATGTAGCAATAGAATTTAAAAAGTTATAGCCCTGCAAAGAAGGGGAATTCTCCATAGACAAATAGAGCTGGCGAGGGGTGGTAAATTATGAATTTAACCCATGGCGATCAAAGTGTTAATGAAAGAAGTCTAAATTATACCTTGTGTGTGTGTGTGGGCGTTCTTTCTACCTCTGAATCAAATGACATTACAAACGTCAAACAAACCTTTTTAACGCCTCAGAATTCATTAGTAACTGATGTAAGATAACACCGGTCTGTGTATCGGCAGAGAGGTCGTCGATACGTTTTCTTTTTTAAAAGACAGAAATGTCTTCAATTCAATACGTGACTACGGGGGAAGAATGCTGGAAGTGGGGTGACAGCGCTTGGACTGATATATAGGTCAGTGGTTTCAACAGAGGGTGGTCCAAACAGGGAGTTTCAGGAGTCGGGCCACAGACATCACAGAGTGCAGCTGGGGTCTGAAGAACCCCTTCAAACAGGGACCGAAACTAAAGCCCGCCGCCCGCCAGGGGCGGTCTGTTTTTACCTTTGGCGCATGACACTTAGAGGGCTGCCCGCCGTGTGGCGTGTAGACGTGTAGTTCATAAGCAGGCCCCTAAACATATTTGTATGCGAACGGTAAAAATCAATTACGCGCACGCTGTGCGAATACAGATTATAGCCTCTCTCGTCTTTTTTTTCCTCCGCTGCGAGATCGTTAAAAAACTACAAGTCCCACATTGCACTCAAGCCAACGGTCCAATCACAGTAGAGTGAAGTGACTGGTTTCATGGGAAATAAAGCAAATGACCAATCGGAAGCTCTAATTTTTCTTGTTTACTTCCTGAAACTCCGCGATCAGGGCTCTCGTTTTCCGAGACACCAACTTATTATAGTCTCTCTTACCAATAGCAATAGATTTTAGAACACCTAGATTTATCGATAGCAATAGTAATATAACGTTAATGCAACAAAACGAATGCCTTGCTTTGTTAATCATAACGTTGATGCAGTAGCGTATGTCGGTGTGTTGGCTGTAACGGACATGACAATAACATAACGTGTACACATTAAAATTGCGATAATCTATTCTAACATTTTCAAATCGATGCAGTTGAATTTCCCCCTTAGGATCGATGCATTGTTACACCCCTACACCAAAGTCACTGGCCCACTGTGTATCTGTGTGTATAATAACTTGGCTAGCGTTATCAACAGCAGAGGTGGGCAATGGGTCCAGCTGCAGCACCGGAGTGCAAGCGATGTGATGTAATTGGCAGACTCGACTGTCAATCAATGGTCTACCTGACACGCAAACTAAAACAATGTTTCTGTACTGGAGGTGTGATTGATTGATTGAAAACTTTATTAACAGATTGCAGAATGGGTACAATACAGTACAGCTCAATACACACAATTGTTAAGGGGATGCAGACCAGAGAAAGACTTTCGTCTTGTTTACATCAGGGTCCCCCATTTCAATTAATCAGGAAAGTGTACAGTAGGAAAGTGTACAGTATTTCAATAGGCAACCCTGAAAGGATTATTTTTCTAGAAGAGCAACACAGCCAAAACAGACAGTGGAGCTGTTTGCAGATAGCAAGCATTTTGACTTATTGCGTGGTGGCGATGTCTCGCAGATAATACAACTACAAGTATGATTATATAATATATATTTTATTTTAAAAAAAATTGTATATATAAAATATATATTGGCAGGTAAGAAATATGCTTGGCGGGTAGACTCTTCCCATCTACCCGCCACTGGCCGGTGAGTCAAAAAGTTAATTTCGCTCCCTGCCTTCAAATTTCCATATCAAACCAAAATGTTGTATTATTATTAATTATAAAGACAACTCTTGGAGCGGCTGGGTGGCGCAGCGGACATTGCACTCGTCACCAACACATGAGACACCGGTAGCGAATCCGGCTGTCGGCGTTGCCTCCGGCTTGGGCCGGCCTTCATACTGACTCAATTGGCAGAGTTAGGCTATGTGTCCACTCAAAGCCTTTTTTTCAAGGCGGCTTTGAAAAAAGAAAAAAAAAAGCTCAGAGCGTTTTTTCTGAGGCTCGCGCCACCCCTTCCTCGCTGAGTTACATTGATGAGCGCGCTCCTTTTCCAAAAGTTTAACTAGTTTCAACTTTATGAGCTGGGAGCTCTCCGCCAAAAACGCTTCCGCCCAGAGCTCATAAAACGAGAGGCGCGTCGCTGGGAAGAGGAGCGCGCCTGTCGCTTCTCCAGCATAGAAATGAATGACAGAAAGGAGCTGACAACTCATAAAACGTCCCCTATGGACACAAGCCCTTAGCGGGTGGAAGTCGATGGGTGGTAATCTGTCTGGATGTTGTAAACAGCGACTCCTACATGTCGGTTGGGGCGCCTGCACAGCAGAGACAGGAAAATTGCAGGGGGCAGTGTGAGCCTCCCACATGTTACTCCTCGCCAAATGAGAGTCCGCGCTGGCAGATGAAAAGATGCGACTGGCTGCCTACACATGTATCGGAGGGGACATGCGATGGGCTTCTATCCTCCCTACAACCGGCCAGTGAGGGGCACATGCGAGCAACGATCAAGACAGGGGAGGGGAGAATTGTCACGGCTAAATTGGGATGGGAGAAAAATAGAAAAAAGGAGAAAAAGTTGATAAAAAAAAGACAGCTCTTTTTTTTTGCACACATGAAAATCAACCATGAGTTCGGTGGAGAGGTCTTTACACTAAATAAACCATTTCACACGTGGACTTTAGAATGGGCAGGATATTTCCCCAGTAGTGTAAACAGGCGGTAGACTCTGGTTTCTAGTTTTACCTTTGTCCTGCTATCTCCGAAGATGGCAGGCCAATGTCACATTTACACTAGGAAAAATGTATCCATGCCTCTCATCTCACAGGGGCTTGAATGAGAGAGCAGGGAAAGTTGACACTTGACAGTCAGTTTGTCAAGACTGCAGTCATTTTACAGTATAGAACGTTCGATTCTTCTCATCTGTGCAAACGGGACCAAAGATCATCATCGCCGTATAGAGAGCAGCACCTAAGCTGGCAATAAATCAACCCTTGTTCCCACACAGAGGATTGATGGCTGGGTTTCAGTCAGCTGCCCTGTGGGTGTGTACGTTACAGCGGCTCACACACACCCCGACAGGTTTGTCTTCAGAGTTATTGGGCCTGCGGGCAAGTATTTACAGCGAGTGGAATTACAGCCTAATCATTCAGTCAAATAAATGTGCCATCAGAACACTGACAATTGTTTTGACAACCACCGCTGTGAGGACAGCTGAAACGCGCCCAATTTTCCGCCGTCGACTACAAACACACCTCTTCAATCAATATCTGAAATAGAAGAAAAACACAACTAACCTTCCTACTTTTTTTTTTTTTTTACTATTGTGTACCTTACCACTGTGTACTATGTTACTTCCTTATACTACTACCTACCATACCATGCTACCAATATGTCTATACTACTAGCACTCAGAGCAAACACGCAAGTTCAACACGGTTTATTGAACAAGGCCACTGACCCTTAGCTGCCAGAGTTGTACCCCTCCTGCAGACTTGGACTTATCGCTTTGGACAAAAGCAACAGCTAAATGACTCAAATGTAAATGTAATTAAAAGGAAATGTTGGTAGCCTATACAGTGGGATGCAGCAGTCTTTTTGCCCAGAGGAAAAAAGAAGAGAGTCCTGTGTTGGTGGTAATTGAACCGTAACGTGAAAAACAGCCACGGCACCGCATTAGAATACCAACAACCCCCCTGTGTTGTTTATGCCTCTTTTTCATCTCCCTTCTCCTGGTTTGGAACAGGAATGGGCCTCTTATCTGCCTTTTCACAGGGTGGTAGGTTACAGGCGAGGGCAGAAACATCTGGTGCTAGCCGAGCGACTACCTTTTAGAGAAGCCAAAGTCAGTGGGGGGCGCTGCTCAGAGTAACTACAGACTAGAGGAACGTCTCTTAAAAAGGAGCGCCTTGTCATCACACCCGCCCAAAAGACACACTCCCACCCTGGAAGACACAGCAGGACAAGGCTTACATGCACTACAGGGCTAAGAGTACAGTACAAGGGGGAGGGTCCTATCTCACACAATTAGCCTAAGGATATTTATTAAAATGTTGTTTGTATACGCAACGTGAATTGCCAATAGAAGCCTAGCAGCACCCCGTCTAGATGGGCCGAGTTGCCTTTTTAAACGCCTGGCCATGTTAACTTTGAAAGCAGCAGACAATAGCATACCTCAAATGATCTCCATCATTAGTTACTTATAACCTACTATGAAGGCTATCTCTAATACATGCAAGGTTTTTAATGGAACAAGACTACCTATTCAAACTTCAAAATGCATACTGTACGTTTTTTTTGCCCAAAATATCACAATCTGTGCACAAATAGTTTTTCTGTCTCGTTATGCCAATGTCCTCTGTGAGGTTGAAAATCAGTGCATGTCCCTGTGTAGAATGGGTTAAATGCTTTATAACAAACAAACAATCTATACTATTACAGGCCTAGTGCTAAACACGTTTAACAGGTGAATGAAGTGGTCATGTAAATTAAGATGATTAGGGAGGAACAACCAAGCATCCTCCTAATCAAAGCTACCGTGGCTTTTGCATATTTAAAAAAAAAACTGCATTGTGTACTTCAGTTTGTATATTTTGTATAGTGGTTTGGCCTTTATTATTTTTTACTGTATGAAGCACAATCTCAGGGGGCTCATACAGAAGACAGGAACCAATAAGTTCACTGTAATGTACAGTATGTGACAAATAAAACAAAACTTTTAACTACTGTTTAATGTGGTATTATGGTCAATAAAAACAGCTGTGGTCCATTAGCTGAAAGTGTCAGTTGAACAGTACAAACACAGACTGGCAGCAGCCTACAGGGGCCAGCCTGGATGATTGATTGATTGATTGAAAACTTTATTTAACAGATTGCAGAATGGGTACAATACAGTACGGCTCAATACACACAATTGTTAAGGGGATGCAGACCAGAGAAAGACTTTCGTCTTGTTTACATCAGGGTCCCCCATTTTCAATTCATCGAGATTGACATACAACAACTGACACATCAACACAAGTTAACTCACAACACACTGGAAGAAGGGAAAATAGCAATGAAACACTTACCCATTATTAGCCTTATGTTCGGCAATTCTAGGTTTACCAAACTTGCAAAACCACCCCCATACACGGGGGAAATTAGTTAGATCCCAGAAAATCGGTTTTTCTTAAAAGTACACCTTGTCTTTAACTAATCGGTTGCAACAAGTAAACAAACGGTACAAAAAATATATATAAATTACAAAAAAATCTTGCTTTCTGTCCAAAAGAGTTTGTCTCACTGTTAGTTCTCGACACTGAATAATAACTTCAACCGGCTTCGCCTCCTACTATTATTACTGGGGAAAGTTTTGATCGAATCCAACGCTGCCTCTTCTTCTCCTGCAGCACGCCTCGCCTCTCCTCTCCTAAGACAGATTTTGTACTTTCAGTTTTTTTCTTTTTACAATGTAACGCTAAAATGTTCTCTGGAGAGACGACCCCCTCTCCTACCCATCTGGCATCGTGTCAACACAACGGAAAAGCAGTCGCTCGGCTGCATCACAGCAGCAGCAGCAGCAGCAGCAGCCTGGTCGGTTACAGGCAGCAGGGTTTGAAAGGGGAGGTATCATTCAAATAGCCAACCACCGCGACACTTCCGGTATCATGGGAGACCCCCCCCGACTCCCATGAGCTCAAAATACCGGAAGTGTTGCGGTGGTGTATTTGGATGATACCTCCCCTTTCAAACCCTGCAACTGATGGGGGGGGGGTACAATTAATTAATGTTGCTTAGAGTATTATTATTGTTATTCTATTATTATAGTGTATACTCAAGCCATAGGTTACTAAAATGAATGTTGATTCTAATCAACACATTCATTAATTTTAGCCCACGCCGCGCTCTCTTCCCCCCCCCTTCCCCTAACGAGCTCCATATCGGGACTCGGGAGAGGCTTGGTCCTCGACGAACAAAGAGTCTTTAAAACCAAACGGTCAACAGTGCGTTCCACACGAGTTCGCATGGGAGACTGTAGGTAGCTAGTAGTTAATTACAATCTATTGTTTGTTTTCAACCATTCAACGGCTCTATTGATCCAGATCGATAAATGTTTGATAAATGTAATAGTGTAGAGTAGAGCTCAGCTATACCCTGCAGGGGTTCTTCGGGATGTGGTCGATTTATAATAGAACTCTTAGGATCTGACCTATTTCACTCAGCTGGGCTGGCCCAAAACAGGGCTTATCCAAAGATAATATTAATAATAATAAAATAGATAATAATCGTTTTTCTTCTCTTTTTTTTTCTTCTTCTATTATTATTATTATTATTATTATTATTATTATTATTATTATTATTATTATTATTATTATTATTATTATATTATTATTATTATTATTAATATTAATATATTATTAATATATTATTATTATTATTATTATTATTATTATTATTATTATTATTATTATTATTATTATTATTATTATTATTATTATTATTATTATTATTATTATTATTATTATTATTATTATTATTATGTAGAGTGTATACTCAAGCCATAGGTTACTAAACAGCCTGAGCCAGGGCTAAACCAGCAGTTTATACAAAACGCAGCTGGATTGACTGACTGGTGCCAACAGCAGAGAATCCATTATTATATGACCATATTGCCCCAGTTTGATTGTAGCATCCCTACACCGACTCCTAGTCAATTTCAAAACTGATCACATTTATATATATATATATATATATATATTTTGTATCCACTTTTTCTCCTCCTGTTTTTCTCTGATTTTCTCCCATCCCAATTTTGTCGTTATGCCAATTCCCCCCCCCCCCCCTCCCCTTCCTGGCCGTTGCTCGCATGTGCCCCCCACTGGTCGGTCTAGGGAGTTCTGAAGTCTATCAGATGCTTCCTCCGTCACATAGGAGACAGCCAGCAACCTCTTTTCACCTGCCAGCACGGACTCTCATTGGTGAAGTGTAACACGTGGGAGGTCACACTACCTTCACCATATCCCTTCTTTGCTGTGCAGGCGCCCTGACCGACCTGTAGGAGTCGCTGTTTACAACGACCAGAATACCACCCCACCGGCTTTCCTCCCGCTGACTCTGCCAATTGAGCCAGTATGACGGCCGGCCCAAGCCGGAGGCAACGCTGACAGCCGGATTCGATACCGGTGTCTCTTGCATTGGTGACGAGCGCTTAGACCGCTGCGCCACCCAGCCGCCCTGATCACATTTATATTTATAACTTTGAATCCGGACAATTTTCTGCACAAAGGGATTCACACCTTAAAATTCTACGACTCTATAGCTGTCAATGTCAAAATCCCCCCACCCAACCCCCTCCAATGTAGTTTCTTCCCCTTGAATGAATGAATGAATGAACACTTTATTTAACAGATTGCAGAATGGGTACAATACAGTACGGCTCAATACACACAATTGTTAAGGGGATGCAGACCAGAGAAAGACGTTTGTCTTGTTTACATCAGGGTCCCCCATTTTCAATTCATATTGACATTTATGACATACTCAACATACATGACATTTATGGCATAGGGACATACAGGTATTTAGTATTACATTTGTGACATATACGATATTCAAATATACAGTACTGTTACCCATAGATCCTGACAGTATACATATGATGGGGAGGGGACTGTACATTAGGAGGGGGTGGGTGGGTGGGAGAGAAATATACATACGGTGGGGAGGAGACTGTACATTTGGAGGGGGTGGGTGGGTGGGAGAGAAATATACATACGGCGGGGAGAGAATATATACATGCGGTGGGGAGGAGACTACATGTCTATTAGGAGGGGGTGGGGGGTTTGGACATTTACGGTGGCCAGTTTCGAATTGCAGCCTCCCGTAGGTGCTCTTTAAGAGCGGTTTTGAATGTGGGTAGGGATTCACATTCCTTTACAGCTTTGGGTAGGGCGTTCCACATTGATGTGGCATAATTGCGAAACGTGTTTAGTCCCTTGTTTGAGCCGAATCTGGGTTTAACATGATTTGTTGAGCTTCCTCTGGTGTTGTGGTCGTGGTATTCACTGACCTTTGGGAAGTATTTTGACATGTACATGGGTACCTTAGTCGTATAGTGTATCTTGTAGACCTTCGGATGTATATATATATTTTTTTATGATCTCTTTTTCTTACACAGTACCGTATATTTGTATGTCTTGTATGTCATAAATGTCTTGATGAATTGAAAATGGGGAACCCTGATGTAAACAAGACGAAAGTCTTTTTCTGGTCTTCATCCTCTTAGCAGTTGTTAGTATTGAGCTGTACTGTATTGTACCCATTCTGCAATGTGTTAATAAAGTTTTCAATCAATCAATCAAATGACCAGCGGCCATCGCAACGTCATCATTAGAATGTTAAGTTCTCACAATTGTAATCAAACTGGTGTAACCAGACACCTGGAAGGAGCACCATTTGGTCTGTCTGGCTCCAGGATACAGTAGAGACCCTTTGACCCCTCATGAGCAGAGGGCAGAACCAGTCAAGACTTAACAGGAAATGTGGTAGGATTGATAGATTGATTGATTGATTGATTGATTGAATGGGTACAGTACAGTACAGCTCAATAGGATGGCCGGTCTGGGGAAATTGGACAGGCTAAAATCACAGCTTGAGTTTTATTTCTATAAACTTGCTTTTATGTCATCTTTATATACTGTATAAACTTGTAAAGACTTGTATTTACGATTTGCTTTTTGACTCATGATCTGTTATTTAGTATCTTAAAATGTTTTAAGCGCCTCAGAAACTACGTTTTAGAAAAGGAGTATAGTATAGTAGCTATAGCTATAATCCCTAACCCTTATTTCAACTCGTAAAAGACACTGAGGTTACCATCATTTACAGCGATGCTCACAAAACAAGACACAGTTTTATCAGCAATTTCATACATATAGACACAATGAATAAGAATAAACGATAATAAATCAGCTAAGACAGTTACAAGTCGACACACAGTGGTCGGAGATCATACTTTTAAATGCAGCAAGAGAAGGAAGAACCTTCAGCTTCAGAGTCAGTTGGAGGGCATTCCAGGTGTTGGAGGCATCAAAGGAAAAAGCAGTTCAGAGCAAACTTGAGGAACCCGTAGTAGAAGCTGTATAGTAACTCAAGCTGAAACGTTGGGGCGAAACGAATCACAGCAAACAAAGAGATGAGTGTTAACAACATTTCCCCCCTCTGTTATTGTTGAGCACCTTCCAGCCTCGGATTTCACTGAGCGTAGAGAACTTACATGGACCACTGGACCAGGATCACTGAGCTCTCAGGTCCATTTAGCAACTCAAGAGAACCTACTGATGAGGGGGTAGAACCAGCTGGGCAGTCTGTCACACACCATAGACACGCTGCGAGAGGAGAGAAGGCTAAGCTGGAGGCAAGGAGAGGGAGAGAGAGAGGGAGGGAGGGAGAGAGAGCTGATTTGTGAGCTGCTGTGACAAGAAAAGGACATCCAACGGAATACAACCACCATAAAGACTGTCAATCACACAAAAATCCTTCGGGTGTAAAGGTACACGTATCTGTACCAAACCGTTTCAGTGTGTACCATACCATACCGAACGGCTGTGTACCGAACAAATACAACGGTATGTTAACCACTAATGACCGCCCACCGGGGGCTGTTTTCTTCACAATCTAATATAATTATTATTATTATATATTTTTTATATTAATATATTATATATCTATATTAATTTCAATATAAAATATTCGTTGACAGCCCTACAAGTACAATTAGTTACTGCACACTACATCACCCCTGAGTGGAACATGGAGAGCCAAACTTTCCCCCACTGTACCGAAAACCCGTACCGAACCGTGACGGCAAAACCGAGGTACGTACCGTACCGTGTTTTTTGTGTACCGTTACACCCTACTGATTTCTTCAGATTTCTCTGTTTGACTGTTTTGCTTTGTTTTGTTTGTTTTAACACTGGCTTTGGCAATGTAAACGTATGTTTCCCATGTCAATAAAGCCCCTTTGAATTGAATTGAAAAAAATTGAGAGGGAGAGAGAGAGAGGGAGAGAAAGAAAGGGAGAGAGAGGAAGAGAGAGAGAGGGGGAGAGAGAGAGGAGCCTCACCAGCAAGTTGCAACTGGTGAGGAAACAGCTCCAGGATGTGGGAAGAACCTATGATCCCTTCTCTGTCGCTCCGTACTCCATCTCCATCTCAGCCCCTCCAGCCACTGAACCCTGCTTATTACAGTTTATTAGAGTTAATTATATTGTTTACACTGTTTATCTTTTCTCATATTTTTATATTCTCATTTTATTGCCTATATTTATGTCTTTCTACTATTACCCTGCCCATACCTGTGCCTCTCCATGCTGCTATTCAAGATTCAATAGTTTATTACCATTTCAATGACATTTATTGGAATTTGTCTTGTGGTGAGTGCGTAGGTAAACAACATTCATACACATAACAGTACAGTATAATACGCATCGGTACAGTCCCGGCGCCATGGGCGGGCATTAGGGGGCCGGGCCCGCCCACTGAGTCAGCTGTGCCCACCCTGGTAATTTTTTTTTTTTTTTTAATCAAAGTCAACTATCCAAATCGGGGACAGCCCTAGTGGGCACTGATGTCAACAACAACACTACTGAAGCTAGCACGGCACTCTGTGAGAATTCGTTTTCTACCCTCAAGAACGTCTTTACAGAACATCGCCTTAGTATGCTTCATCGACGCAACTAAGGCCAATTTAATTCAGTTGGCATTTGAGAAGGACTTAACAAAAAAGTTCAGGAATGAGTGGAGGGGCAGTGTTTTAAGAAGATTTCACTCTGTCCCCAAACACTGCTTGCCTCTCTACTTATGATGGTGAGTAGCCTGTGGAGGAATTTTGTTTGCTTTTTTATGCACCTTATTTTTGTCAGTTCAGTTCAGTTTGTCAGTGAATTCAGAAGTGTTGAATAAATGGAGACTTTTCAAAGATATAGAATAGAATAGAATAGAAATGTATTATCCTGAGGGAAATTTGACACTGCAAATCACTCAACATTAAACATTTAGACAGAACAAGTCACAAATAAGAATAACAAAACAAATGGCCTATATAGAATAAAATGAAATAGAATAAAAATAGAATAAAAGATACAGTAAATAAATACAGTAAAAATATACTGAAGTCTACAGTAGGTGTAATAATGCACAGTGCTGTTTAAAAAGTAAGAGTCCAGGAAGATGGTAATTGTCACTCTGTGCTCAGTGATGCATTGTATAGTCTGATGGCTGTCGGAATGAAGGACTTCCTGTGCCGTTCAGTGCTGCATTTAGGTAGTGTGAGCCTATAACATGCTCCTCCTGTCAGCCAAGTCTGTGTATAGTGGGTGGGAGGGGTTTTCCCTGATGGCCTGGAGCTTAGCAAGGTTCCTCCTCTCCGCCACCCTCGCTAGAGTCCAGCTCCACCCCAACCACGCTACTGGCCTTCTTGACCATCTTATCCAGCCTGTTTGTGTCCCCTGCTCTCAGTCCGCTGCCCCAGCAAGTCTGTTATATATATCCGTTCAGTCTGTTTTTGTATAAGTGAAAGTTCTTAAGATAGAGAGAAATTAGATTTTTCAATTGCCTCTCTGCTGTTTAGTTCAGCACCGTGGGCAGTGCCAAGCAAGCCACAGCGCCGCTGTCCCAGCTGAAACGTATAAAAGGGAACCTGTGTTGAAAAACCATTGTGCCCCCCCGAGAACATTTTATGCCCCCCCACTAATTTGTTTCTGCAGCCTGGTCTGCATCGGTATAGATGTGGAAATAATACACAAAGTAAGCAAATAAACTAAATACTCAGGCATACAGATACATAATGTGTCCGGGAGTATGTTTTAGCATTTTCTTTTAATGATGCCTGAATTTCACCAAGGGGGTCAATAAAGGAATATCTTATTTTATCTTAATTTATCTTAACCCAACAGGCCCCTTCCTGCTATAGAACCACACAGCACCCAAGCTGCCTCGGACAGCCAGGCCTCCTCCACTAGTTGAGGTCATGCATGGCTGAATCGGTACAGCGTGGCACCGACACTGGGTCCCCACTCGCATACTAAAACTGTAGGTGCTTTGGAAAGAAGCCTCCACCAAATGGCATATAGTATGTTCAAATCAATGTAGTTCAGCCACTGCAGATGCTTAGAAGGTCTTTCTGATGGATCCGAATGGGAAATATGCTGCAAAAAAAGGAAAGGCTTAGTGAGGGATGAGATAAGATCAATATAGTGTTATCTTACTTTCAGCGTCTTTGATTAACATTGATTTACCCCGTTGAATGCCACCATCCACTTCAATGTTAGCGTTAAAAACGCCTAATCTATGTTTTAAATTATGGCTATGTGTCTAATCTGCCCGTTGCTTATCAATGACTCGTTTGCAGTCAACATTGTCGAAGCGGATTGTTTTTTTATCGGCTCATTTTCGTTTTATAGCATTTTGAAAAGCCCTCGTTTTCAAGGAAAATATAAAGATTCCATGATAAAAGACATTTACTGGAATATTCTAGAATACACAAAAACGTTGAAATTTTTCTGCCTATTTATGAATAGTTTTCAAATAAACACTAGATTATCGATAGTATATGTGTACGTATGCACGCTATAGACGCAAGCTGAAAAATCGATTATCTTATTTCCTCATCAGCGATCACAGCCAAACAGCCACATCACACATAGGGCAAACGCTGAGATCTCAGCGAATACAACTCTGATTATCCCAAGACTGGTAAAATAGATTCCTTACCTCAGATCAGATGTTCTCCAAAAAAATTATTCCAATTCTGTATGATATAGCACAATAATGCTGTATATACCATATATATATTTATTCTTATTGTATAATAATCCATATCTATCTGTACATACCTGCATATAATCCTTACATATCTGTAGATATTATATCTATATCTATATCCCTTACCCACTCTTACTAGTTACGCTGCTGGCCAGTAAGACTTACCACCATAGTGTCGTAATACCTGTATCACTGTACATATTAATACTACAACTCTGTACATACATCTGATTAGCACTATTACACAGTAGTATTCATTTATATATTTTATACCCAGTTTAATCACCTGTACATTGCTGTTGCACTTTACCATTACATTTGCACTCTGGTCGGATGCCAAACTTATTTTCTTTGTACTGTACTTGTGCTGTATAATGACAATACATTTGAATCTAATCTAATCTAATCAACACCTGCTAATCCCATTAACAAATTATAGGTAAATACAAGACCACCAACCGAGACAGCCAGGAGTCGCCACAGTATAGTGTTATGTAAATTACCTGCACACACCCTGCACCAGGACACAGCAGTCACCTGGGGGGCGGCCAGCAGGGAGTTGACTCTCTACCCACCTAGGATGGATAAGACACCCAGCCTGGCAGATTTACATTGAGTCATTTAGCTTGACACTTTTATCCAAAGCGACTAACAAGTTCTGTACAACAAGTCAGCAGGAAGGGTACACAACTCTGGCAGCTAAGTAACATTGTTCTTCAAACAGTGTTGAACTTGAGTGCTGTGTACAGTCTTGGGTGCATATAGTATAGACATATTAGCATAGTAAGTAGTAATATAGGCACGGTTGATTACTGTGCTTCATAGTAAAACACAGTAAGAAGGTTAATGTTTTTCATTAAAAATGTTATTTCAGATATTGATGTAGTGTGTTGTTAGTCAACAGCGGAAATTGGGTGTGTTTCAGCTGTACTGACTGGTGGGAAGTTCGTTCAAACCATTGTGGAGCCAGGACAGAGAATCGCCTGCTTCTCTTTGATGACCCCCCCCAAGTCAGCAGGAAAGGTACAACTCTTATCAGCTGAGTAACAATGTTCATCAACGTGTTACACTGACTGATGTGTGTGTGTGTGTGTGTGTGTGTGTGTGTGTGTGTGTGTGTGTGTGTGTGTGTGTGTGTGTGTGTGTGTGTGTGTGTGTGTGTGTGTGTGTGTGTGTGTGTGTGTGTGTGTGTGTGTATGAGGGTGTGTGTGTGTGAGATAACTTTTAGATAGCTAGAAGCTGTGCTGCTCTGCCATATGTTTTGGGGCGACAGTGGTTCGGGAGGTAGAGCAGTCGTCTGGTAATCCGGAGAGGTTCCCGGTTCGATTCCCACTCCTCCCAGGCAGCGTGTCGAAGTGTTCTTGAGCAAGACACTTAACCCCTAACTGCTCCTGATGAGCAGGTTGGCACCTTGCATGGTTGCCTCCACCATCGGTGTGTGAATGTGTGAGTGAATGGGTAAAATGTGAGGAACAAACTGTAAAGTGCTTTGGATAAAAGCGCTATATAAATGCACCATTATTTTTTTTACATGTCCACATGGTTATTATTATTATTATTATTATTATTATTATTATTATTATTATTATTATTATTATTATTATTATTATTATTATTATTATTATTATTATTATTATTATTATTATTATTATTATTATTATTATTATTATTATTATTATTATTATTGTTATTGTTATTGTTATTATTGTTATTGTTATTATTATTATTATTATTATTATTATTATTATTATTATTATTATTATTATTATTATTATTATTATTATTATTATTATTATTATTATTATTATTATTATTATTATTATTATTATTATTATTATTATAGCATAATTAATATGCAGAATATGGTACATTACATGCACTTGGGCATCATGGGTTTGAATCCACCTTATGATCTTTGTCGCTTGTCACCTCCACTCCCTAATTTTCTGTCCTGGTGTCATTCTCTACAGCACTAATATCTTAAAAGTAGAAATATCTTAACCCTTTATTCGCCAATGACGTGTTCCCACGTCATTCTCCGCCATGCGTAATCTGCCAATGACGCCGTAAAGTGTCTTTGAGATCAATATTTCAAAAATCTGTGATGGCAATCATATTTTACCCACGGAGTCTTGAGATCTCCTGTTGATCTCCTCTCAACTCTCCAACGGTTTAAGAGCGCCATCTGGTGGCCGATCGGCGGATCGCCCAAACAGGAAGTGACGCGACGGAAGTGGTGCTCGCCCATATTTCGTCCGGGCACTCGCTATTGTTAGTGGGACTCCACTCCATCTTGATACACTGGACATCGATTGGTTGCAAATAACTCGATAAACAACATGATTTGGACGTATATATTATTATACAACCTGGAAATGGATCGCATATATCAACATCCCATAATCGAGAACTTTCTGCTCCACGCTGACCACCCAACGGTCAGAGGAAGCTGAGGTAAGTTTTAGCGTGTTTGAATATTATGATCCATATAAACTGCTGTGATCTATGTATCGCCCATACTACATAAATGATTTAACGTCGGCCACAGACTTATAACCCCCCCCCCCCCCCCCCCCCCCCCCCCCTCCGGTCACCAGCAGATGATGAGGCATGACGCTTAGGACCTTGCACAATTGAAAGTTTTAATATGACGTCAATCGGTATCAAACTACATTTGATGATGTAATATATGTATTTAGGGCTATAAATCACGTTCTGCAGAATGCTGCAGAAAACGATAAAAACATATTTATACTTTAGACCGTATTTTAGTATGAATATGTGAATGAAAAAGTAGAACGTTGCTACATCCTAAACGATAGATACTTGACGTTGAATGGGCCATAGTAATGTCAATTTAGCAATACAATATAAAAAGTTATAGCCTGCAAAGAAGGGGAACATCTCCATAGACTTACAGTGGTGGCAGAGAGGGGTATAAGATCAGAATAATCCCTGGCAGATAAAGGGTTAATATACAAATTAAATAAGTAGGGCACTCAAAGAGAGATGCCTACACCCGAAGGCAAGTGCTGCTGTCCGCGCCACCTCAATATTGATTTCAGTGGAACAAATCAATACTCGTCGTTGAGCGATTTGAAAAATAACAGTATAGGAATAATGGACGGGAAGTGGTCTCCAATCACTCAGAGCCTCATATTAGTTGCAACAGCCATCGCCACCCCCCCATCCCGTGACCTCCTATAGAGTCACCTCCAGCCCTCTGCCTACCACCGCCCCTCCTGTGCCCGCTCGACACCCAGCCAGCGGAGGCCCACGGCCAGCAGGCCTCTCCCACCGCCACGCTGGGGCTCCACCCGCACCACAGCCACCACCAACCTCAGAGCTGGGGCAGATCAAACGAATGCCTGACACGCTATAAACCAAATCCAAAGCCATTGGCAGAAAACCCAGGGGTCGGATGACTTGGGTACGGAGTTCAGACGTTCACAGATCGACGGATTGCGAAAGATGGACCCTTTCAGGCGCCAGTTTTCTCAAACATTTCCATCTTTGAGTTCTATAATTCTATGGCATTTTCAGCAGCCGGTGGCGATTGTTCCCTCATCCTCTCGAACGTCCAGTTCTCAGAACTCTGAACCACACGTGGTGCGACTGTACACCTGACCTAAGAAGAGTTGAATTAAATCGTGGAAATTGGAACACGGGACTACAATCAAATGACTAATTCTCACATTAAGTGGTTTCTCTGCCGTGTGTACACACTGTATCCCCGCGTCACAAAACCAAAACAACACCTTCGGTTATAGTTTGAGATGTGCCTTTTTCAAGTCTTGTGGGGGGGGAGGTTCTTCCCTTGTTATATCCTTGTAACGACATTAACGGTACAACGGTCTGTAAAAACCGCCACACAGGAAGGCAAATATATCACTGACCAAACCGTAAACACTAGCTTCACTCTGTCCCACAGAAGTAATTACGAGTGTTTTGAATAAGAGCAGGAAGAACCTGTTCTGGCTCTGTAGTAGGTGGCGTCTGCATATTGTCAATGATATGACACAAGGCAAAACACTGCGTGGCAAAGTACACGACAAGACACAATATCCTCTCACGTTACTCGTTACGGCCTGGTCGTTAGGTCTTTATTTAGGGACTCTGAACAAATATTGTCTTTTCTAAGTCTTTCTTGCCAACATGGCAGAGACCAGGCCCCTTCATTACATCGTCAGGGGATTTGAGGGTGTCGGGTAGACGCCACATAATACGGGATATGTGGTTCAAGTCCAGTCCTTGAGGTTTAAGAGGAGACATATATTTAAAAATAATCCACGCTCCCACCACTGTAGTACTGGTGCAGATAGTGAAAGGAGGTCGTGTTGAATTGGTGACGGAGTTCCAGGTCCATAACAATCACCTCAGACGGTTCTTTAACCCTTCCACTACCACACTACAGCCTTTTCACTACCACGCTACAGAAGGTTAACCCTTTCACTACCGCACTACAGAAGGTTAACCCTTTCACTACCACACTACAGAAGGTTAAGACTATCACACTACAGATGGTTAACCCTTTCACGACCATGGTTAACCTTCTGTAGTCTGTTAGTGAAAGGGTTAACCTTCTGTAGTGTGGTAGTGCAAGGGTTAACCGTCTAGTGTGGTAGTGAAAGGGTTATCTGTCTAGTGTGGTAGTGAAAGGGTTAACCCTTTGTAGTGTGGTAGTGAAGGGGTCAACCCTTTGCAGTG
Source organism: Notolepis coatsorum (assembly GCF_963971535.1). Classification (NCBI taxonomy): domain Eukaryota; kingdom Metazoa; phylum Chordata; class Actinopteri; order Aulopiformes; family Paralepididae; genus Notolepis; species Notolepis coatsorum. The sequence goes on from NC_140170.1 coordinate 65,114,206, forward strand.
TGGGGGTGAAAGTGTTAACCTGTAGCATGGTAGTGAAAGGGTCAACCCTTTGTAGTGTGGTAGTGAAATGGTTAACCTTCTGTAGTGTGGTAGTGAAAGGGTCAACCGTTTGTAGTGTGGTAGTGAAAGGGTTAACCATCTGTAGTGTGGTAATGAAAGGGTTAACCCTTTGTAATGTGGTAGTGAAAGGGTCAACCTTCCTTAGTGTGGTAGTGAAAGGTTAACCCTCTGTAGTGTGGTAGTGAAAGGGTTAACCCTTTGTAGTGTGGTAGTGGAAGGGCTAACCTGTAGTGTGGTAGTGAAAGGGTTAACCATTTGTAGTGTGGTAGTAAAATGGTTAACCTGCTGTAGTGAAAGGCTTAACCTTCTGTAGTGTGGTAGTGAAAGGGTTAACCTTTTGTAGTGTAGTAGTGATAGGGTTAACCTTCTGTGTGGTAGTGATAGGGTTAACCTGTGCGGTAGTGATAGGGTTAACCTTCTGTGCGGTAGTGAAAGGGTTAACCTTATGTGTGGTAGTGAAAGGGTTAACCTTCTGCGTGGTAGTGAAAGGGACGTGTTAACCTTTTCTCAACCCAGGCCCAACTTCAACATTGTCCGTCATAATCTCACTTGATTGCTTTAGTATCAGGGGGAGGAAGTTGGCACTGAGCTGCATCCTCTCATCAGGCTCCAATACACTCCAATGGGGCAAGTGTTCTAGCCTTCAAAGACCACGACACGTGTCCTTGTCCAAAATAGTAATCTCACAGTATAAATCAAGATGTGTCTTCATGTGTTCCAGCGAGGAAACGGTTGTACACTGTAGGCTACGCCATCATCAAACTCAATTGGTCCATTAGGTTAATCAAACGACTCATATAACCATGAAGCATGGCAGCAGTAATGAGATAGTTATGAGCTGCTTTGTTTGTTTGTATTTATTTCACCATCAGCGACTGGAAGAAATATGTTAGGCTGCCTTGCCTTCACACAGCAAGCCTCCCGTGCTCAATTCTGATTCATTGCTCAGATCCAATTTGTTTGGCTGTTCACATTATTTTTTAAATGTGGCCAATATCAGCTTCCAGTGTGAGCTGGTCACGCTCCTGAATTGACCCGCATGCGCAAATGAACGAAGATGGATGTCAAAAATGGTAATTTAGAGTGATGTAAAAGTAAAGTCACATGACTGTTCAGACTGAGGTCGCATTGCAAAAGAAATCAGACCTGTATCTGATTTAGGACCACATTATGAAAGTGAGCCAAATCAGAACTGAAAAGATGTTCCGTTCATAATACCGCTGTGAAAAAATCTGATCCGAGTCACATATGAGCAGAAGAAACTGCAGTCTGAACGTATCCCAGTTGATATATATCTTGCCTCGTGTGTTTGAGCTACAATATCTATAAATGACCAAAAACAAAACAAAAGAATAGCTTGGAGTGTCTAATAGTCCTCCCCACTGTACATCAGTGTTGTAGTCCTGGAGTCCTGGACTGATTTTCAGGACTCGTGACTCGACTTGGACTTGAGCACTGATGACTCGGACTTGGACTCGAGCATTGGCTGCGTTTGGACTCTGAAGGTGCAGACTCAGACTTGTTCATTGATAGTTATTTATTTTTAATTTCTTTTGCAATAATAGGTCCTAATAATTTGGCATACGATATTGATGGCTAGCACATTTGTTTGGCTATTGTGTTTACAAAGTAAATACTCCCTTTGAAATGGTGTCATTTATGTTTAATGTTTTTTTTTATTTGTAGCCTATGTCAGCTGACTGCCAGAGTGGAGTGATGACTTGGACTCGGACTAGGGTAATGGGGACTCGTGACTCGACTACAACATTGCTGTACACACAGGTTTTATTTTTTTTTCACTTTTTCTCCCATCCCAATTTAGTCGTTATGCCAATTCACCCCTCCCCTTCCTGGTTGTTGCTCACATGTGCCCTGCCCCCCACTGGTCGGTCTAGGGAGCCCTGAAGTCTATCAGATGCTTCCTCCGAGACATAGGAGACAGCCAGCAGCATCTTTTCACCTGCCAGCGCGTACTCTCATTGGTGAGGTGTAACGTGTGGGAGGTCACACTACCCTCACCATCTCCCTCCCTCGCTGTGCAGGCGCCCTTGACCGACCTGTAGGAGTCGCTGTTTACAACGACCAGAATACCACCCCACCGGCTGACTCTGCCAATTGAGCCAGTATGACGGCCGGCCAAGCCGGAGGCAACGCTGACAGCCGGATTCGATACCAGTGTCTCTTGCGTTGGTGACGAGCACTTAGTCCGCTGCGCCACCCAGCCGCCCTGTACACACAGGTTTTAAACCAGTATTTGTGGCCTCAGGTGAACCAGCGGAGAGCAGAAGTGGCCACTGGGGCGTCTCCTTCAGGGGAGACCCGGCTCCGAATACAACAATCTATTACACCGGTGTTTCTCTGCACAAAGGAAACAACGTGTATCTTTTTTAGTTTTTTTGGAAACTCTTAACCCCACCCAAGAGTCTCAGGGATACATGTACACAGACGCATGCTGGAGTCTGTGGGACGGGGGGCTGACCAGATGCCATAACAGGAAGTGACTAACATGGTCCAGATGTGAGGATGAAGGGGGACCACCCCCACCACAGCTGGAGAAGGTGGGAGACCGCGCGCTTTGATTTTAAAGGGCCAACCCGGAACTTACACTTTGGTTACATTGTTCTTTTTCTTTGACCTTTCTCAGCCCAGCACATCTTGTATGTTTTACTGCTATGTTTACAAACATTTCACATGTAAACAAAACTTTTAGAGTATATCGATTGGAGGACCATTTCAGCTACAGTCGCTCCTTGTATCAAGAGCTCAGTCAGTACATTTGAGAAGATAAAGATTCTTCCAGTACCATATTTCCCCAAGGGGATCAATAAAGGAATATTTTATAGTTTGTTTTTTTAGCGGTGGGGCTTTTGTTTACATTTGATTAAGGATTGGGCCTTTAAGCACACTAGGATCCCTCAAATACAGAACTTTGTAGAATGCAAAAATACTACTTCTTACTAGGGCTGAAAACATTCATATTGATATGTAATACGCAAAACTCTGCAATATAGCCACGTCTTCATCATTTAAAAATATACAAATAACCCAGAAACAGGAGGTCCATATGATATAATGCAAGACGGGTCATCACCTACAATCAGAAGTTGACCACAGGTCACAAGTTACTCAGCAATGGGACACAGCTACTTCAAAAAACCGCAATTACTCTCCCAGCAGCAACAGGGAAGTCATTCAAACATATTCTCGGACAACACTGACACATCCTCTTGTCATTCTAGGTCATCAATAAGAGATGGCGTGATGTCATAGGGCTACACTTTTATAGATTGACTGACTCACTAGATTACTTTTGTGTCATTCACACAAAGTGCCCGACCCTCATGGGTTTATAAGACACCAGAAACACTGTTGCAGTGTTCCATTATTACATTACATGTCATCATCTAAATACGGATTACATAAACAGATTACAGCTCAGTCTTAAACAAAGTATTCCGTCTTCTCTACCAAGCTTGACAAATAAAATCAGATGCAAAAAAAGTCCCCTTCCTGAAGCACATCTCAAGTTTATCCAGCTCAAGAAAATCAACATAAATGGACAGTAAATAGCAGTTAAAAATAAAAGGTTATGGAGTGCAAAAGCATTCCCCACAACATACTAGACTTTTAAGCTGAAAAGGAAATGTAGATTGTAAACTTAAGACCAGACCTTAAAAATGTCTGCAAGTCATATTGCAATGGTAATATCTGCTAAAATAATCACAATATATTTTGTCCTTATGGTTCAGCCGTATTCTTCAAGCACTGATTCAGTCTACACCACAACAGTTAGAAAGTATTCAACACCAGAGCTCCCCCTATTGGTGGAATGGGGTGGTGCAGGTGTAAAAATATGTGAAAAAAACACAAACATAAACGCAAACAAAAAAGAAAACACGTGCAAATCCTGTCGAAACATGACTTATTTATTTATAAACACGCATGAACTGGAACTTGAATTCTATGTCAATACAAATGTCAAATGAGAAACAATTTCCTTTAAATTAGCAATCATTTCTGGCAAAACGAGGAAACAGATCAACTTGTATTTTGTAAAACTTGATTTTCAACTTGAGTATTACTAAGTCTATACTCCTTGTCCCATTGACAAGTAACAAACAACAGCACATCCATTTATATTTATTCATTCATCATTAGGATTTAATATCTGTACGGACCGCGTCTATATTTTCTACAACGGAGTTCGGCGATTTGCGAATCTGATTGGCCACTGACGTTTCTGTTCATGTGACATGTGCGCCCAATAGCGTGACGAGCTGTGTCTTTGCCCATTTCCGCGTCGAACAGCCTGCAAAGCACCTGGCGTTCTATCGCCTAACCCTAACCTTAACCAACTTCGAAAGAGTGCCTAAGCTTAACCGTCGGAATCAGGGCAGGCGTTCTATCGCCATGCTCTAAGACAAACTCTAACCTTAACCGACTTCGAACGAGCGCCTAAGCCTAACCAGTGTAGAAACTTGCGGTCCCACGATTGGGCGTACGCGTCACATGACCAGAAATTACACTGGCCAATCAGATTAGCAAATCGCCGAACTCCGTTGTAGAAAAATAACAGGCGTACGGACCTCCTCTGGTCTTTGGGGCCTGTGAAGGACGCGCCCTCGTCTGAGACTAGTCTGGGAGGAGCCACATCCCCCTGAAGTCAAAGACCTTTTGAGGCTCCTCTACTGATCAGCCTCTTCATCGTCACTGAGGACCATCTATTAATCGTCCTCTTCATCATCAACACAAAAATGACCATGCACTAATCGTCGTCTTCGTCGTCGCTGAGGACCATCCGTCGCCTGCGCTTGGCGGGAGCGACGTCATCTTCCGCGTCCAGGTCACCTGCACCGGCGGGGGACACGTCCATCACGTGGGACACGTCCATCACGACGGGGGAATCGTCATCTGTGAGGACGAAACCTATGATCAGCCAGAGTCCTATGTATAGCATTATCAAAAATGAATTGAACAGTTGTAGTTGTGATTCTGAAAGACCTACAGACTACTAATGTGGAACTGCATTCAGTCCAGCACGTTCTGCCATAGACTTATCCCCCCACGACACACCACAAACCACCAGTCGGCCAGTCTTTCCTGCCAGTAGCCATCAGTCTCCACAACCGCGGGGCACGGACTGCTGCCAATTGCTGGAGAGCTAACAAGCTGGTGAACTTGAGAACTGTTAGGACTATCGGCCTCTTAATAATAAACACTGTTAGGACTGGTCTGACTCTTAATAATAAACACTGCACGGACTCTGGTGCAGTGCGTTGCCACGGTGTGGAGTGGACCATGTATATACCATCACTATTACTACTGTCTGATTGAATCCTGCCACACACTACTGTTCACTACTACTACTAAAGTTAACACTATTATCATTACTACTTGCACTTTGTTCTATTATTATTACTACCTATCCTACCTGTACCCCCCACGATGCTGCTATGACACTTGAATTTCCCTAAGGGGATTAATAAAGGAACACTTGACTTGACTAAATCATTTGAACCATATATCCAAGTCTTTTTTAGACCACTCCACAATAGCAGCCAATGACTCGTACCTCGCATGGGACAGATACATAGTTACAAAGCCTTATTCATGAGCAGAGTGGTTTTAAAACAAACAGAAAGCCATTAGTGGGGTGATGAGTGGTGCCTTGCTCTGGTTTCAGTTGACCACTACATTTCACAAGCGTTCTGCCCGGGTGCCAGATTGTTTTCAACTTAATCAACACTGCTGTCTGTTTACTAAGGATCAACATTAACACTTTGATTGCCCAACCCGAGTTTTCTCTGGTTTACCCCCCGCGGGTTGAATGCCCACTCACGAGAATTCTCGTATTTTTTATATTAGCGATCTGAAATCATATTTCATCAACCAAGTCTACCGTTGGAAATTCAGCCACTCCAGGCGCTCAGATGTGAAAAAAGCGCCCCCTATCGTCTCCCAGATGGTAATTCACCCTTTTGGATTGAACTCAATGAAAATGAACGAGAAAAAAAATCCTGGACTCCACATTTTACTTCTCACTCACGCAGCCGGGGTCGATCAGCTCCACTCTGGAGCCTCAGAGCAGCGGGGATTATGTGTTTTTACAGTATACACGGTGGATCAATAAAAGGATCGATTTTTTTGAATGGCAATCAGGAATTGGAATAATCCATTTGGATACGATCTGATCTCAGGTAAGGAATCTATGTTACCAGTCTTTGAAAATAATAATGAGACTCGTTTTCACGGAGATATACCGTACTTTTCGCACTATAAGCCGCACCTGAATATAAGCCGAAGCAGCTAAATTGAATGATGTGTACATATATAAGCCGCACTGGACTATAAGCCGCAGGTGTTTTAATGTTGAATTACCATATGTAATTAGCATTGGGACACAATACTGTCGGACAAATAACAAGAATTAACTCATTTACAAGTTGTATTAAGTTTAGCAAATAAGGGAACAGATAAATAACATTTCAATGATGGTCGAAAAAGCAATATTTAGATTTTTACATTTTCGGGTTTAGTCACGTCGAGTCACATATAAGCCGCACCGTTATATAAGCCGCAGGGTCGAAAAATGGGGGGAAAAGCCGCGGCTTATAGTCCGAAAAGTACGGTAAGCTTTTATGTGATTATGTGATATGGCTGATTGACTGTGCGAGCGGTCAGGAAATAGGAGAATCGATTTTCAGCTTGCGGCCAGAGCGTGCATGCGTACACATATACTATCGATAATCTAGCGTTTATTTGAAAACGATTCATAAATAGGCCGAAAGAATATAGAATAGAAACTAGAATATTCCAGTAAAGGGCGATTATCATGGAATGTCTTATTTTTTTCGTGAAAACTAGTGCTTTTCAAAATGCTAGAAAACGGAAATGAAGCGATAAAAAAACAATCTGCTACGACAATGTTGACTGGAAAATTAGTCTTTGATAAGCGACGGGCAGATTAGACACATAGCCATAATTTAAAACATAGATTAGGCGATATTAACGTTAACATTGAAGTGGTGCTGGGCATTCAAGGAGGTAAAAAGGAATTAAAGGGGAACTCCAACATTTTGGGAAATTAGCTTATTAACATCTTCCCTGGAGTTAGACAAGAAGATACATACCTTTTTTGTCTCTGTGCGTGCATTTTAGCTTTGGGAATAGACGCTCCGTTAGCATAGCTTAGCTTCATCACTGGAAGTGAGGCAGGACAGTAGCCTTACAGTGCCTTACAGTGTATTGCAAGGTCTGACATTGACCAAACTTGATATGCATGACCTTGGTGGGCTCTAGGTCAACTCCTGAAAAGGGGGTCAATGTCAGACTTTGCAATCAAAAGTTAGGGGGCTAATAACCCTTGCCATAATTTCAGTGCGCCCCCTAACTTTTGATTGCAAGGTCTGACATTGACCCCCTTTTCAGGAGTTGACCTAGAGCCCACCAAGGTCATGCATATCAAATTTGGTCAATGTCAGACCTTGCAATACACTGTAAGGCACTGTAAGGCTACTGTCCTGCCTCACTTCCAGTGATGAAGCTAAGCTATGCTAACAGAGCGTCTATTCCCAAAGCTAAAATGCACGCACAGAGACAAAAAAGGTATGCATCTTCTTGTCTAACTCCAGGGAAGATGTTAAATAAGCTAATTTCCCAAAATGTTGGAGTTCCCCTTTAAGCTTGGGCTCTGAAAGTGTTAAAGGTGCTATAGATTTTTATGTAGACAAATTTATTTTATAATACATCCACAGAGCTCTTAGAATGGTGCAGAATAAAAGTATTGCTTTTCCCCCAAAGAAATTATGGTGTTGCGTGCATGTATCCCCTCCCTACTTCCCATTTCCCCACGTGGAATGCATGATTGGATAAACATGCTGCTAGTTGAGACATGCTGGTGCTCTAGTGGGACACCTAGTGGTGGCTCAATGTTATCTATCTATAGCACCTTTAACCCATTCAGTGCCAACGACGAGATTAGTCGGGTTAACTCGCCATGCGTTGAGTGCCAAGGCCAGAGAAAAAACGATTTATTAGCAATATCCATTCATCCATCCATTTTTCATCCATCCAGCCTGACGTTATCATTGGGAATGGGTCTGAGCTCGAAAAGGGCAAATACCGCCGCCTATCGTCTCCCGGATGGTATTGCACATCATTGGATTGGATTGGGTGGTCATGTGCATCAGAATAAAAGTCCGGTCCGGGGTTTTCCCTTCTCTGGCAAGCAGTATCTGTTACCACATTCACTGGGGAGGCTGGGAGCAGCTTTCGATGATGTGTTTTGGACTATAACGTTGGATCAATAAATGCGATCAATATTTGGAATGGCGATCAGGAATTGGATTAATCTTTTTGCAAAACATCTGATGTGAGGTAAGGACTCTATGTTACCAGTTTTGGGTTAATCAGATGTTTTTTTCACAGCGATCACAACGTGTGTGTGTGTGTGTGCGTAACGTTAGCGCTAAGCACGGCATGGATAATCGATTTTTCAGCCCGCTTCTCTAGCGTGCATAAGTACACATATACTATCGATAATCTAGCGTTTATTTGAAAACGATTCATGAATCACCCAAAAAATTACGTGTTTTGTGTATTCCACTAAAGAGCTATTATCGCGGAATTTCTCTGGAATTACTAGAACTCTCCAAAACTATACTCGTATTCAAAACGGTATAAAACGGAAATGTACCAATGAAAAAACAGTTTCGTACATGTTGACTGCAAGCAAGTCATTGATAAGCAAGCAGTGTTTTAGACCCATAGCCATAATTTAAGATATAGTTTAAGCCTTTGCAAATTTCCCCAACCTCCCATTGACTTCCTTATTGGCACGGTAGCCCTAATATGGTCAAAGGGGCGTGGCACTGAATGTGTTAAGAGAGGGGCATTTAAAACTATTTGACTGCAATACCGCTTGACTCCTCATCGTCCAACACCCGGCTTCTTTTGGTTGAGACATTCTCCTTTGGGGACCTGCAATGAAAATGAATAGACATAATTGAAGTCAAATCCATATCTAGGCTATGATTAAGATTGAATAATTGAATAGATTAGAATAGATCAATGCCTCACCTCTGAGGTACAACACTCTCTGAATCCATATCATCAGCAGGGGTGACATCTGTGGGAGAGGAAAACAAACCATTAGTTGAGTAATATGATAGGAGATATGAAGTTCTGTATCGTTAGTGGCTTAGCTTGGCTTCGCCTTCTGCACTATCTCGCGTACGTGCACGCGTACTGAATAAACCACAAATGTACCTCTAATACCAGTATTAGTCTGACCACACCCCTCATCAGCTTACCTTCATAAGCAGGTGTGTGGTCACCTGCTCTCCTCCTTCTCGCTTTCACCACAAGGAAGAGGTGCCTCGGTAGATCCCCACACTTGACACCATGATGGAAGAAATTGGATTAGGAACAGCTTGGGAAACAAGGATACGTTGACATCATATCTTTATTTTCTCTCTCACTATTTTCGAGAAAATACGGCGATATTGTCTTCGTACTGGAGTGTCTAGAAGATGATGATCATTCTACAAACCCTCCACCGGTTTTCGTATTGGGAGCACGCCGCTGCATGCTTCTCAACTGCAGTTCCTTGCTGTGTTTGTTGGGGTGAAACCTGTCAGGCCACAGCTGAACTGTCGGACATGCCGCTGTTGTGAGGAGCGGTGCGTTCCAGGTTGGGTGAGTAGTGTTTGCTGGCGGGCTCCACTTGTCTGTTAGTGCTATGGGGGCTACTAGACGAAGTTTATGGAAACCGGCCCCAGGCTAGGGTCCTTTGTTTAGCCGTCTAGGCGACAGAAGGCCTTGGTCTGGCGACCATTATAGTTTTAACTAGTGGGCCGCGACCATTGACACTGGTGATCCCTGTGTGTTCTGGACGAGTGGATTCTCTCTGTCACCGTGTTAAGACCCCATCTTTCATATCCAAATGAGAGTATTCCTTCACGAGGGGATATGTGCATGTAATGTGCGATAGCGGCAGATTCATGTTCAAAGTCAGCTATACAGGCCAGTTGGTTCTGTGCTGATTCCGCCGGACGTGTTATTGTCACCGTTGTGAAGCGGTGTTGACGTCTTGTTTTCCCTTTTCTCTTAAAAAGTGAGGAGGGTTCAGAACGGCGGCCTGTCTGGGTGAGTGTTATGTCATTGTTACATGTTCATAGCTTACGGTTAGCCGGTCGGTGGCCTGGCGCGGGGTAGCTTGGCTTCTCGCGCGCCGCCGGGAGCTCGCTCCTGATCGCGTGCGTCGTAGATCGGCGTCTCGCGAGCGGAAGCGATAGCACCCGAACGGCTGGAGCAGCCGTTAGCTTGATGCTATTCTGTTGAACGTGCTTTGATTTTTAACATGTTTTACACTTTTGACCACGACGTCATCCTTGACAGGGGATGTTCGTCAACCCTGCCCGAGCCTAGACGGGGATTGCGTCAACAAAGAGGACTGTAGCGACTGGTGGAGCGGCGACGCTGCCCGGATCGAACAACACGGGACGCTTGTGACTGCACTTCGCTGATCTGCGTTCCGGGCAGGTACGGGGTTGGCCAGACCCTCATAACACGTCTTCTGGTTTTACCTTGCTAAATGTATTGTGAATGACGGTGTTTTTTCCCAAAACGTGTGTTGTTGCAATGCATTTGAGATACGTTGCGGGTTGTGTGTGAGCTGTTTTTGTCACTGGCAGTAGCTTCTCCGTGCAGGTCGTGATGTATTGATCTGGTTGTTGTGTGAGAAACATCATGGTGTTTATGTGTACCGTGTACTCACTACTAAGGCAACTAACCTATGAAGCTATGCTTGGTGACGAGTGAGTAAAAGAATGTTCTTTCTCAGACTGTAATGACAATGGACAGTGAGTTCACACATTAACAGGTTTTCCTGTTTTAACTGGCCGTATTGAGAGTAAAATAGGAGGATTGTGTTTTCCCCCCCCCGGTTCCCTGGGGACTTTATCACCTCCTATCAGACATGTTGTGCATTAATTGTGTCTTTTGTGTGGTAGGGATACGATGTAACTCTCAGCTTGATTGCTGAGGTTGTGCTAAATCTGCTGGAGAAACTTATTTCCTAAAGGGAAATTGGTTTGGTTGCTGTCGTGTGCTTAGCAAGGCCTGTGGTCGATACTAATCAAGAATGATGTATTCTCTCATTGTGATGATGATGGGTTGTGTGTGTCATGTGACCTACAACTGGGTTGTACTGGCCACAGAAGCACATGTGTATGTTGGACCGGGGTTCTTAGAGCCCTCTCTATTCTGTGTTTTTCCTTAGTAAAAATCAGATAGCAGGTTAGCTCGTGCGCTGTGTGGAGCTGTGAAACGCTTCATAGAGCTGACTATGACTGTGTCATATTCTCTTTTTGTCGTTACGTCGTATCATGGGTGTGGGGTCGTAAAGGGGTGAACTGGTAACCTTTCCTCTCCCCATTGTTCTGTCGGTCAGGGGTACACCCCCTGTCTTTCAAGGTTCCCGTCACGTGGCGGTTCGGCACGTTACGGGGGGGGGGGGGGGGGAGGGAGTTCCTGGTCCCACGGCCTGGTATATTGGGCGTGTGCACCGCAGGAATTCCCCCGCCATAGAGTACGTCACCGTGCGCGTCTCTGTTGGTAGGACTTCCGTGTGCTGTTCAGGTCCATGTGATGGATCTGTTTTCAGGGGGGGTGGTCAGGGCTCCTCCTCACCAAGCGCCTACTCAGGCCTTCTGTGAGTTCGGACTCCTTCTTCCATGTGATCCATGTGAGGAAGCCTCCATCAGAGTACAGAGCCTTCCTCCTCAGATTGTCAAAGTGAGTGGACCCTCTAGAAGGGTCCTTTTCTATTGTATGTATATTCGATTCAATTCGTTTATTGAGTGTGTATGGGTTCGGTGCCTCTTCCCCGGAGGCCCTAAAACCAGTTTTTTACATGGCTCAAGGTGCAATATATTCTTTTCAATCTGTACAGCTCGCGTGGGAAGTCTCTCTGGGGATCCCCGTCTCTTTCCTATGGGAGGGTGGTGGGATGTAAAAATGTGAACATTTTTTACCCCGGCTGTGTAGACTGGGATACATACTGTTGATGCTTCCTTCTTTCTATTCCAGAAGTGTTGGAGTTAGGGAGTGTCACACCCCTCTTGTCGTTCCCCTGGGCGCCTTGGGGATTCAATGGCAGGTCTAAATAGCCTGTTCATTGATGGGGGTGTGTCCCGACGCACGTATAGTGCTAGCTCGCTGTAAACAGGCGATTGACTGGCACGCCTTAGTTGCTTGTGGTTGAAACAGCGTTTTTATAAAGCAACTGAGATGGGGGTTTTTCCTCTTCCGGCGACCACATCCCATGACCTGGGTGGGTTGTCGACGGATCCTCGTTCATGTCTGGGGGATGATGACGGGATGGATCTGAACATATGTAGTGGGGTCTCACGCCCTTGGGGTGGGCCACCAGGCGCGGTTCGTCCCGACGTCTGGGTGGCGCCTTCTTTTCATGTTAAGATCAACACGCATATCTGCCCTTTTCCTGGGGCATGTCGGCGTGGTTAGGGCACGGGACTGGTTCTGGTCACGCTGGTCCAGATCAGTTGAACCCGTTGTCCGCCGGGGATGCAGATCTGCTGTTCTGGTACCCTGAGGGACTTGGGCTTTTTTCAGGGGGAAAAATGCCAGGTCGGTCTGGGTGTCACAGGGTTAAGCGCTATGGAGACCCTGGTTGGGTATGTTTTTACTCAGCACTGTCGTCATGGCTTACAGCCATGCCATTCTGTACGCGCTCGATCTCGTCGGATCTCGGCCGCTACACAGGTTGGTCCTGGTTAGTACTTGGTTGGGAGACCGCCGGGGAATACCAGGTACGGTGTGCTTAGGGGCTGGTTCTCCATTGTTTTTCGCTCCTCTCTCACGCATGGCGAAGAGGGGCCTGTGGGGGTGGTTTTTTGACCTCCTCTGGTGACCCTGTGCTTCCCGTACCGCCAGGCCCGGTCCGAAGTGATGTTTGCGACCCGTAGGCCTGGGTTAACCCTTTTTGGAAACTGAAACACTTGTACTGCGGTATAGCCGGTGTATACCCGCAGGTGTGTTTTGGAGTTTTTTCTTGAGGGGTTATAGGAACAACCACCGCATTGGGTAACACCGAGGTGGTTGATTCCCTGGTGTGTTGGAGCAGTGTCAACTCCCGGGTTCACCGGTTGAGGGTGCCCCTGCACGTTCATGACGTCTGCCAATCGTGTCAGCCTTCTCTGCCTCGACCCCTCTGGGTGGGGGTTGTTAAATGGAGGCTTGGTCATGCAACACCGCCAGCTTACGCTCCTTCCGCCGGGGCGGCTGTGTTCAGCTGTCCCCTCTGGCGCCTGTCTCGTCCGCAGTCTCCAGGCTAGGGTTAACAGCCTGTTGCCTGGTTTTTCCCCGGTGCGCTGCCTGCTTCCGTTGGTTAACCTTTTTTGTGTGCTTACGGCCATGCTGACTGCCTATTCTGCAGGGTCAGTGTGCCAGGCGGTGTACTGTTGGGGGGACGGGGCCCGCTCGGCTTACTGGCCTGGTTGGTTCCGCCTGGGAATACCAGGTGCAGTAACTGAGGGGCCTTTGTCCGAATACGCTGGCGATGTGGGGGGCGGGGCACTACGTGCCCACCTGGTGGGGTCTTGATGCTGGCATCATGGACTTCTCCGGGCCCCCATTCCAGGGAGTCCAGTCCTTTTGGTGGGTCTGGGTCTTCCTTCGTGCTCCGCTGCTACGGCCTTGCCACGGGGTTGGGTTTGCCCTTGACCCCGTGATTCTGGGGGCAGTAACGAGGTTGTTCCTCCGTTCGTTCCCGGGTGGCATGCGGGTTGTGCGTGTGTGTAGTCGTGGGTCAAGCCACGGTCTGCTCACCCTGTGCGTTGAGTTGCTTGAGTGCCTCTTCGCACGGTCGGGTCCGTCGCCCTCCCGTGACGTCCCTAATAGGGGGGCTACCCTCCATTAGGGGGGGTCGGGGGGGCTCGGCCCTCCCTGTTCTGATGGTTTTGGGGGGCTGTCAGCGGGGTGTATTTGTCAGCCAAGTGGCTCCGCTTGGCCTCCCTTGTGCAGAAGGCGAAGCCAAGCTAAGCCACTAACGATACAGAACGTTAGGTTATGACTATAACCAAGTTCTGTTAGTTAGGGGCGATGCTTGGCTTCGGACGGCCGCTGCAGCCCTTGATCTCACCTTGTGGTGAAAGCTTGGGAAGGAGGAGAGCAGGTGACCACACACCTGCTTATGAAGGTAAGCTGATGAGGGGTGTGGTCAGACTAATACTGGTATTAGAGGTACATTTGTGGTTTATTCAGTACGCGTGCACGTACGCGAGATAGTGCAGAAGGCGAAGCCAAGCATCGCCCCTAACTAACAGAACTTGGTTATAGTCATAACCTAACGTTATTATGACAGAATACAAACCATTAGTTGAGTAATATGGACAGGAGATATGAAGTTATGACAGAATACAAACCATTAGTTGAGTAATATGGACAGGAGATATGAAGTTATTATGACAGAATACAAACCATTAGTTGAGTAATATGATAGGAGATATGAAGTTATTATAACAGAATGTGTTTTAATTGATTTCTTATCCTTGCTCTTTGCCTCGTCTTATCGTTATGATTTCATATGCTTCTTTTTGGGGGGCTTACTTCTGTATGTATATTCAATGTGACCTCGAAACCTCAGTTTCAGGGTTACCATCATATCACGTGACATTTCTAAACATACCGTCGGCCTCAGCGGAGTGGTGCTTCCTGCTGCGCGCGAGCAGCAGCGCCCTGAGGGCCTGGGCCCTCTGTTCATGAGAGTCCACCTCCTCCTGGTGCTCCTGGACGGGGCTCCCAGGCCGCACGGACGCCTCTCCCCCTGGCGGAACCTCCTCACTGGGGCTGAGGGCTGCAGCTACACCCCTTAGCTGGGATGGGCTCATCTTCTCTGGAATCCTCCAAAAGGTTTCCTGATGAGAATAAATAAGTTTTAAAAACTACATGTAGCATAGTAGTGATACATACATACCGTATACAATATATACAGTATATTAAGAAAATACTATGGTGCATTGGGTATTACACAATAGGGAGGTGTAGTGGTTACGTTATTGCCGTTTCCGGCCGGTCCACCATCTTGAAAACGCAATGTAATTCCCCATTGACCATTTCTAAATTGTCTCGTTTAAAACAAATAAAGCATTAACATTTGCATGGTGTACCTTTCTGTGCGTATTCATCCACAATCTATAGCTCAACATGAAAATATTCGCAATTAAATCGTAAAAAAATGACGAATTTTATTTCAACCAAAAATGCTTAAACAATAATGTTAGTGATAGAAGGGAACTCGTTTTGTGCAAAAATGGAAAGCGTTTCAATATTCATGAGGCAGAATTGTTACAATAGCCGATAATCCATTTTCCCAATGATAAATCCCTATACGGGTGGACCTCGTGGGCGGTCCAAAGCGACGTCAGACTACACCTCCCTATTGATAAATATGAGTTGATTTTTTGTTTGATATTTGTAACTGTTGCCATTACATGGTTTACATAATTTGTTTATGTTTCTTTCTAAGCCTAATGTCATAATTGAGAATGTATTTTTTTTTTTAAGATTTTTTTTTAGCGTTTATCGCTTTTTACTACTGGGCAGTCCAGTAAAGAGAGAGAGAGGAAGAACGGGAGACAGAGCGGGGGGAAGACATCCGGGAATCGAACCCAGGTCGGCCGTGCCGCGACGCAGCGCGTTACATGGTTCGCCACTTGGGCGCCCCATTGAGAATGTATTTAAGTTGTATTTTATATGTATACATTATTTAATTTACTACAAGTAATAGTACTATTATTTTTTTATTTTCATTTATTTTTTTATCTTTTTCCCCCTCCTTTTTCAGATTTTTCTCCCAACCCACTGTTAGTCGTTATGCCAATTCCCAACCCCCTTCCTGGTTGTTGCGCACCCCCCCCCCCCCCCCCTACTGTTGGTCTGAGAGGCCGGAGACTGTCACATGCTTTCCTCCGACGCATGTGCAGCCAGCCGGCAGCCAGCCTGGCAGCGCAGATTCTCACCGGGAGAGTGTAACGTGTGGAAGGTCGCACTACCTCTCTCCAGATCCTACCCTCGCTGTGCAGGCGCCCCGACCTTACTGTAGGGGTCGCTGTCCACAACGCCCAGGACCCACCCACGGCTCCCCTCCCCCTAACTCAGCGAAACAAGTTAGTATAGCGATCAGCCCGAGCCAAGGCAATGCTGACTCTCCGGGAGTCGAGACCGCAGCCTCTTGCATTGGTGACGAGCACAATCTCCGCTACGCCACCTCTGAGGTCATGCTCAATGTCCAATCTGTTCCTCTGCTTTGTCTACACACACACACACACATTCACGACCCACTCAAAATGGCCCCGCGACCCACTTTTGGGTCGCGACCCACCAGTTGAGAAACACTGATCTAGATATCCTTCTGTTATGAATCAAACGAACAAAGACCATATCAAGAGGCTACTGTAAGAGACGGCTATTAAAATCCATCCTCATTCTCCAGTGATTTGACTGGAAACATAGATACCTGCTCGTTCTCTGGCGCTCGCACGCCCAGCTTGCGGAGCAGTTTCTGGAAGCTCCTGCTCTCCATGGCGTCCTCGTTCTCCTCCGTCAGAGGGACGAGCGGGACGGGCTGAGACAAATCTGGGAAACAACCATTTCGAAACATCAACAGGTTGTAACGCAATTACAATTAATGAATTAACATATATCAAACCCCGCCCTCTTTCCTTGATCCTCCAATCGCACCTAGGGTGACCAGATGCAAAAAGTCCAAAAGCAGGACAACAGTAAGATTTTGGTGGGACAAAGTGGGACAGATAGATAATGTAATTTTTTTTTATTAGAATAACTCGTCTTCACTGAATAGATAAAGGTTAAATCAAAATAAATACAAATTAAATACAGAATTATATCTCTCCACATTCATCTTGGCACTGGCAACCGGCTTGTTACCACCTAACATCTGTTTTAAATATTCAAACTTTATCACTTGACAGGAATGTCTTGTGTTCGATATATTTTTTTTTGCTTCGAAAAGAGGGACATCCTCTCAATATGTGGGACGCGGGCTCAAATGGTGGGACAGTACAACCAAAAGGGGGACACCTGGTCACCCTAATCGCACCTTGTTGCTTCCATCTGACAAAGTTAACCACTCATACAGGGTATCTGTAGGTTTCAACAAGTTACATTGAAGACTTTTAAGAAATGTTTAATAACACTTTAAATTTAATACCAATTTCACAACTATACTGGCAAAAAACCCAAACAAATAGCGACACTGAACTGGCGGCTGAATTTTAATTCTTGCGTGTTCTATACAAGCTCTGGCCAGACGCACCAAGCTCCTGGTAGCCCCACAAAAAACAACGACTTGAATACAAAAACATTTTATATATTTCATATTATTTTCTCTACCGACAGCTGGGCTGCTCCCCAATTTATTTGATTATACCTGTGCAAATTAATTAAATACTTTTTAATACCTTTTAAGGCCTTAAATTGAGAATTATTATAATAATTAATACTTTTTAATACCCTGCAGATACCTTGGTATAGTAGAATGTGGAATGAATCACAGAGACAGCAAAATGCTCAAGTTAAGACGTCAAATAACGCCACCTCTTGGAATATCTATGTACTGTATGGTATGTATATCTGTGTACTGTATGGTATGTATATCTATGTACTGTATGGTATGTATATCTGTGTACTGTATGGTATGTATATCTGTGTACTGTATGGTATGTATATCTGTGTACTGTATGGTATGTATATCTGTGTACTGTATGGTATGTATATCTGTGTACTGTATGGTATGTATATCTATGTACTGTATGGTATATGTATATCTATGTATGGTATGTATATCTATGTACTGTATGGTATATGTATATCTATGTATGGTATGTATATCTATGTACTGTATGGTATATGTATATCTGTGTATGGTATGTATATCTGTGTACTGTATGGTATGTATATCTATGTACTGTATTGTATATGTATATATATGTACTGTATGGTATGTATATCTATGTACTGTATGGTATATGTATATCTATGTACTGTATGGTATGTATATCTATGTACTGTATGGTATATGTATATCTGTGTACTGTATGGTATGTATATCTATGTACTGTATGGTATGTATATCTGTGTACTGTATGGTATGTATATCTATGTACTGTATGGTATGTATATCTATGTATGGTATGTATATCTATGTACTGTATGGTATATGTATATCTGTGTACTGTATGGTATGTATATCTATGTACTGTATGGTATGTATATCTGTGTACTGTATGGTATGTATATCTATGTACTGTATGGTATGTATATCTATGTACTGTATGGTCTGCATGGCGGTTTCACTCACTGTCTTCTTCTCGGTTGTCTGCCGTTCGGTTCAGGCAATTCTGCAGCCACAACATGGGTCCCGACAAACCTATTGGAAGAAGGTATTGCATTAAACAAATCATCAGCTAGAACCCACAAGGGAAAATACCACTCAATTTAAGTGAATTCCTATATTATTAAATAATATTGTGGTGTTTATATACAGTATGTATACACGTATGTATGTTTTATATGTATGGATGTGTCTAATCCTTTTGTTTCCGTTTTCGAAAAAAAAATTAAAAAGGAACCGTTACAGATAATTTCCGATATTACATTTTAATGCCAATATCGGCCGATAATATCGGACATCCCTAGAATAGTTATAGCCCTGCAAACAAGGTGACCGACCCCATTGGTTTAATGCGTGGCAGCACATACTAGCCATATCCCGTTCCCAGCGTGGCAGAGAATGAGTAGCCATTTGAATGAAAAACACAGACACCATTTTGACATTTCTCCAACAAATCATCAACCGACAAATGCCATTGTGTGGCACAGGGATTGGCTACAATTTGAGTGGTTGTTTGTTCCACCAATTGAAAGTATCCTTTGGCTTTTTGCGAGGGAAGGGGCCCGAAGACGGAAGGGGCTGAAACTGCATTCTGAATAGCATTGTGGGCGGAGCTCCTGTTTGATTACATTACGGCAGAACGTTTGACCTCTTTACCAGCTTGAACTTAGTTAATCTTCCTCAGTCAGTGTGTTTGGTACCTTGCTGCTTGAGCTCCTGCACCATGCTGCCCACGTTGATGCTCTTCTCCACCTTGGCTCCCGTGCTTTTTCTTCTCTTTCCTTTATCTTCAACCACCTTCCTCTGCGGCTCATCTTCCTCGTCCTCGCTCCCCTCAGACTCTTCCTCTTCCTCCTCCTCCTCCTCCTCTTCGTCCATTGGATCGTCTGTCGGACCTCCCGTCAAGCTATCTAGGAACTCCTCTTCAGTCTGACAAAAGAACAGAGGAATTTACTGTATTTTTAAAATGGCATTATACCAATATCCGATTATAGATCCTTAAAGCAGCTGCTTTCACAAGAGACAACGGTTTCACTTAATTTCACATTAGGCCCACAAACAAGTATTATATATAGGGACACTGTCTTCTGTAGATTTAGCCAAGAGTAGGCATCATTGAGTTGGGATAATCTGCAGCTGAAGAGCTACGCACCGTTCACGTTGGAAAAGGTAACGACAATACTACGGAAGGAAACCATCTTGAGTATCTGTGATGATGTGTCTGAGTTTGTTGAAATCACTCAGGTTCAGTAGTGGCAGCTCTGTTGTGTTACTGTCTGATGCTTCCTAATTACTGTAGCCTTATGGTCATCAGGCATAATGTTACTACCGTCAATGGTTCTTACGGTAAACACAGTTTTTGCTAAGCATGTTAAGCCTGGCATCTGTTTTTTCCTGTTTTCTTTTTACGTGAGGTTAAAAACGTCAGTGGAAACGCAACACACATCCCTTGTAAAATGTCCAGTGTTAACCGGTAACACCGGTGCTGTCAGGAGTTTATTAACCGTGGGGAAATGTCCTCACCGTGGCGTCACACCTCACACCAGACCGTTCTCCAACCACTAGCCTACCATCGTTCCCTCCATTAAGCCTAGAGTACATTTGTCTCCTGTCTCTCCCTACAGACACCACCAACAGAAAGGCCTTACCATCCTCTTCATCAGTCTCCTGTCTCTCCCTACAGACACCACCAACAGAAAGGCCTTACCATCCTCTTCATCAGTCTCCTGTCTCTCCCTACAGACACCACCAACAGAAAGGCTTTACCATCCTCTTCATCAGTCTCCTGTCTCTCCCTACAGACACCACCAACAGAAAGGCCTTACCATCCTCTTCATCAGTCTCTTGTCTCTCCCTACAGACACCACCAACAGAAAGGCCTTACCATCATCTTCATCAGTCTCCCGTCTCTCACTACAGACACCACCGACAGAAAGACCTTACCATCCTCTTCATCAGTCTCCTGTCTCTCACTACAGACACCACCAACAGAGAAGCTTACCATCATCTTCATCAGTCTCCTGTCTCTCACTACAGACACCACCAACAGAAAGGCCTTACCATCCTCTTCATCAGTCTCCCGTCTCTCATTACAGACACCACCAACAGAAAGGCCTTACCATCCTCTTCATCAGTCTCCCGTCTCTCACTACAGACACCACCAACAGAAAGGCCTTACCATCATCTTCATCAGTCTCCCGTCTCTCCCTACAGACACCACCAACAGAAAGGCCTTACCATCCTCTTCATCAGTCTCTTGTCTCTCCCTACAGACACCACCAACAGAAAGGCCTTACCATCATCTTCATCAGTCTCCTGTCTCTCACTACAGACACCACCAACAGAAAGGCCTTACCATCATCTTCATCAGTCTCCCGTCTCTCCCTACAGACACCACCAACAGAAAGGCCTTACCATCATCTTCATCAGTCTCTTGTCTCTCCCTACAGACACCACCAACAGAAAGGCCTTACCATCATCTTCATCAGTCTCCTGTCTCTCACTACAGACACCACCAACAGAAAGGCCTTACCATCCTCTTCATCAGTCTCCTGTCTCTCATTACAGACACCACCAACAGAAAGGCCTTACCATCATCTTCATCAGTCTCTTGTCTCTCCCTACAGACACCACCAACAGAAAGGCCTTACCATCATCTTCATCAGTCTCCTGTCTCTCCCTACAGACACCACCAACAGAAAGGCCTTACCATCATCTTCATCAGTCTCCTGTCTCTCCCTACAGACACCACCAACAGAAAGGCCTTACCATCATCTTCATCAGTCTCTTGTCTCTCCCTACAGACACCACCAACAGAAAGGCCTTACCATCCTCTTCATCAGTCTCCTGTCTCTCCCTACAGACACCACCAACAGAAAGGCCTTACTATCATCTTCATCAGTCTCTTGTCTCTCCCTACAGACACCACCAACAGAAAGGCCTTACCATCCTCTTCATCAGTCTCTTGTCTCTCGCTACAGACACCACCAACAGAAAGGCTTTACCATCATCTTCATCAGTATCCCGTCTCTCACTACAGACACCACCAACAGAAAGGCCTTACCATCATCTTCATCAGTCTCCTGTCTCTCACTACAGACACCACCAACAGAAAGGCTTTACCATCATCTTCATCAGTATCCCGTCTCTCACTACAGACACCACCAACAGAAAGGCCTTACCATCATCTTCATCAGTATCCCGTCTCTCCCTACAGACACCACACTTACCATCCTCTTCCCGGAGCTCTTGCCTGTGGCCCCGTGGCCCCTCTTCTTGTACAGCTCCCGCCGGTCAGACACCAGCCCCATGCTGAGCAGCTTGTCCACCACGCGGGCGCGCGAGCGCTTGGCCGTCACTTTCTTCATGATGTCGCCCAGCACGTCTGCAGGTACACAGTTTCATCAGTGAAAAGGTAAGTCAGCACTAGACACTTAATTCAACAACCTGTTTTTTTTTTTAGATTATATATAGGTATATATATTTCTTTTTGTTATTTAGTTATTAGTGGGAAATCACAATCACAATAATCCTCACAAATATGCTCCTATTTATAATAAGTACTAGATATAAAGAGATCCTTCTACATGACTGGATTCATCTGCAGAAGAACAATAATGTGGGACAGACTACAGGTTTATTACTGGTGACAGATATGATACCCACCACTGTGTCCTACATGAAAAGTTTAGATGGCCTTCTCTGGTTGAAATGCTTAACTATGATTGGTATTTGTTAATTCTTTTTTTTATTATCTTTTTCCCCCTCCTTTTTTCCAATTTTTCTCCCATCCCACTGTTAGTCGTTATGCCAATTCCCAACCCCCTTCCTGCAATGTCCTTTGCTTCACCGAAACATGGCTCACACCGGAGGTTCCAGATCACGCAATTCAACCAGCGGATCACTTCTTTATCCATCGAAAGGATCGGACATCATCAGAGTCCGGTAAACAACGTGGAGGAGGTATTGCCTTCATGTTTAACAAAAATTGGAGTGATCCAACGAACGTGAAGGAATTATCCAACCACTGCTCCCCAGAACTGGAATATATAACCATCAAGTGTCGTCCTTTCTTCCTCCCGAGGGAGTTAACGGCGATCGTCCTGGTCGGAGTGTATATTCCACCGCAAGCCAGCAACAAGGTTGCGCTCTCCAGACTACACGACGAGGTAAATAGAATACAAGTGGCTAACGTTAACGCCGCCATTTTAGTACTGGGAGATTTCAATAGCGCCAATCTGAGAAAGGTATTGCCCGACTTCTATCAGCATGTGACTTGCAACACCAGAGGCGGTAACATCCTAGATCACTGTTACACGCAATTTAAAGGTGGCTACAAGGCTCATTCTGATAGTGGCTTTGGCAAGTCAGATCACGCATCCATTTTCCTTTCACCAAAGTACAGACAGAGAATTAAAAGTACTCCCGTAGTCTCGCGAGAGGTGCAGAAATGGGATCTGACGTCAGAAGAGACGATCCGGTCAGTGTTTCACCACACAGACTGGATTGTGTTCCGCGACACAGATAACATTAATGCCTACACGGAGACAGTGCTGGACTATGTCTGTACTAGGGTGAAAGAAACAATCCCCACTACCAAAATGAAAGTTTACCCAAATCAAAAACCCTGGGTAGACAAATCCGTCCGTGAAGCTCTGAGAGAGCGCACCAAAGCATACAATGACGGCCTAGTGGCAGGCAACATGAATGACCACAAGGTGGCGCGACACAACGTAAGGAGGACAGTGTCAGAGGCCAAACGGCGCTACAGGGATAAAATTGAACTCCAGTTTGAACAAGCTGACTCTAGAGCTATGTGGCAGGGGCTCAAAACGATGACAGACTACAAAGGCGCCTCCCTCAAACTGAACAGTGACATCTCCTTAGCAAACGACCTCAATACCTTCTATGCGAGGTTTGATGCTGGTAATAACAACACCGGCTCACAAGCCTCGGCAATGGGGGGGGGGGGGGGGTCGGCTGCTGATGGAGGCGCAGTGTTCAGGGTAACAGAGCATGAGGTGAGGCGGACCTTTAAAAAAGTGAATATCAGGAAGGCAGCAGGTCCGGACGGCATCCCCGGCCGCGTCCTAAAAGTCTGTGCCGACCAACTGGCCCCAGTATTCACTGACATATTTAACCTGTCCTTAGAACAGGCTGTCATCCCCACCTGCCTGAAGAAGTCCACTATTATCCCTGTACCCAAAAAATCCAAGCCTGCTTGCCTCAACGACTACCGCCCTGTAGCTCTCACCTCCATAGCCATGAAGTGCTTTGAGAAGCTAGTAAAGGGCTACATCTGCTCCTCCCTCCCCATCAACATGGACCCCCTGCAATTTGCATACCGCCCCAACAGGTCCACGGAGGACGCCATATCCCATGTGCTGCACACAGCAGCATCACACCTGGACAAGAGGCAGGGGAACTATGTGAGAATGCTATTCATCGACTACAGCTCGGCATTCAATACCATAGTCCCCTCCATACTCATAGCCAAGCTCAGGGACCTGGGCTTGGGCTATGACCTCTGCCAGTGGGTCTTGGACTTCCTGACTGGCAGACCCCAGGTGGTGAGAGCAGGCAACTGCACCTCCTCATCCATCACCCTCAACATAGGGCCCCCCCAGGGCTGTGTTCTGAGTCCCCTCCTCTACTCCCTGTACACACACGACTGTGTGGCTCAGCGGAGTAGCAATACAATCGTCAAATTTGCTGACGACACAGTGGTGGTGGGCCTGATCTCTGCCAACGACGAGAGGGCCTACCTGGAAGAGGTCAAGGTCCTGGCGGGATGGTGCCAGGAAAACAGCCTCTCCCTGAACGTCAGCAAAACAAAGGAGATGATTGTGGACTTCAGGAGGTCGGGGGTCAAGGACTACAGCCCCCTCAGCATCGACGGGGCACCGGTTGAGAGAGTCAACAGCTTCAAGTACCTCGGAGCCTACATATCCGAGGACTTGACATGGACCACACACATTAACAGTGTGGTGAAGACGGCACGACAACGCCTCTACTTCCTCAGGCACCTAAGGAAGTTCCAAGTCAGCCAGAAGATCCTTAAGAACTTCTACTCATGTACAATAGAGAGCATCTTGACCGGCAACATCACCTCCTGGTTTGGGAATAGCACTGCAAAAGACCAAAGCAGACTACAAAGAGTGACACGTTCAGCCGAACGCACAATTGGAGGGGGGCTCCCCACCCTCCAGAACATTTACTACAAGCGTTGCAAGGGCAAGGCTAAGAGAATCATTAAAGACTCCAGTCACCCGAACAACTGCCTCTTCGAACTGCTGCGGTCAGGCAAGCGATACAGGAGTCTCAAGGCGAGCACAGAAAGACTCAGAAGTAGCTTCTATCCCCAGGCCATCAGGCTGCTAAACGAACAATGAATGAACAACACAACAACAACCACCAAACGCACATAGCACACACATCCACTCGCACACACCCACTTTAAACAAACACACTGTAGCACCCACTCCACACACTTTATAGCACACACCCACTTTAAACAAACACACTGTAGCACCCACTCCCCACACTTTATATTTATGGATGAAGGATTGCACTACAACTCGTACACCTTACTGTAAATTGTACCTAAAATTGTACCTCATCCCATTTCTGCTTTGCACTAGATAGTACTGTACATTAGTACACTGCATAGTATTGTGTATTGTATATTATATGGTAACTCAGAACATTGTACATATGTCTATACCGAACACTGTGACCTCATTTTCTTCTTCTAAATTCATGCTATATTATGTTATTATGTTATTTGATACTATCTTGTCTAGCACAGTCTCTGGAGCGTAACAGTAAGAAGCATTTTGTATGAAAGTATTCTGTACTTCTGTATGACAACTATTAAAGAACTTGAACTTGAACTTGGTTGTTGCGCACCCCCCCCTACTGTTGGTCCGGGAGGCCGGAGACTGTCGCATGCTTTCCTCCGACACATGTGCAGCCAGCCGGCAGCCAGCCTGGCAGCGCAGATTCTCACCGGGAGAGTGTAACGTGTGGAAGGTCACACTACCTTTCTCCAGATCCTACCCTCGCTGTGCAGGCGCCCCGACCGAACTGTAGGGGTCGCTGTCCACAACGCCCAGGACCCACCCACGGCTCCCCTCCCCCTAACTCAGCCAAACGAGTCAGTATAGCGATCAGCCCAAGCCAAGGCAATGCTGACTCTCCGGGAGTCGAGACCGCAGCCTCTTGCATTGGTGACGAGCACAATCTCCGCTACGCCACCTGACCGCCCCTGTATTTGTTCATTATTTAACGCCCTTATTGGTAAACTTCCCTCTTACATCATGTCACTGTTGGAATGGAATCTTGGAACCTATTTTACATGTTCAAATGACTGGTGTGGTTGGTTCTTAGGGTTCCTCCAGTTTGAAACTAGGAAACACTGCCTTTTCCTTTGATGCTTCCAACACCTGGAATGCCCTCCGACTGACTCCTTCTTTTGTTGCATTTAAAAGTATGATCACCGCCTATACGTATGGAATTGCTGATAAACCCTCGTCGGCACACAGACCTTCAGGTGTTCATGAGACTATGATCGGCCTCCTACCACCTCCTCCTCCACCACCACCACCATCTCCTCCTCCTCCTCCTCCACCACCTTCACCTCCACGTACCTGCAGAGTCTTTGAACTCCTCAAACAACATCTGCAGCTCCTCCTCCTGGTCCTCTGTCCAAAGGACGATCCGAGTGCCTTTCCTGCGCGAGGGGAATGAAAACCACAGTTAACGCCCAGGTTCTCCGTTTGAATACCAGTGCCTTCCACTCTTTCCAAATCGTGTGAATTCTCCATTGACATGAGTAAGTTATTGAGTTATTATTAATCTCCAGAGTTACGCACTTTGCCTTCTTTAGCTCCTTGGCGCTGCCCACCAGACCCATGTACACCATCTGGATCACGACGTGGCGGCGCGTGCGGTTGGTGTTGCTTAGCAACTGCAGAAGAGTCTCCACGATGTCTGGCACTGAAGGGTCAAGGGTCAAGGTTCAGAGGCAGGATCTGGACCACAGTTTTATTTTTTTATCCACTTTTTCTCCTCCTGTTTTTCTGTGTTTTTCTCCCATCCCAATTTAGTCGTCATGCCAATTCCCCCCTCCCCTTCCTGGTTGTTGCTCGCATGTGCCCCCCACTGGTCGGCCTAGGGAGGGTTGATAGATACTATCACATGTCCCCTCCGATACATGCAGAGTCAGCCAGCCACTTCTTTTCACCTGCCAGCGCGGACTCTCATTGGTGAGGTGTAACGCGTGGAGGTCACACTACCCTCACCATCTCCCTTCCTCGCTGTGCAGGCGCCCTGACCGACCTGTAGGAGTCGCTGTTTACAACGACCAGAATACCACTCCACCGGCTTCCCTCCCGCTGACTCTGCCAATTGAGCCAGTATGACGGCCGGCCAAGCTGTAGGCAACGCTGACTCGATTCGATACCAGTGTCTCTCGCGTTGGTGACGAGCGCTTAGTCCGCTGCGCCACCCAGCCGCCATGATCTGGACCACAGTTACGCTGATATGATGAAAGAAGAGATTAAAGGAACGTGCGGTAATAACGAATGAATCAATGAGAGCAGACCTTCATCATCGCGATGTTCCTCGTAGAGCTTACGCAGCTCCTCCTCTTCCTCCTCCGTCCACGAGGCTTTCTTCTTGGATCCCTCTCTGACAACAACATGCAGGACAACGGGACAAGTCAGCGATGCGACGGTGAAATAGAAAGGCGGGTAAACTACGATCTCCAGTTGATGAATAATCACCAATATTTTAAATAGATACTTTTCCTTTATAAATAGTATAATTTTATCTTATACAAAAAATATATTGTAATATTTTATTCCTTGAAAAAACCCTGTTTTCACAAAAAGGTACATAATATACGTGTTTCATATCAGCAAAAGTAAAATAAATTGTGGCTGGGGGGGGGGGGGGGCGGGATGAGCATAGTATTGCTGTGTTAGTATCAGGGTGGGTGGCTTGGTGTAGTAGTGCCATCACCCTAAGCATCGTTAGTTTGAATGTTTGCTGTTTTTTTGGGGGGACTTTTGCCGATACAAAACGTAAATATATTACTTATACAATACCGAAAATATAATTTATGGCTATAACAACGTACATTATAAGTGTTTTTCCTGTGGTTGATATGTACTTTATTTACACATTTTAAGCAAAATCGAGCCGCGATTTAGAAAATTGCTTAAAAACTATTTCACAAATAAAAAAGTGGGTAAAATTGTTCAGATGGGGTTTACCTTCCGCTACGTCCCTGAACACAATGTACGTAAGAACAGGGAGCGTAACAAGAAACACAAATGTGGCACACGTCTGCACATGCATAAGATAAAAACACAGACAGAATACCGACCCATCTTTGCTGTAGCCTTCAGTCATTTCACGCACGGCTCCTACATTCTTCCAGAAGAGCAGCTCTACATACGACTTGTCGTTCTTTGCTGCCACTGCAAAGAAACGATTCAGCACAAACTTGGCAAAGGTCACCAGCTCCTGTGGAGGAGGAGAGAACATGAGTCATGAAGAGACTGGAAACCCGCCGATAAAGAGCTGCTTTCATCTGCAACACTGAATACTAGACAGTGGAGGACAATGGGGGGAACATTCTGTGGTCTGTACCAGGGCTGGGGATCGAGACAAAAGATACCCATCAATACCGTTCCGGTTTTTGGTATCGATATATTGATTTGAAGGCATCGACAGGTATTGAATTGTTTTTGAAATGTTGAATTCTTGTTATGAGGAAGTTATTGAATTCTCAACTTTTCTACTAAATAAATCAAATAACCATGATTCTTTTGTGAGAAGTCCACAAACCAAACAAAAAAGTGGTATTCAATGTGTCGCGAAAGAGAAACCCTCTCGAACAACACAGAAAGGTATGGGGGGGGGGGGGGGACTGGTATCAGATCTGAAGTACCAACATCACGATTGAAAAACTTCCAACGATAGTATTGTCTTTAGACCTCATCAAACATGAAAACATAAACATTGTAAATGAGCCATAATACTAATACAATTATTATAATACTTGCTAATACAATAATTATAATAATAATTTATATAATTATTAAATCCTATTATATAATAATTAAAACACTTCCCAATACAATCATTAATATAATTATAAAATCATAATAATTATACAATATTTATAACACTTATACAAATACGAATAATAATAATTAATCATTATAATAAGCCGCCCCTGGCAACAGAATTGTTCTGAAAGCTCCACACACAGCACCTTGTAGGCCGCGGCGGCCGGGTCACTGAGGATCTTGTTGAAGACCCAGAAGACTGACAGCTGGAACAGCAGGGCGTCCATCTTCAGGTCCACGGCCAGGCGGTGCAGCATGCGGGCGATGCAGTGGTTGGTGTGAGGCGTGTTTCGTGAGTACGTCTTCAACAGGAGCAGGTATGGTTGGATAATGTTGGGGCTGGCAAACCTGTCAGTCAGACAAACGGGACAACGTGGTCCATCAGTGAGGTCACGGAACTCATTGGTACATTTACATAATCTTATAGTTGGAATGAAGTACATCTGCATTTACTTGGGATTTTATTATTTCTTTTGTATTTCAATTTGACTAGATGCTATCCTCACTAGTAGATAGTGCACTTTATTCCATGAAAGTGGAAAAGTACTTCTAGCAATTAGCATTAAGGTATATAATTTTACTTATAGAAGAATAGTTTTTATTGAAAAATGTGCAAGATTTAATACCAATGTCAGGAGCAAAAAAACAAAAACCACACAGCGACACTGAATTTGCGGCTGCACAATTTAAATTCTTGCATGTTCCATACAAGCTCTCGGCAGACGCACTTGGTAGCCCTGCAAAAAAACTACCTTTTAAGGCCGTGAATTGAGAATTATTAATTGAATACCTGTTAAGACCTTTTAATACCCCGCAGATACCCTGGATTTAGCCCTGCTCTTCACCTCTTGATGAAGTCTATGAAGTTGAAGTCAGTCTCAGACACCTGCACGGATTCCATCTCTTCCTCCTCCAACTCCGCTGCATCATCCTCTTCCTCCATCACAGGTTCAGGTGGAGGCGGCCCTGAAGGCAAATCAAAATCAAATCCCATTAGAGGTTTGGAGGGACGGAGTAACTTATTAAATGCTAGCTACATGTTCATCACATGGATAATATCGTCAACATCAAACGTGTGCAATTCTAATGCTGCAAAGCAGGTGTTGTGATTTTTTATGCCAACATTGATGGCAATAGCAGCATGTGCCACGATAAACGTTTCAACTTTTGCCGTCGTCTGACCACAGACTTTGAAACCCTGCGCTGAGCCTATCAAAGTGTGGCTTTTCTTTTGTCCCTGCACAACAAAACTAGAGATTTATCGGATATATAATTTGCATGAATAGTTTTATTATCATCACTAAAGACTTCCCGACTTCACTAAAGATCCGCCCCCTTTACCGATGCAGAGTTTTCAAACGTCCCTAGTCTGAACTATGGATGGCCGTGAGTAATCGATTACTCAAGTACTTGATTTTCTTTCTGCTCTGAAATCCCGCGAGGCGCGAGTTGTTGCAGGAAGCTAGAAGCTGTGGAGCATGGATATAGTACGCTTAACGCTAACGCAAACAATCTGTTGCGTTGGAATACAGCTAGCTTAGCGTTATTTAAAAAGATAAAAACAGTGGTTTGTGTCCAAATTGTGCCAACAACATGTCGCCCACATTGCGTAGCGTTTTATATACTACCGATACGAACATGCCGTTTCATGAGCGGAGAGACCTGCTGCAGACAGAGTGGAGGTAACGCATGAGACAATTAACACTATGTAACAAACACTTTAAATAAACAACTCACTGTAGCACCCACTTTACACACTTTAGACACTAACACACTTTATATTTATTGGCAACTCATACCTCACTGCACATAGCCAAGCCTTGCACCTTACCACCACAAGGTGACACCACAAGCTACCTCATCCCATTTATATTGTATTGTAACTACTCTGCATTGTATATTGTACATATGTATATTGAAAATTGTTGTCTTGTTTACACTTAAGTACTTGAATTCTATTTTATACTTATTATACTAATTTGATAATGATCTATTTTTACCTAGCACACTCTCAGGAGCAGAACAGAAAGAAGCATTTCATACAAAAGTATCCTGTATTTCTGTATGACAAATAATAAAGAAACTTGAAACATGAACTTGAACTTGAGACTTACTTGGAAGGTTGGCTAAGAGGATCTGCTTGAGGAGCTCCAGCTCTGCCTCAGGCTCCACATCAGCCGAACCAAACACATCTCCCTCTGGCCAGACCTCCCTGAGGACAGAGAGGAGGGACATTATTCACCACACAAGCTTCTGCGTTCGCTCCCATGGTCACTGAACCTCTACAAAATCTTAAGGAAATTTGATTTAGTCATCGTTAATTTAATTAAATTATAAAATGTTCATCTCAACTTGTAAGTCACTTATGAGGTTACCCTCATTTACAGCGATGACGAACTAACAAAACAAGACCATACATATTAGGCACAATAAATAAGAATTAACAATAAAAAAAAATCAGCTGAGACAGTTCGAGACTCGGTGGTCGGTGTTGGAGGGCATTCCAGGTGTTGGAAGCATCAAAAGGAAAAAGGCAGTTTTTCCAAGTTCAGAGCAAACTGGAGGAATCGTAAGAACCAACCAGTCATTTAAAGCCCAACCTCTAGGTTAAACCCTACTGATCAATTATGGGTAGTTTACATCATTGGTATATAATTTCATTATTTATTTTTTTCCATTTGACACCGGAAATGCCACTCTGAAAGAGTTAAAAAGGTCCACGCACGAATAACATGCACGCGCGAATCAAAAAAGCGTATCAAACGCCGACGTCACAACAGGTGTGGCTTGCATATTAATGAGCCGAATCTAATGTTGCTTTTCCACTAAAATAAAGTACTCAGTTTGTCTCCGTGTGGGGAGGCAGGGCTGCTGATGATCAGCATGAGAGCTCCAGAAATGACACATGAAAAACTGCAGACCACTGATTGGTCAGAAGAGAGACGCGTCACTGTTTGGGGAGTCTGAACGAAAACAGAACGCCGCCATCTTTAATGTCTCGCGTAGGATGTCTTATGTATGTTTGCAGCAAGAAACAAGTGCAATAAAAAAGGATACAGTCACTGTGTATTCTGCCTCATTTATTGATGAAACAAAACCGACATCAACACAATTTGCCACCGAGCGGAGAGTTTAGTCTGACAAAAAGATCGCTGATTAGTTACGCGTGTTGGGGTTAGGGACGTAACGTTAGTTAGCCTAATGCTAACGTTAGCAGATAGACACGAGAGGCTAGGTAACGTTAAAGCTTGTAGAATAGACACAATGAGGTAACGTTAGCGTTAGCATAATAGACACAACGAGAGTCTGGTTAATGTTGTTATTGATTGATTGAATGAAAACTGTGTTTTACTCTGGCTTGCCAAGCTCATCATAGCCCCTTTCGTGACTGATGCACCGAGTGAATCCACAGTCACTTGCTCCTTAATAGGAAACCAACCTAGATTTACCATGAAGGACTGGTTCTGGCCGAACCGTTCGTTATACAAGTATCACAGAGACATTTCAAATGTACTCACAGTTGCACGAGGGTTTCGGACAGAGATACGGGATGGTTTGAAAGCTCTGCGTTGCTAATAAACATTTTAAATATTTTTTATAAACTGCTCAAAACAGCATTATTTCCGGCGTTGGCTGCCTTGTGTGATAACAGCGCATGCGCATCATGCACCCAACGCCGAAAATAATGCTCTGCCTCCTTGCTACTGCCTGTGTCTCCCAGAGCACAGGAGTAGGGTCACAGAGCCCCCTGGTGACCAATACCTGTTGTGACGACATTACACGTGCACGTTATAAACCATTGATTAAAATATGCATGTGCATGTTGATTGTGTTGGGCAGACAAAATGTTTTGATAAAAACGCTAAAACTGGGTCAATTTCAATACTTTTTTTTCCAATTCTTCATGAAAGTCACTGTTGGCCTAGTCCACATTGTTTATTGAACAAAAATACAACGTGGAGGTTGACCTTTAAACGTGTAGAATAGGTTCCAAGATTCCATTCCTAAATTTGACTGCTTCTGTGATCACTGTCTAGATGTAATTTGATTCGTTTTTGTGATCATCGTCTAGACCTCAATAATCTAAGAGACCTTGAGATAGGCCTGATGAGCTGTTGGGTACCGGGGGGTCCTACTAACCTGGCAGCACGCAGCAGCCCCAGTGCCTCCGGTCCCAGCCTGGCCATCAGGGCGTCCTGCAGGCGCACCATGGCCTCGGTCCTCTGCTCCTCCATGGGCGTCTCGGAGGCAGCGTCAAACGGTACAATACCCTCCATCAGACCATCCGACAGCTGCAGGCAGAGAGAGAGATGGTGCAAGTCTTCAGCACATGCATTACATCCTGGACACAGTGCGGAAGAAGCACCCGGCCACAGCCAGGGGGCCACATTTATCTGTCAGTTTATCGTGTTAATTAGATTAATTAATTACACAGCAAATTATCACGTTATGAAAATGAACTCAAAATGTATTAAATAATTAATTTTTATTTTAATCTCATTAATTCCATAAGAACGTAGAATAAACATTTACAGACTTTTTTTTTTTTTTTTTTTTTAAATGGTCCATTTGCATGTTCTTGGTATCTGATTCTAGGGACATCTATGGATCTCAGGGAATGTATTCCCAGTGTCAGAAATACTGTCTGTTACTAGGCTTGAGTAAATTGTAATGAACCAAATGAGAATATCAATTCAATTTAATAATTTTTTTTTTTTTTTTATCTTTGACTGTGTGAATAACACCATGCTAAAATTGACCAGACCTGAAAAATCTAAGCAAATGAATAAATGGAAGATGATTAAACAGAAGGTTTTGTAGATACAGTACTGAATTCTGCCATCCGGACACATGCAATTTGAAATATGATTATAGAATATAGAATATCAGGCCTAAAATAGTTATGCGATTAAAATGCGATTAATTAATTACAAATCCTGTAATTAATTAGATAAATTTTTTTAATCGCCTGACAGCACTAATTAAAAAAAAATTACACACAAATGTTGCGATGTTGCGATTTATTAATAAGTCATCTTGGTGTCAAAATCAGGGGTTTACACCCCTGTGGACTAGTGGACAAAAAGGTTAATTGGTTGGCAGGATTGTCTATTTTCCCTAACTGTTGTTGTTGGTAGCAATCATTCACAGAATAAATGACATTCTGAGATTACATGGCAGTAAAAATGAATATGTACCCAGTACCCAGTTTTTATTTTTTTATTATCTTTTTCCTCCTTTTTCCGTTTTTCTCCCATCCCAATGTTAGTCGTTATACCAATTCCCAATCCCCTTCCTGGTTGTTGCGCACTCTACCCCCTACCGTCCGGGAGGGCGGAGACTATCACATGCTTCCTCCGACACATGTGTAGCCAGCCCACCGCTTCTTTTCACCTGGCAGCGCGGACTCTCACTGGGAGAGTGTAACGTGTGGAAGGTCACACTACCTCTCTTAGATCATTCCCTCGCTGTGCAGGCACCCCGACCGAACTGTAGGAGTCGCTGTCCACAACGACCCAGAGACTCACCCACCGGCTTCCCTCCCCGCTGACTCTGCCAATCGAGCCAGTATGACGGCCGGCCAAGCCGGAAGCAACGCTTGGTGTCTACCAGTGTCTCTTGCGTTGGTGACGAGTGCCTTGTCCCCTGCGCCACCCAGCCGTCCTGAGTTTTGATTTTGAATCGAATCTAATCTCCTTGCTCCCGCTAGTAGATTCCCCACACGGACCTGAAACCCGGAGGCCCTCAGCTCCTCCGCCACAGCCGTCCAGGCCTCCTCCCGGGCTTCTGGGCTCATGTCCACCGCAGGCGGCTTCTTCTGCCCCCGAGGCTTCTTCCGCTTCGTCTTCTTCCTCTGCGGGAAACAAGAGGGGGTTAAATACAACCGAGTAGGGCTGGGAAATTAATCAAGTTTCAATTAAAATGTTGGCTTCCCACGGTCACGGTCACGATAACAAGATAATCGAGATCAAATGATTATTGTGTCATTCAATACCAAATTCCGATACATAAGTAGTTAATCTCATCAGAATCAGTGAGCCCAATAAGCGTGTTTGCTCCAACATATAACATTTCTTCTGTTCAACCACAATCCAAAATCAGCCAAAATGTAACAAAGCCTCAGATTGGCACATCAATGGTAAATGGACTGCATTTATAAAGCAGCTTTTATCCAAAGCGCTTTACAACTTATGCCTCACATTCACCCATTAATTCATACACTGGCAAAGGCAACCATGCAAGGTGCCAACCTGCTCATCGGGAGCAGTTAGGGGTTGTTAAGTGTCTTGCTCAAGGACACTTTGACACAATGCTGGGACGAGCCGAAATTTACCCGGGAGCCTTCGGATTACCAGACGACCGCTCTACCTCCTGAGCCACTGCCGTGCCCACTCAGGACAAGTAAGGTATTGAGAAAAAAAAAGTATGGTTTTGGTATTCGTATCGGCATCAGAAATGTTCAAAGGACAGCCGGCTAACAGAGAGACGACAGGACAGGACTCCTGTGTCCACGAGCGCCTACCTGCACCACCAGGTTGTTGCGGCCTTTGCAGAAGCGCTCCAGCATGCGGAGGAAGAGGTGGGTCGACTCCACCAGGTCCTTGAGGAAGGAGTGCGGCTGCCTCCTCGCATCAAACTTCCTCAGCAGGGTCAGGAGGATCTCCCTGTACTCCATCAGGTAGAAGATGTTACCTACAGGGGACAGGCGAGGGGGGGGGGGGGGGGGGGACGGGACGGACGGACATACATTTACGGTACATGCTTCAATAAGACATTCATTCAGTTATGAGATTACCCTGGTTAAATGATAGGCCACTTTTAACAGCATAACCTAATTCTATTCTTTCAGCCGAGGTCATTGTCTGAGTATTCATTAACACTTTCAGTGCCCACCACGTGATAAGACGTGTTATCAGCCCAATGCCCACCACAACAATTAGCGTTTTATTTTTTTATTAGCGATCTGAATTCATATTTCATCAACCGAGTCTCCCGTTGGTATGCAGCCCCTGTAGGAGCTCAGATGTGAAAAAACCGCCCCTATCGTCTCCCAGATGGTAATGCACCCTTTTGGAATGGACTCAATGAAAATGGATGAGAAAAGAAAAATCCGGAATCCACATTTTACTTCTCAGGCATGTAACCCGAGCCGATCGGATTCATTGTGGAGCCTCAGAACAGTGTGGAATACATAATGTACAGTATGTAGCGTTGGATCAATAAAAGCGATCGATTTTTGGAATGGCGATCAGGAATTGGAATGATCTTTTTGGAGAACATCTGATCTGAGGTAAGGAATCTATTTTACAAGTCTTGGGATAATCAGAGTTGTATTCGCTGAGATCTCAGCGTTCGCCCTATGTGTGATCTGTCTGTGTGTGCGCGATCGCTTTAAGGAAATCAGAGAATAGATTTTTCAGATCGCCTATATATCGCGTGCATACGTACACTATCGATAATCTAGCGTTTATTTGAAAACGATTCATAAATAGGCCGAAAAATGACAACGTTTTTGTGTATTCTAGAATATTCCAGAAAAGGGCGATTATCATGGAATATTTATATTTTCCTTGAAAACTAGGGCTTTTCAAAATGCTATAAAACAAAAATGAACCGATAAAAAAACAATCCGCTTCGACAATGTTGACTGGAAAATGAGTCATTGATAAGTGAGGGGCAGATTAGACACATAGCCATAATTTAAAACATAGATTAGGCGTTTTTAACGCTAACATTGAAGTGGATGGTGGGCATTCAAGCACTAAATCGTGCGCCCCCTGCTGGCACTGAAAGTGTTAAGTGGCAGGACAAGTCTTAACCCTTTCACTGCCACACTGCAGAAGGTTAACCCGTTACTATCGCACTACCGACGGTTACTGTTACATTTGCACTCTGGTTGGATGCAACGATTTGCGTTGTATTGTACTTGTGCTGTATAATGACAATACATTTTATCATCTAATCAACGCCTGCTAATATAATATAATCACAATAACAAGCGATAAGTAAACACTCACTCTTGATGACGTTGGAACCCTGGCGGATGTTCTCGTCGCGGGAGTGATCCATCTCATTCACAGTCAGCAGCAGCTCTTGATAGGCCTTCAGAGCCAAGTGCATCCTAGGGGGTGAAAGGTTACTCAAGTTAAGTGTAATAAGAGTAAATCGATTATTTCATATATTTAATATTATTTCATCTCCCAACAGCCAGGCTGCCACCCTAAACATATAATACTTATATAATAATAATTATGTTTTTGGTAGATATTTTTATTGTTTTTTTTTTTTAAGGTAGTCCGGTAGAGAGAGAGAGGAAGTATGGGAGGATAGATAGGGGAAGACATTCGGCAAAGGTCGCCGGGTCCGGCAGTCGAACCCGGGACTGCCGTGTTGCACCGCAGTGTGCCACCCTGGCGCCCCACCTGTGCACATTTTTAAGACTTTTTAATATCTTTTAAGGCCTTAAATTGAGAATTAGGAATTATGAATCCAATACTTTTCTAATACCCCGCAGATACCCTGTGTGAGAGACGGCCAGCGAGCCCCTCACCTGCGGGACCAGGACGTGGCCTCCTTGCGGTCCGTGAGCATCATCTCGTAGTAGTTGGTGATGTTGCGCTCGATGAAGTGGAAGGCGCGGATGGACATGGTCTCGGAGACGAGGTCTTGCCGGAAGCCGTCGCCGCGGTTGAAGGCCATGAAGAAGCTCAGGGCCCAGAGGTAGTAGGTCTCGTCGTGCTGCTGGGCCTGCTCCCGGATCAGCCCCTCCTGGGGAACAAGAGGACAAACTGTTACTGTGTGAGCCGCTTCACTGCTCCCGGATCAGCCCCTCCTGGGGAACAAGAGGACAAACTGTTACTGTGTGAGCCGCTTCACTGCTCCCGGATCAGACCCTCCTGGGGAACAAGAGGACAAACTGTTACTGTGTGAGCCGCTTCACTGCTCCCGGATCAGACCCTCCTGGGGAACAAGAGGACAAACTGTTACTGTGTGAGCCGCTTCACTGCTCCCGGATCAGTCCCTCCTGGGGAACAAGAGGACAAACTGTTACTGTGTGAGCCGCTTCACTGCTCCCGGATCAGCCCCTCCTGGGGAACAAGAGGACAAACTGTTACTGTGTGAGCCGCTTCACTGCTCCCGGATCAGACCCTCCTGGGGAACAAGAGGACAAACTGTTACTGTGTGAGCCGCTTCACTGCTCCCGGATCAGACCCTCCTGGGGAACAAGAGGACAAACTGTTACTGTGTGAGCCGCTTCACTGCTCCCGGATCAGTCCCTCCTGGGGAACAAGAGGACAAACTGTTACTGCGTCACCCGCTTCACTGCTCCCGGATCAGACCCTCCTGGGGAACAAGAGGACAAACTGTTACTGTGTGAGCCGCTTCACTGCTCCCGGATCAGACCCTCCTGGGGAACAAGAGGACAAACTGTTACGGTGTGAGCCGCTTCACTGCTCCCGGATCAGACCCTCCTGGGGAACAAGAGGACAAACTGTTACTGTGTGAGCCGCTTCACTGCTCCCGGATCAGACCCTCCTGGGGAACAAGAGGACAAACTGTTACTGTGTGAGCCGCTTCACTGCTCCCGGATCAGACCCTCCTGGGGAACAAGAGGACAAACTGTTACTGTGTGAGCCGCTTCACTGCTCCCGGATCAGTCCCTCCTGGGGAACAAGAGGACAAACTGTTACTGCGTCACCCGCTTCACTGCTCCCGGATCAGACCCTCCTGGGGAACAAGAGGACAAACTGTTACTGTGTGAGCCGCTTCACTGCTCCCGGATCAGACCCTCCTGGGGAACAAGAGGACAAACTGTTACGGTGTGAGCCGCTTCACTGCTCCCGGATCAGACCCTCCTGGGGAACAAGAGGACAAACTGTTACTGTGTGAGCCGCTTCACTGCTCCCGGATCAGACCCTCCTGGGGAATAGAGGACAAACCACTTTTTGACCACTTTTGAATCAGATTAAGATAAGACAAGACAAGATGTTCCTTTATTGATCCCATTGGCCCTTTTCATTCTTGCATGAGGAAGGATAATAACGATAATCTAGCATTGATTTCAGGATGATTAGATAATCAGGCGAAAAATGACAACGTGTTTAGTGGATTCCACTAAAACGCTATTATCGCGTCTTTTCCTGGGATTACTAAGAATCACCAAAACTATACTCATATTCAAAACGGTATAAAACGGAAATGTTCGGATGAAAAAACAATCTGTTTTGTGCATGTTGACTGGAAGCAACTCACTGACAATCGACGGGTGTATTAGACCCATAGCTATAATATAAGATATATTTTAAGCACTCGCAAGTGAACAAAGCGCCCCATTGACTTACAGCACTGGCGTTCTATATAGAAGGTAAACAGCGACCCCTGGCTGTGAATGTGTTAAGATAAGACAAGATAAGATACCGGTACTCCTTTATTGATCCCCTTGGAGAAATATGGGTGTCATAGCAGCATGTGGGAGGGAGGGGGTACAGGTATGGGCAGGGTAATAAGAGAAAGACTAAGAAATAAACAAGTGTAAACAATATAATTAACTCTGAATATAAAAATATGAGAATAAATAAACAGTGTAAACAAAGGTGCAGATGAGGGTCTGTATGCCGTATCGGATATATTATATGTTACAATAAATATAGGCCATATAAAGCGATACATTTGAATGTATACCATGAGTATGACTAAAAGTAAACAGTATACACACAAGGTGCCCTAACTGGCATCATATACGTCATACATTGTAGTCTGTGCAGGTTTGGGTGGTTAAGAGTCAGACTAGAGGGCAGATGCAGCAGAGCTCTAGAGACACAGAACACGTTTCATGTCAAAATTATCGCATGTCCTCCACACTACAGAACAATAGGATTCAGGTAAAAAATCGGCAGAATACCCCATTAATATGGGTCTCTATTATGTGCCTTTACTTCTTATGGTTTAATTTCATTGTGCTTATACTTCTCCACGTACTTCTACATTCTTGCCCTTTGCCATGGTGT
The DNA here is from genome assembly GCF_963971535.1 of Notolepis coatsorum. Lineage (NCBI taxonomy): Eukaryota > Metazoa > Chordata > Actinopteri > Aulopiformes > Paralepididae > Notolepis > Notolepis coatsorum. Next base: position 65,153,850 of record NC_140170.1, read on the forward strand.
TGTCAACAAGGATACAGATTATTCCCACAGGGGGAAGAATAAACCTTTATCTTATCCAGATTGTCTTTGTATGATTTAGCAGGATTATATTAGATTATTATTATAAGTCTCCAGTTTCCACAGTGAGATACAACAGTGATTTCCCGTATGATGTGCAGAACACAGTGTACGTCACAGACATCCTGACCTCCTTTCAATCCATCCGCGGGTATCTAGACTACACTTTCCACAACTGCTATAATATATAAAAATTATTAATTATATAATAAATATAACCGACAGACTTTATTCTTTTTTTTACTGTATGAAGCACATTCTCAGGGGGCTCATACAGAACCAAGCATTTCACTGTAATGTACCTTGTGTGTAACAAATAAAACAGCCAGCTCTCCACCTTTTGTTACTTAAATAGGAAATAAATATTGTTATTTTTGCTAAAAACGTGTCTGACTCCATGTGTCCACCACGTTGCAACCAAGGCCTCTAGGGGAAAACGAGCCATCTCAGCTTGACTGTTGAGGCCTTAGGGCAAGACATGCAGGCTTGGTTGTAACAGGGACCAATAAAGGAACATCGTATCTTAACATTCTGTGTGTGCACTAGGGCTGCAACGATTAGTCGACATAATCGACGATGTCGATTATAAAAAAATCGTTGACGAGAAATTGTTGCGTCGATTAGTCATTAAAAAAAAAAAAAAAAAAAAAAAAACGTTATTTAATTTTTTTTTTTTTTTTTTGTGCACTACCTATCTTTGTGAGAGTGGCTTCTCAGGGTTCCAGACAACATCATAACATGATGATCCCATAGCAAATTTTGGACATTGAAAACATTGTTCCCCTGCAGGAGATGATGATCAGACTAGACACACAATACATTACACACGCACTCCTCTCACTCACACACAGCGATCAGAGTAAGACACACACATACACACTCCTCTCACACAGCGATCAGAGTAAGACACACACACATACACACTCCTCTCACTCACACACAGCGATCAGAGTAAGACACACACACATTCACACTCCTCTCTCTCACACACAGCGATCAGAGTAAGACACACACACATTCACAAATTACACAGTACACACCTCTCACTCACACAGCGATCAGAGTAAGACACTAGGGGTGGGAATCACCAGTTTCATCATGATACGATACGATATCGATTCTTTGGACAACGATACGATATTTGCCGATATCACAAAGTCTCTCACGATACAATACGATACGATTAGATTCAGGTGCCTGCGATCGATATGAGATGATATCATATGCCCATTTAACACAATCAGTTATGAGACTCGCCACAGGATTTTCAAAATAAGAGTATCGATATGAATCGATCTTATTACATCGCATCGATCCGATTCGATCGTTGATAATTACATCGATGTATCGATCTGGATCGATGTATCGTCCCACCCAGGGGAGGAAACTAACTTTTTGGCTTACCAGCCAACTGGCGAGTATCTGATTTTTTTTACCAGACAAACTGATTTTTTACCAGCCAAAAAAAATCGCTAATTGTGATAATTACTTCTTTGTATGTCTTCGTCTAAATTGATTTTCAATCATAGTAATAATCACACCGTGTCTCTACTCTTTAAAATATTTATTAGCATAAAACATTAATAACAGTCTCTACTCTTCACAATATTAGCATAACACATATTAACATGAAAGAGGGATCTATTCAAGTTCAAGTTCAAGTTCTTTAATAGTTGTCATACAGAAGTACAGAATACTTTCATACAAAATGCTTCTTACTGTTACGCTCCAGAGACTGTGCTAGACAAGATAGTATCAAATAACATAATAACATAATATAGCATGAATTTAGAAGAAGAAAATGAGGTCACAGTTGTTCGGTATAGACATATGTACAATGTTCTGAGTTACCATATAATATACAATACACAACTATGCAGTGTACTAGTGTACAGTACTATCTAGTGCAAAGCAGAAATGGGATGAGGTACAATTTTAGGTACAATTTACAGTAAGGTGTACGAGTTGTAGTGCAATCCTTCATCCATAAATATAAAGTGTGGGGAGTGGGTGCTACAGTGTGTTTGTTTAAAGTGGGTGTGTGCTATAAAGTGTGTGTAGTGGGTGCTACAGTGTGTTTGTTTAAAGTGAGTGTGTGCGTGTGGATGTGTGTGCTATGTGTGTTTGGTGGTTGTTGTTGTGTAGTGTTCATTCATTGTTCGTTTAGCAGCCTGATGGCCTGGGGATAGAAGCTACTTCTGAGTCTTTCTGTGCTCACCTTGAGACTCCTGTATCGCTTGCCTGACGGCAGCAGTTCAAAGAGGCAGTTGTTCGGGTGGCTCGAGTCCTTAATAATTCTCTTAGCCTTCCCCTTGCAACGCTTGTAGTAAATGTTCTGGAGGGTGGGGAGCCCCCCTCCGGTTGTGCGTTCGGCTGAACGTGTCACTCTTTGTAGTCTGCTTTGGTCTTTTGCAGTGCTATTCCCAAACCAGGAGGTGATGTTGCCGGTCAAGATGCTCTCTATTGTACATGAGTAGAAGTTCTTAAGGATCTTCTGGCTGACTTGGAACTTCCTTAGGCGCCTGAGGAAGTAGAGGCGTTGTCGTGCCTTCTTCACCACACTGTTAATGTGTATGGTCCATTTCAAGTCCTCGGATATGTGGGCTCCGAGGTACTTGAAGCTGTTGACTCTCTCAACCGGTGCCCCGTCGATGCTGAGGGGGCTGTAGTCCTTGACCCCCGACCTCCTGAAGTCCACAATCATCTCCTTTGTTTTGCTGACGTTCAGGGAGAGGCTGTTTTCCTGGCACCATCCCGCCAGGACCTTGACCTCTTCCAGGTAGGCCCTCTCGTCGTTGGCAGAGATCAGGCCCACCACCACTGTGTCGTCAGCAAATTTGACGATTGTATTGCTACTCCGCTGAGCCACACAGTCGTGTGTGTACAGGGAGTAGAGGAGGGGACTCAGAACACAGCCCTGGGGGGCCCCTATGTTGAGGGTGATGGATGAGGAGGTGCAGTTGCCTGCTCTCACCACCTGGGGTCTGCCAGTCAGGAAGTCCAAGACCCACTGGCAGAGGTCATAGCCCAAGCCCAGGTCCCTGAGCTTGGCTATGAGTATGGAGGGGACTATGGTATTGAATGCCGAGCTGTAGTCGATGAATAGCATTCTCACATAGTTCCCCTGCCTCTTGTCCAGGTGTGATGCTGCTGTGTGCAGCACATGGGATATGGCGTCCTCCGTGGACCTGTTGGGGCGGTATGCAAATTGCAGGGGGTCCATGTTGATGGGGAGGGAGGAGCAGATGTAGCCCTTTACTAGCTTCTCAAAGCACTTCATGGCTATGGAGGTGAGAGCTACAGGGCGGTAGTCGTTGAGGCAAGCAGGCTTGGATTTTTTGGGTACAGGGATAATAGTGGACTTCTTCAGGCAGGTGGGGATGACAGCCTGTTCTAAGGACAGGTTAAATATGTCAGTGAATACTGGGGCCAGTTGGTCGGCACAGACTTTTAGGACGCGGCCGGGGATGCCGTCCGGACCTGCTGCCTTCCTGATATTCACTTTTTTAAAGGTCCGCCTCACCTCATGCTCTGTTACCCTGAACACTGCGCCTCCATCAGCAGCCGACCCCCCCCCCCCCATTGCCGAGGCTTGTGGGCTGGTGTTGTTATTACCAGCATCAAACCTCGCATAGAAGGTATTGAGGTCGTTTGCTAAGGAGATGTCACTGTTCAGTTTGAGGGAGGCGCCTTTGTAGTCTGTCATCGTTTTGAGCCCCTGCCACATAGCTCTAGAGTCAGCTTGTTCAAACTGGAGTTCAATTTTATCCCTGTAGCGTCGTTTGGCCTCTGTCACTGTCCTCCTTACGTTGTGTTGCGCCACCTTGTGGTCGTTCATGTTGCCTGCCACTAGGCCGTCATTGTATGCTTTGGTGCGCTCTCTCAGAGCTTCACGGACGGATTTGTCTACCCAGGGTTTTTGATTTGGGTAAACTTTCATTTTGGTAGTGGGGATTGTTTCTTTCACCCTAGTACAGACATAGTCCAGCACTGTCTCCGTGTAGGCATTAATGTTATCTGTGTCGCGGAATACAATCCAGTCTGTGTTGTGAAACACTGACACTAGTGTATCCTCTGACGTCACATCCCATTTCTGCACCTCTCGCGAGACTACGGGAGTACTTTTAATTCTTTGTCTGTACTTTGGTGTAAGGAAAATGGATGCGTGATCTGACTTGCCAAAGCCACTATCAGAATGAGCCTTGTAGCCACCTTTAAATTGCGTGTAACAGTGATCTAGGATGTTACCGCCTCTGGTGTTGCAAGTCACATGCTGGTAGAAATCAGGCAATACCTTTCTCAGATTGGCGCTATTGAAATCTCCCAGTACTAAAATGGCGGCGTTAACGTTCGTCGCTTGTATATTGTTTACCTCGTCGTGTAGTCTGGAGAGCGCGGCGTTGTTGTTGGCTTGCGGTGGAATATACACTCCGACCAGGATGATCGCCGTTAACTCCCTCGGGAGGAAGAAAGGACGACACTTGATGGTTATATATTCCAGTTCTGGGGAGCAGTGATTGGATAATTCCTTCACATTCGTTGGATCACTCCAATTTTTGTTAAACATGAAGGCAATACCTCCACCACGTTGTTTACCGGACTCTGATTGTGTCCGATCCTTCCTATGGATAAAGAAATGATCCGCTGGTTGAATCGCGTGATCTGGAACCTCCGGCGTGAGCCACGTTTCGGTGAAGCAGAGAACGTTGCAGTCCCTAACGTCTCTTTGGTATTGAGTCCTTGCTCGGATGTCATCCAGTTTATTGTCTATTGATTGTACATTGGCTAGCAATATACTGGGAAGTGGTGTACGGTGTCGTCTGGATCTCAGCCTGTTTCGGATCCCAGACCTTTTTCCTCGACGTCTTTTCCTGGGGTCTAGGGACAAAGGATCCGGTCCTAGTCTCCGGAGGATTTCTTCCGGCCATTGATGTGGTTCGGAAAGTTGATCCAGCGAGTAATCCAGTTGGTAAGTTTCCCGTAATCCAATGTCAATGATTGACTGACGGTCATACACATATAATGCACCAACAGTTGGTGCAAATAAAACTCCTAATACTATAAAAATTAACAAAATAAAGCACAGTCTCGTCGGAGCGATCAGAAAGGCAGCCATCACAGCAGCGCCAAGCTTAGGACTGGGTTGGGCTGAACTGGGCAGTGAAAGATGCTGGGTTGGACTGGGTTGGGCAGTGAAAGAAAAAAACCGAAGTATGTTGTGAAGTGTATAGATAGATAGATGTGAAATGTATAGATGTAGCAGTACTGTCTATCTGTATGTCGTGTATGTCATATGTTATGATGAATTGAAAATGGGGGACCCTGATGTAAACAAGACGAAAGTCTTTCTCTGGTCTGCATCCCCTTAACAATTGTGTGTATTGAGCCGTACTGTATTGTACCCATTCTGCAATCTGTTAATAAAGTTTTCAATCAGTCAATCAAGTTAACTTTGAACCTCGGTTGTCAAGCCACGTCAATGTTGTGTATGCATCCGAGTGTTCACTGTGCCTTTAAGACGGCACGGTGGCCTTACGACAGTGCTGTGAAGTACCGTCGAGTGTTGCGGTAACGTCAGTTGGGTTGGTCTGCTGTTGTGCACTGGTTGATCTAGCCCCTTTCGTGACTGCGATGTGCAAGCCAGGGGCTTTTGAGCATGAAATAAAATGTCTAACCTTACGTCGTAGTCCGGTGCGCAATAGACTAACATACACCTCTGTAATTTAAATGTGTCCTTGCCTTGGACTCGAGAGTTGTACTAGGGTTGGATGCAGTTCCCCGTTGCTCAGTCTGTCTGTTTTCCATCTTCTGTGTTTAACGTTATCTGTTTGCGAGTGCTTCCTTGACTGATGGCCAGTACCACGGGACTTTTATTCAACATTCTATATTTCCGCGGGTTGGCCAGTACTGCAGGAACTTTTATTAAACATTATATATGTCCGCGGGTTGGCCAGTACTGCGGGAACTTTTATTAAACATTATATATGTCCGCGGGTTGGCCAGTACTGCAGGAACTTTTATTAAACATTATATATGTCCGCGGGTTGGCCAGTACTGCGGGAACTTTTATTAAACATTATATATGTCCGCGGGTTAGCCAGTACTGCGGGAACTTTTATTAAACATTATATATGTCCGCGGGTTGGCCAGTACTGCGGGAACTTTTATTAAACATTATATATGTCCGCGGGTCTTGTGCAGTGCTCTCGTGGCACTGTCAACTCGCCAGACTGGCGAGTGGTCTTCATGAATCACTCGCCAAACGTAAAAAATACTCGCATTTGGCGAGTAAAGTGGCCTAATTTCCTCCCCTGGTCCCACCCCTATAAGACACACACACAAATTACACAGTACACACACTCCTCTCACTCACACAGCGATCAGAGTAAGACACACACATACACACACACACGGACTCCTCTCACACACAGCAAACAAAAGTTATTTAAAGTACACTTCCACTTTAATTTGTATTATTTAATTTATTTATCTTGTTATGAGTGATTGCTGTATTGTTCTTCAAATACATTTTCATTTAAAGTGGCTTAAAGATCCAAATTCAAATGTTTCATGAGTCATTATTTTAATTTGCTATGGGATCATCATGTTATGATGTTGTTGTTTGGTCCTGACAAGAGTCTCAAAGTCTGGGGTGATGGTAGACAAGCAACTCTGAGGTCATGCTCAATGTCCAATCTGTTCCTCTGCTCTGTCTTCAGCTGGACCAGAGCTGAGAAGCCACTTTCACAAAGATAGGTCATTAAAAAAAAAAAAAAAAAAAAAATTGTTGTTGTTTACATTGGTTTTCGATTAGTCGACTAATCGAAAAAATAATCGGCAGATTAGTCGACTACCAAATTAGTCATTAGTTGCAGCCCTAGTGTGCACCCTTGTCGAAAACAGTGACATCTGAACGCCCGTCTCCAGAGGTGCTTCAGGTGATCGGATTAGCAAGCCGTCCTCCTAATGCAGTTACACTTAGATCGGTCGCGATCAAGCGCTGTCCACTCACAGTCCGGTGACCCGAGACGCGTAACTGGGTGTAAGAGCGAAAACACAACAGAAGCCTCTGGTGTAGGGATGTCCGATATTATCTGCCGATATTGGCATTAAAATGTAATATCGGAAATTATCGGTATCTGTTTAATTTTTTTTTTTTTTTACATTTATTTAAACTTTATTTACCCAGGCAAGCAAGTAAGAACAAATTCTGATTTTATTAATTATCAAAAGTATGCATAATGTTATGTTAATTCCACAACAAGAGATACTGTATGTAATGTTAATTACCTGAAATTATTCAGTTTGGGGGGGGGGGGGGAGACCCCGCATTTATATCGGTATCGGTTGATATCGGTATCGGAAATTAAGAGTTGGACAATATCGGTATATCGGTAAAAAAAAACAATATCGAACATCCCTACTCTGGTGCGACGGTGGTTGTCGGGGTGACGGCCGCTCACCTTGACGAGGTACATGAGGTGGTTGTAGCAGTTCTCCAGGAAGTCCACGCAGAACTCCCGCAGGAAGAGGCGCACGTTCAGGGCAGAGCGGCGTTTGCCCTCAGAGTCCTGCGCAGCGCGGTTCTTCTTGGGGACGCGGCGCACGGCTTTACCCGTGTCGTGGCTGTAGTTCTTGAACTGAAGGACAAAACAAAAAGGCATGGTTTACATTCATAGTGGTCTCATGACGCGTCACGTGACGCCAAACAGAGACAGCTCATTGGTCACGGTTCTCATTTGTATTTTATTTTTTTATTATTTTTTAAACAAACATATAAACAAACATGACAACACACGATAAGATATACAAGCATTAATTGTCAGGGCACATCCAATGAGATCACCTTTTGGTTAGTTGTTTTATATAAGATATACCCATAATACCTGTTATCTAAAAAAAAAAAAAACCTACACACATATGCTCAGCTCGAACCCCCCCCTCCCGGACCCCACCTTGAGAAGTACCTCCACTATCCCTCGCACCTAACCAGACACTACCATTATAAGCTAGCTTTTATTCTCTCCACCACTTCTAACCACATTGACATTTTGGATTCATTGAGACCCAGAATTCTTGCTGTAGATATTTCATGGTAAATTACATCGAGATATGTAAGAAACCAAACTTTACGGCACATTTTTTCCGGTTGAAACCAGCGTGATGCGATCAGCTTTTTGGCTACTGTGATACCCGATAAAACCAATCTCTTTAGCTGTGGATTCACTGCAAACTCAAAAACATCATTCAACAGCAATACCGAGGGGTGTACAGGTATATTCCAAGATACGAGTTTTGATATTTGTTGGGTCACATCTTTCCAGAATGCCTTAACTGGTGAGCAGTCCCAATACATGTGCATAAATGTCCCTTCGTCCCCATTTGTACATTTGGTGCATTTGGAATCTTGTTTGAGCCCCATTCGGCACAGTCTTATAGGAGTCAAGTATGTCCTGTGAATATAGTTAAGATTGATTTGTTGATGATCCGGGTTCCTTGATGTAAGTCGGACATTTGCCCAGGCTCCTTGCCAATCAAAGTCATTTTCCAGGTCTGGTATATCCCTCCTCCAGACAGAGTCAAGTTGGAGGGTTTCATACGAGGACGTTAGTAATTGATGATAAAATTCTGAAACAAAACCTCTCGATGTCTCTCTTGAGTAGAAGAATTTGTGGTATCTGTGGTGTTCAATTGGTCTGTCTAATGGAACACTGTGAGACTTCAAACATAGCTCTAACTGTTTGTGAAAAAGCCATGTGGACTTGGTGAGATTAAATTTTTTGCGTATTTCTTTATCACTACAAAAACCCTGTTTGTTAAAAACATCCCCTAATGAGTGTATGCCTTGCTCTTCCCATATAGGGAATCTTATAGGTCGTTTTCCAATTAAGAGAGCATTGTTATTGAATAAGGGAGTATGATTGTGCCATTCTTGTGGGTTAGGATTTTTTTTTTGTGATTCACGCCATATCCGGATCGCATGAGTAATTATGGGGCCAAATTTTCGTTCACAGTGCTTGATTGGTAGTTTAGTGTATGCTATGTCCTTCAGTCTATGTGGGGCTACTATGTTTTCTTCTATTTTTCTCCAAGATGCTAATGCTTGGGAGTCAAACCATGTTGTCAATGGACTTAATGAGTACGCCTTAAAATATAGGAAAAAATCTGGAAATGCCATGCCACCATCTGCTTTATTTCTCTGTGCGGTGGATCTTTTTATACGTGGTGGTTTGTTATTCCAAATAAATTTGTATGTGGAGGAGTGTAATCTTTTCCAGTAACCCTCTGGAGGGGGTAACGGTAGCATTGAACAGAAGAAGTTGATTTTAGGTAGTACATCCATCTTAACTATTGATATCCGTGCTTGTACTGTGTTCTTAAGTTTTGCCCATCTATCAAGGTCGTCTTTGATTTTGTTTTGGATTTTTGTGTAGTTGTGCTTCACCGTTTGTCTTATGGTAGGGAATATTTCCACTCCCAAGCATCTGAAATGTTTTACCATCGGTATCTGTCCTGGGAGGGTTGTATCTTTTTTTGCAGGGGTGTTAAGTGGAAGGAAAGCCGACTTCGGCCAATTTATCTTAAATCCCGATAAATCACCAAAGTCCTCAATCAACTTGAGCAGATGAGGCAATGTGGTGTTGGGGTTTTTCATGAACAATATTACATCGTCCGCATATAAACAAATTTTTTGTTGTGTGCCCTTGATTACGATAGGTTCTATGGATTGGGATTGTCTTATATATTGTGCTAAAGGCTCTAATGATAGATTGAACAGTCCGGGACTAAGAGGACAACCCTGTCTGGCAGAGCGTGATACCGGAAATATTTCAGAGATGATTGTGCCTGTTGTAATCATGGCCGATGGGTCTTTGTATAATACTTTAATCATATCGATGAATCCTTTTCCTAACCCCATCCTTTCTAGCACTGCCCACAGATACGACCATTCCAGCCTGTCAAAGGCCTTCATAGCATCCAGGGACAGCATCGCCTTAGGTATGGTGTCCTCCTTGTCGGCATCAAGTACGTGCAGTATACGTCTTATGTTCTCAGTGATCAGGCGGCCTCCTATGAAGCCAGTTTGGTCCGGGTCCGGGTACGGTTCTCATTTAACGACGATCGTCATAAACATTTGATTGACCAATCAGGTCACCACAATATGTAATCGTTTTTAACTTATTACCTATGTTTTATATATACACTTTTATTTGTATGTGTTCTTAATTGTTCCGATTGTCTGATGTTTCAGTATTTATTAACGCACTATGACACTTGTGAATGTAACATGCAACACTGTAAATGAGTTTAACTACTGTTACGACCCTGGCTCAAAGGCCCGCAACCTATGTGCAAACCAACACCAAAACCCTGTGCTCAAACTCAAAATGCTACTCTATCAAGGAATTACTGGTGTAAACTAAAGTACAAGGACAGAAGACCGTGATAGCTATCTGTTACCCAACACTTCTCTAACCACAGACAGTGCATGTGTGTTACCAGGGCTGGTTTTAAAGCTGCCAGCAGGTAACCAATCAGCACCAATTAGCTAATTGGCAGCCCTCACCTGCATGCCCCGTGACACAGGAGTGATCAGGCCTGCATGCACAGTGACACAGGAGTGATCAGGCTCCTGGTACATAACACCTCCCCCACCAAACTGGTTGCCCCAGAGGCAACCACTACACAACAACCCATAAACAAAAACAAAAAACAACTGTGACCCATTAGTCGTCAGGGCCACTACCACAACAGCGATAACGGGTCGGCCCCTGTCGAACACGACCACCAACCGTGTTGTATGCTCCCTTTCAACAGGCCCCTCCACCGATACCGACCTGTCAAAAATAGACTGCAAACCAAAATCAATCTGAGAACTAATCTCACTGCGCTCAACAGAACAGAACACAGAAAAACAAAAACCATAGATCACTGATACCACCACCGCGCCCATATCCATCCCACCTGGCACTGGCAGTTCAGGATACTGCAAACCGTGAACATCCAGAGTAGGATGTACCGCCTCAGGTACAGCCCCACCGTCCCTGGAACATGGCAGTACGTCAGTCACAAAAACGTCTGGAACACCATCTAAAATGGCGTCACACAAAATAACATTGTCCTGATCAAAATGGCTGCCACTCATCAGACCAGGTCGCGAAGGCGGCTCCTGCTCCACAGGCAACTAGGTTGACTATCACACCTAGTGCATGGCAGAAAATCAGTGTGGACATGTGGATCAATATCAGAATCATCAACTGACATACTGGGACCATCCCTGCCCACAAGTGAAACATTAGGGACAATAGAGCTACTGTGGGAAGGCTGGCGGCCTAAGTCAGGCTTAGTAGCCTCTCCAACTAGAACGGTGTCACATGAATTAACAGCACCTCTCATAGCATCCTTCCCACACTCATCCTCCAATTCGTTCGTGGCCTCAGCCACCGTACAGGCTCCTCTTTCCTCTCTTTAAGCTCACGCTCCTCTCTCCTCTCTCTCCTTTAGCTCACGCTCCTCTCTCCTTAAGCTCACGCTCCTCTCTCCTTTCCTCACGCTCTTGCTCTAGCTGCCTTTCCTTAAACTCCAACTCCCTAATCCTCCACTCACCCTCTGCACCAGGTAATAGCGGAGACGCGTCAGACAAAGGAGGCTCCTCCACCCTCTCCTCAAGCACCTGCCCTCTAATGAGTAACACCCTTAAAGCACTCAAGGCAGTTGGCTTCAAACGTTTCTCACTTGCAGCAAGCTCTACCCTGTAGTGTACAGCAAGTTCTAGAAGTTGTTCCTTGGAAAACTTCTCAAACATGTCATGAGACGGGGCGATCAACAAAGTCCTTGATGGAAGCCATCGTCACTGTACCAGCCACCACAAGCTACTCACTTTACAGTCACGAAGAACCACTAACAAACCACGAAGAACCACTAAAGAACCACTGAAAAACCACTAAAGAACCACCAAAGACCCCCTAACGAACCACTGAAGAACCACGAAGAACCACTGAAGAACCATGAAGAACCACTGAAGAACCACTGAAGAATGCTAATGCAAATAATACCAACCAGAAGGGAACGCGGTGGAAATGTGAGCTCTACGGAGCGCACCTTTCTAGTTTGCAAAAAAAAAAGATATATATATAAAAATAAAAATAAAACACAACCACCCTGAAATAAATAGACGTGTCATACACGCAGGAGGTCAGGTGCTACCAGGTATGCTCACCAAACACTCAAACAAACAAAATAAATTCAACAAACAAATCCAAACAGGTGCGCCTTCTAACCTGATATGACTACATATGCTTCTACATCTAAACTGCAGTCAAAACCGGCCCACCACATGTCTAACCATCTTCAACCACACCTGCTACCAGTCAAAGATCATACTTGACCATCCATCCACCCGTCCAGTACATGATACGGTACCAGACAAGTAGATGGTGCTAATCACTTCCCTGACTGCCCCAGGAGTATGTGGTGCACAGGAAGCTAACCAACAACCAGAAAATACTGTCCCTATCTACATGTGGTGCCCACTAAACTATATATTTTAACAGCATAAGTAGTCACATCAAATTACAAACAAATAAGGCATACTCACCTGTTTGATGAAACGGCTCAAGCCCCCACGTTACACAATATGTAACGAACACCACCCAAACCATAACACCATGACACCCCGTGTAACACACAAAAAAAAAACACCAAACAAATTTCTAGGGGTAAATATCCCGGACGAGCGCCCAACTGTTACGACCCTGGCTCAAAGGCCCGCAACCTATGTGCAAACCAACACCAAAACCCTGTGCTCAAACTCAAAATGCTACTCTATCAAGGAATTACTGGTGTAAACTAAAGTACAAGGACAGAAGACCGTGATAGCTATCTGTTACCCAACACTTCTCTAACCACAGACAGTGCATGTGTGTTACCAGGGCTGGTTTTAAAGCTGCCAGCAGGTAACCAATCAGCACCAATTAGCTAATTGGCAGCCCTCACCTGCATGCCCCGTGACACAGGAGTGATCAGGCCTGCATGCACAGTGACACAGGAGTGATCAGGCTCCTGGTACATAACACTACTCAGTGTATTTATAGAGTATACACTGCTGTGTGATTTTATATGCCTTTTTTTGCTCAACTCTGTATGTGCACTCGACTTGACAAGATGAGGGGAAACCTCAGTTGCCTTTCGAGTTTAAATAAAGGTTTGAATGAATGAAAATAAAGATTGAATGAATTTGATTTACAATCACGTACAGTTGTCTACGATGACAGTGTAATGGAATACTAATGAGTCACTCGATCATATCCATATGTCCAACGATGTTTCAGCAAATTACATCAGTACAATATGAGGAGGATTCTTAGTAACATATGATTCACTATGTTGGTTGTGTGCAACTCTCCAGCACCTCTCACTCACGTTGTGGAGGCCTCTGTGATAGATCACATCGTTGTCTCCGATCGACCTCAGACCCTGGACCACATAGGACCCTCCGAAACGAGAGTGTCTGGGGGGGGGGGGGGGGGGGGGGTGATGACAGGTAAGATGACAGAAAGCATTGAAAATCAACAAGGTGGACATGATAGGCAGTAGCTTTCACTCCGCTCATTGTTTACTTATACCACTGTAGATCTGACTTAGGGAGGGGCATCGACTTTCAAATAGTTGTTAAATTATAAGAAAACAAATAATCTAACCCATCCATCTACATTCATTGCACACACATCAACACTCACTTTAACTTCTTAACAGGCAGGCAGAACAGTGGCATTTTTTTACTTGAACTTGAGGACTGCATACTTTTTTTGCAAAGTTTTGAATTTTCAAGTTGTTTATTAATTATCACAATAAAATACACATACTTTACGGTGAAATGCTTGGTTCTGTATGAGCCCCTGAGAGTGTGCTTCATACAGTAAAGAAAGTAAGAAAGAAACCACACACACATATTCTGGGGATGTCAGATAATAAAGAACTATTGGGAAGAGATAGGAGAGATAATAAATGAAATAGTATGATATGAAATACCCCAGACAGGCCAAGTATTGTATTTAGGGAACTTAACACAGGAAGGAATTCAGGGGGAAGACAAATACTTGATTAAGATATTATTAGTAGCAGCCAAGAAAGCATTGACGAAAATGTGGTATAGAGTAGAAGCACCGACGAAAGAACAATGGACAGAGATAGTAGGGGGGATACAGGAAATGGAGAGAATCACACATAGGCTGAGGCTACAAGACGAGAAGTTTGAGTCAAAATAGGAGAAGTGGGAAGAGTATAGGAAGAAAAGAAACGACATCACAGGAGAGTGAAAAGGAGACAAGAAGAGAAATAGACATCTGAAAATGAACTATGAAGGTACCAAAGAACCCATGTCACTTTATTCTTTTATATCTTTTTTTTTTAAATAAATTTTAGGTCAACTCTTCATTTGATTTTGATATTATTTTCTACTATCAGCTATATCTTTTAGTTCTTATCTGTCGAATTGTATTGTACTGTCTCTTATAATTTTGACCGCCAATTGTAATGTTGTATGTGGATGTTTGTTTGTAAATCAAGAAACTGATAATAAAAATGTAAGTAAAAAATAATAAAGAAAGAAAGTAAGTAAAAAGTAAGTAAAGAGGAATATACAATATACATATATACAAAGCAAAGCTTTATACTTATAGCACATGCATGGGCCTGGTCTCTTTTGAAAGATAACATTCTGAAGTTACTAATGCAAAAAAGGATCATCACTTTTAGTGCTAATGAAATAGAGTAACAGAGGTTTGAACTTGTGTACTCACATTTTTCTTTAGTGGTTGCAAAATTCCAGATTCCATTATTCCAGCATAGAGGTATGAGCTGGAAAACACTGCGGTTCCATAGCCTGAAGTCTTATGTAGTACAAGTCCAAATCTTATAAAAATCCGTTAGTAAACAGACGCTAAAAAGAAAAAGAGTTCCAAAATCCATTTCTGCCATCCACCTCCGTGTGTTGTGAAGTCTGAGTCACAACTGATTTTCGCTCATCAACTTTCACCTAGTTCCTATATTCGCACCCCCCCCCCCCCCCCCACGTGGGGTATCGTTGGAAGCGGACACTCGTTGACTGCAACACTGACCAATCATTTTCGCCATCAGCGGTGATTGGGTCAGTTCTCAAGCGTATATTGTCCGACATGGTCATTTGACGCGCGGCCTGTAAAAAGATGCTCGCCTGACATATCGTCATGTAACTCGAGAACCGAGGCACAGAATTGCTGGAGTGAGGTGGCGTTCAAACGACGGCAAATAGATGTTTTGAACGGTATATTATATGTTCACCGATAAATGCAGCCCGAGCCGGTAGACGCTCGCAAAGTGCCGTGACGTGCGCGCAAGTGCGAAACGGGACGTATACCTGCCGGTGCGCGCTAAGAGGTTAAACACTCACCTTTAACATTCACATTAGACACTTTAAACACTACACTATATTTGATCTATTTACATTTACATTTTGTCATTTAGCTGACGCTTTCATCCAAAGCGACTTACAAGTTTTGTACAACAAGACAGCAGGAAGGGTACAACTCTATCACCTGAGTAACAATATTCATCAAAGTGTTGAGTGCTATTTATTACTAAAGGATTTGTACTACATCCCTATCTCGTTTATGCATTTAAAAAAGTTAGCATTTTGTACTTTAGTTTGTATACTCTATTTTGTAATATGTTTGGTCTTATTGTTTTTACTTTTTACTGTATGAAGCACAATCTCAGGGGGCTCATACAGAACCAAGCATTTCACTGTAATGTACCTTGCGTGTAACAAATAAAACAAAACTTGAGTTATGTGAATATTTTATATATATATATATATATATAGGTGTTTTCATAGTTTCCATGGACCCACCTGGTTCCTCTCTGTAAGACGCGGCTCCGCTTGGCAGCGTGCTCCTTCTGCCTCAGCGCCTCCAGCTCCTGCCCGTCTCTCTGCTGCACCTGGGTGGAGCGGGCCTGGCCAGCGCTCACCAGGGCCTCTGGCGTCTGCCAGGGGAGAAGAAGAACATAAGAACAGGCCTTTAGAGGAATGCCCATTCCTCCTCCATGCTGGAAGAGTGAACGTTTGCCATGTGCAGAACAACGGTTGATATTAGGGATGGGTATTGATTTTCTAAATATTCGTTAAATGATCAAAGAAAATCGAATAGTTTATGCAAATATCGCTTAGTCTCAGAAAATATATTTTCCCTTGTTTTTACAGGCACCTACAATGTGCAGTGTATTGAGAGAGGGCCCTATTAACTGTTACACCGCTGAACGGAATGCTGGGTACAGCTTGCTAGCCAGGTAGCATAACAGTTGGGAGAACAGAAAAGAAAGATGAAGAAAGAAAAGAAAGAGATGTTACTTGATAGCAACGTTTTGTATGTTTCCCATGTTGTTTCACTAAGTTCACACATTTCAAGCATCAGTGATGTAACGTTCAGAATTAATGCTTTTGTTCATGGAAAACAATGTTAGCCTGCTGTGATTCGCAAATATCTAGTTGTTAGCTATGACAGCAGCCAGCTAGCATGCTTGATTCATTACGTCACGTTCGCTATTAAACAAAAACGAAATCATGTTAATGTGGGGGAAAGGGATTTTTTATTAGTAATCGAATAGTTCTCAGTGACTATCGAATTCGTTTTTCCCATCCCTAGTTGATATATGAGAAATATATCAACAGAAATGTAATCAATTGGTGTCTTATTATTAGGGATGCTCGATATTGGCTTTTTTACCGATACCGATATACCGATATTGTCCAACTCTTAATTTCCGATACCGATATCAACCGATACCGATATATGCAGGGTTTCCCCCCCCAAAAAACGGAATAATTTCAGGTAATTAACATTACTTATTAAATGGCGTTTTAACATTCGCCAAAATGCTTGATTGTGATTGGTCAATAGCGCTCGGTTGCCCCTGACAGCGGTCAATTATTTCTCGATAACTGACCGCTGTCATGGGCAACGCGCAATAATGACCGCTGATACGGGTAACAGAGTGCTATTGACCAATCACAATCAAGCATTTTGGTCGCAGTCACGAAAGCTAAGCATTACCATTATTTATACAACGGCATGCAAATTTCTCGATTCTGATTGGCTGAAACAGTCATTTTACACGTCTTTATTGGCAACAATTCCACGCTGCTGGCCCAGGACCCGCCCACAACCGACCCACATCACATCACTCCGCCGGATCACAAGAAGGTGGACAATAATCTTTACAAATGGATATGTTGATAGCGACTAAACGACTAAATATCAAGCCATTCTGTCACAGCGAATGTCTTAGTCGTTTAAACAATGTTGGATGATGTAATTGATGGGTCTTGAATCATTCTGTAACAAAAGAAAAATCGCGGATTGATTGATTGATTAATTTACAATTTTTTTTCAATTTCTTTTTCCTTTCGACTGTCAGCGCTCGCTCTAGTCTCCACCCACCGCCACACCCCCCCCCACACACACACACACACACACACACACGCACACACACTCTGCCTGCAACGCGGGGGATAGTCAGACTGAGAGAGCTGGGTGCTGCGCTGTTCTAAGTGAGCATGGCCTATTGAGTTGATTGATTGATTGATTGCTAATTTTATTACTGTACACTTGGTTTCCAACTGGTTAAGTTTAGGCCCTCTACAGTAGGTTTAAAAAAATAAATAAAAGAATAGGGCGAAGAAAACGTTTTTTTCCTATAGGGCAAAGAAAACTTTTTAATTTGTTTTACCTACTTTATATAGAAGCATCTAAGAATGAAGTTCTATGGAAAGTAGGTCTGCATTCCCTTAACAATTGTGTGTATTGAGCCGTACTGTATTGTACCCATTCTGCATCTGGTAATAAAATTTTCAATCAATCATTCCAATAATACACAGTTGGATGTGTTAGTTGGTTGGATGCACTTCAAGCTGCTTCCACATGAGGCAACTTCTCTCAATCATTCCAATAATACACAGTTGGATGTGTTAGTTTGGTTGGATGCACTTCAAGCTGCTTCCACATGGAGGCAACTTGTCTTTTTTGTAGTTGTGGGAACTACTTTTTCTGGCGGATGGTTTTTTCAATAAATCTTCGATTAATGTGTGTTTATTGTATAGAAATAAGGTTGGATGAATCTGGCAGTTGTATAAAAGCTTTACACCACTTGCAGTCGTGATTTGTGAACAATAAACCATGCCTAGGGGGGTCTAACGACCCTCGGCTGCGCCTCGGGCCTAACGACCACCCCTAGGCATGGTTTATTGTTCACAAACCACTCCTGCGCGTGATGTAATGCTTAAGCACACAGCTGCACTACACCAGTGCAATCAGACCACACACCTGCCGGCTGCCGGCGATGACAGCGGAGCCACAGAACAGAACAACTGCGTCTGCATTTGATCTCGTCTCGTCGATGGTGTAAAATGAATTAGGTATATTGTTAGTAAGTTAGCCATGTAATAAGCAGGATAATGTATAGCTATACTCTGTCATTGTCGCAAAATAATTGACCTTCACTGCATTTATAACACCTTGGCTGCGCCTCTGTGTTCCAGAACTCTGTGTCTGACTGTGTATTATCCCTTACATATCTCTTGTTGTGGAATTAACACAACATTATGCATACTTTTGACAATAAATAAAATCAGAATTTGTTCTTACTTGCTTGCCTGGGTAAATAAAGGTTATAGAAATGTACAAAAAGAAAAATAATTTAAACCGATACCGATATTTTCCGATATCACATTTTAATGCCAATATCGGCCGATAATATCGGTAGGCCGATAATATCGGACATCCCTACTTATTATGGATCTTGTAAATAAGTCACACCTGGTCTCTGAACATGAGGGAGATGAACTCCAGCACGTGCATGCTCCACTGCTGCTCACTCTGGGCCGACGCCAGGAACTTGACCAGGTCGTCGAAACCGCTCATGTGGATGGCCCACAGCAGCTTGTCGTGCACGCTGGCATCATCGTCCACGTTCTGGAGGGATGGAGGAGAGAGGGAGAGGAGGTAAAGAAGAGGCTAATGAGATAATGCTTTACTTTTATAACTAGCAGATTAGATTACTGCAATTCAATCATATCTGGTTCGCCTGGAGAAGATAACCAATCATCTGTGGTTAATGCAGAACGCTGCTGCTGCTGCTACGGTTTTGTCCCAAGACCAGACGTGGAGCCCATATCACCCCGCTGTCAAAAGTCTCTGCAGTGCACTGGCTTCCTGTCAGCTTTAGAATTTAATTGTATTATTCTTTTGCTAGTTTTTCAGGCCTTACATGGCCTTGCCCTGGAATACCTATCTGCAGGGCAGCCACCCGCGCTGGGCAGGGACCAGCAGGCGGCATGAGCCACAAATGGTGTTAAGACCATGAGGTACCACTTCTGCCTGATTGTAAACAGGGCGTTATACCCCAATGTAGAGCCCTTCACTCCTCTAGTTCAAGACCTGTAGTAGTCCCAACAGGTACAATAATATAATGAGGCTGCCGTAAGCATATAGAATAGAATAGAAATACTTGAATCATCCCGAGGGAAACTTTACACTACAAATCGGTCACATTAAACATTTAGACATTCAGACAGAACAAAGTCACAAATAAGAATAACAAAAATAATTGCCTAAGAATAGAATAAAATATACAGTAAAAAATATACAGTAAAGATATACAGAAGTCTACAGTAGGTGTAATATTGAACAGTGTTGTTTTAAAAGTAGGAGTCTAGGAAGATGGTAACTGTCACTCTGTGCTCAGTGATGCAGTGAGGCACAGTGATGCGTTGTAAAGTCTGATAGCTGTCGCAATGAAGGACTTCCTGTGCCGTTCAGTGCTACATTTAGGGAATGTGAGCCTAGCACTGAACATGCTCCTCCTGTCAGCCAAGTCTGTGTATAGTGGGTGGGAGGGGTTTTCCCTGATGGCCTGAAGCTTAGCAAGGCTCCTCCTCCACCATCGCTAGAGAGTCCAGCTCCACCCCAACCACGCTACTGGCCTTCCTGACCAGCTTATCCAGCCTGTTTGCGTCCCCTGCTCTCAGTCTGCTCATTACGATTTCTTAATACAGTATAATACAATATAATTATGAAATTATATTGGTTACCCATACTAAATAATGTTGATCTAGGGCTGGGAAATTGTTCAATATTATTGTCTATCATCTTTCAATTAGATCATATTGTGATGAAATTGTGATACAAAGTCCTGTTGTCTAAATCAATAATAACTAGTACTAAAATTTCTCGCAAAACAAGATTGAAATACTCAAATCCAATCCACAAAACGAAATATTACTATAATAATATAATATTCAAAGAATTTTTTATTTTTTTTTGAAATCCCAGTTTAGATTAACATGCTGCTAAATCTGAGTCTTTAAGGTGTTATTATGTGTACATAGGTGATATTTACATTATATGTACATAAGTGAGTACATAGACAATATTGGGGATGTGTGGGGGGAGGGTCCTAATGGTTATCATATACATTCACTTCCATATCTCCCAGCCATCAAAAGAGGATTAACATTTATTTATTTAATTTTTTTTTTGAAGAAATTATCTTCCTTAGTTTTTGTATCCTCTGACCTTTTCCTCGGAGGAGTCAGCGGGAACGTGAAGCACATTTCTGGCGAGCAGCAGGATCCTCTCTATGAGCAGGTTGTCCTCCTCCTGTCTGTCCTCCCAGTCCTGCACGGGGGAGGGGGGGGGGGGGGGGTAGACAGGCACTTGCATCAAAGCACTTAAATAAATATAAAACTATTAAATGGGTTCAATTATTAAAGAGGCCTAAAAGCCACCTTGTTTGTCTGTGCAACTACCCACCAGCTGTAGGAGGTTGTACAGCGTCTCACTCAAAACACCAAACACCTTCTCGTTCGCAAAGGCCTGCAGAGATTGAGAATGCAGAGGAAACTAGTAAATGTATCATGCTAAAACTAATGAGGAGAAAACTGAAATAATAACCAGACATTTCACGTCGATAATTGTACAATGTTACAGAGCGTATTAGTCAAACTACGACACTGTGATAACGAGGACATCAGAATACCTCTTTGTAAGCCTGTAAATAAGACACCACTTGTAGATAGTGATGTCTGAAAGCGGGGTCGTCTGGGACCTTGCCGAAGCAGAGCAGGGCGGGCTGGGTGATGTTGACCATGAGCCTGTGAAAGAGCCCCAGACGGAGAGAACGTCAGAACACCGGTGCTCTTCACAAAACACTGCGACTCTGAAAACACAAACTAAATAAACAACTCCAGCAGCTCTAAAAACAGGGTTCTTACGGTTTAAATTTTAGTTTTTACTAGGGATGTTCGATATTGGCTTTTTTTTTTTACCGATATCTCGATATTGTCCAACTCTTAATTTCTGATACCAATATCAAACGATACCGATATATGCAGGGTTTCCACCCGCCAAAAACACAACATTATGCATACTTTTCACAATAAATAAAATAAGAATTTGTTCTTACTTGCTTGCCTGGGTAAATAAAGGTTAAATAAATGTAAAAAAAAAATTTAAATAAAAAATCTTTTTGGAAACAGATACCAATCATTTCCGTTATTTCATTTGAATGCCAATATCGGCAGATAATATCAGACATCCCTAGTTTTTACCCCAAGACCTTTACTCCAATTTAAAATAGCTTCCTGTTTATTTTTTTTTGGCCAATATCAGATTCCAGTGTGAACTGGTCCCACGCTCCTGAACTGACTGACAGGCATGCGCAAATTAACAATAAAGAAGATGGATGTAAAAGAATTGTGACAAATGTTAATCTAGAGTGACGTAAAAGTCCCATGAATGTCACATTACTGTTAAGACTGAGGTTGCATTGCAAAAGATCAGACTTGTATCTGATTTAGGACCACATATGAAAGTGGCCCAAATCATAATTGAAAAAATCTGATTCCAGCTGTTCACACTGTTGAGAAAAAGTAAAAGGTAATAGCTTATAGCAGAATCGCAGATTGCTGTATTTATCTTCCTTCATACTTCCTTGTTTAAGATACACACTCTAATAAGAAACGGTAGAAAGGTAGTTTATTTTTCCCCTCTCCATTAATAATCACACACTAGGCGTTTCAAATAAATTCTCTCGGGTTCCTTTGAGCAGAAATATTCCCGACCACACTTTTGAGTTGATTCCAGTTCACCTGATGCAGGCGTCAAACAGGGGCTTGTCTTGTCCATGCTGGATGATGATTGGCAGAAGGTCGTTCTGCAGGATCTGTCCCGCCCCCAGCTGCTGGCGGATGTCTCGCGTGTCGTCTTCATGACGCAGATACCTGATCAGGTCTTTGATGCTCTCTGCGGCAGAGACAGGAGGGGATTGATTGATTGATTGAATTGATTGATTGAAAAGTTTATTAACAGATTGCAGAATGGGTACAGTACAGTACAGCTCAATACATACAATTGTTAAGGGGATGCAGACCAAATCAAATCAAATCAAATCAAATCAAATTTATTTATAGGGCCCAACAACACACGTTAATGTCCCCATGGGCCGTACAGATCTTCTTTAAACAAGTCAAGAAGAAAACATAACAATAAGTCAAGAACAGAACAAGAACACCATAAGGTGCAAACATTTTTAGATGGATGCAAATAAATGAAAGAATGCAAGCACTCCCAGACATACCCCACGCGAAGGTAAGGAAAAACTCACTAAAACCTAACAATAGGGGAAAAAAGCTCCACAGGCAGTGTGGAGGAGAGAAACCTTAGAAGGGCCATTCAAGGGGGGATCTCCCTTCTTAGATGTTGGTGATAGTAGTGTTGCAGACAGACAGTTGGTAAGCATGCACTCATGTGTGTAGTGGAACACAGATGAGTGCATGCAATAGCAACTGTACATTTTGAAAAATTAAAGATAGAGCTAATAGCGATAGCAACTGAACATTTTGAAATATTAAAGATAGAGCTGATAGCAATCTATTTGAGGCACAGGGGCGGCGCAAAGAGGGTCACGTCCTCCCCGTCTTAGTCAAGGGACATTTAACACTCCGGTCGTTGCTCAGGGACAGCCGGAGACAGGGAGATAGGGGCGGCGCAGAGAGGGTCACGAACTCCCCGACATCATCGCGGGACATCCGGCACTCCGGTCACCACTACGAGACCTCCGGAGACAGGGGGGCACGCAGAGGGGGTCGCAACCTCCCGGCCTTCGTCACGGGACGTCCAACACTCCGGTCAACACTCCAGGACAGCAAGTCATAGGGAGAAAGGGAGACGGGACAGGCGTTAGACGGCTCATGAGATTGTAGTAGGCGGACATAGCAATAGATACAAGTGGTAGGCATATATGTGAAAGGAGTCGATATATGAAGTAGGCGTATTATGTGAATAGAAATGGAAGTACTTAACCCAGCAATGAAACCGCATTGACTGTTAATCTGTTAACAGTCTGTTAATACTGTTAATCAGTTGACAGGACCACGGACAGACGGCGGTGAATAACTGATCCAAGGCCTCGGAGGTGCATGTAGAGCAGTCACTACAATCTTGGCCAAGACCCCGAGGCATCCATCACCTTAGTCAGCGCCAGGAGACGGGCACTCAGAGAGAAGGGGGGGGGGGGGGGGGAAGAGTTAGAGAGTTCCCATGTTTGTGGTGCTGCAAAGGAGCAGACATGTAGTACCCTGTAGTGCCATGTAGTACCATGTAGTACCCCGTAGTGCCATGTAGTACCCTATAGTACCCTGTAGTGCCATGTAGTGCCATGTAGTACCATGTAGTACCCTGTAGTACCCTGTAGTGTCATGTAGTACCCTGTAGTGCCCTGTGGTACCCTGTAGTGCAGGGGTCGGCAATTAGCTTTGCCCACGGGCCAAATTTTCACCAAGCCATTGTGTGGCGGGCCAATGATAATGAAAAATGTTTAACTCTGTCAAAATAAACGACATATACATGTTTGCACTGTCTTTTTTCTATTATAAAGTGCCTCTCACACAGTGCATAACACATGAACAGATCAGTCATTTGATTTTAATGCAGGTGCTCGCATTATAAATCGAATGTATTATTATTAGTATAACACATGAACAGATCAGTAAGGGTGCATTTGATTTGAAGCACCGACGGCGGGTGTATTATACATCGAATGTATTATTATTATTATTATTATTATTATTATAACACATCAACAGATCAGTAGGGTGCATTTGATTTGAAGCACCACAGCGGGTGTATTATACATCGAATGTACAACTCACCATAATGCAGGCAGACCTGGGCTTATTATTGTTTCTGCTTCCTCCTCAATCCATGCTAATGTTTGAAATATGTCAAATGTCCACTCGCGTTGAATGCCCACCCATGTCCACCCAACTTGAACACAGTTGCTTGCTTCATTGAACCCATTCTGCAATCGGTTAATAAAGTTTTCAATCAATCAATCAATCAATCAATCAGCCTCGTGTTGCCATGTGAACACGCAAGAGACACGTTTTGCGATAAACCTGTATTTTAAATATGACTCCTCGTTTTGTTTGTGTCTTGGAAGTCGTAGTTTCCTCTTCTGGCGCCTGAGTTGGTATTTCCTCTTTGCAAGAAGCTACCTAAAGATGTTTAATTGCATTACTGTTTAATGCCAAATTGTATTTTTAATTTAATTCAAATACCTATAGCGCGGCGCCGTCATTTCAGGAGCTTCTTCAAGCACTCTTTTTCTTTAAAGTTAATTGCATTGTTTTTCCATTGTTTTTTATTGCATTACTGTTCACATGCATGTGTGGTGCCGTCAGTCATGACTCGAGTAAAGATAAAGCTTGAATGATTTACTGAACTGGTGTTTTTATTTCATGGACTTGCGTGTTTCCCATTTCAGCACCAGCGCTGTCCACCTCACTTTGAGCAAGCCTAACAGTACATTGCACTCACCTGTTATTCACTCTCAACATGGATAAAACATAAAGTATGCATATAATAAAAAGAATATATATATATATATATAATATTAATATAATATAAATATAATAATAATAAAAAAAAAGATTTAAAATAAAATAAATATCATATTCTCAAAATAAACTGACGGGCCAGAAATTATTGCTGGCGGGCCAATTTCGGCCCGCGGGCCGCCTATTGCCGATCCCTGCTGTAGTGCCACGTAGAGCCATGTAGAGCCATGTAGAACCCTGTAGTGCCATGTAGTACCATGTAGTACCATGTAGTACCATGTAGTACCCTGTACCCTAACTAAACTACCCTGTAGTAAACTACCCAGTGGTACCATGTAGTACCCTGTACCATAACTAAACTACACAGATTAATCTAAAGGTCAGTCCCCGACCAGGTGAGATCAGGGTAGGTTGAAGGAGAGAGAGAAAATATTAGTCTTAAGCAGGGATTTAAAAGCTTCGACAGAGCAGGCGCCCCTGATGACCAGAGAAAGACTTTCGTCTTGTTTACATCAGGGTCCCCCATTTTCAATTCATCATAACATATATGACATACAGATAGACAGTACTGCTACATCTATACATTTATGACACATCAGATTTGCAAATACAGTACTGTTTGTGATACAAAAGTGTCCAGAAAAGGAGTGTATATACATTTGGCGTAGAAACTGTACATTGGAGGAGGGTCAGAACTAAAAGGAGATACACTAGATCAGTGGTTCTCAACTTTTTTTTGGAGTCAATGCCCCCCTATTTGACGTCCATGTTCCATAACACCCCTATCTGACGTCCATGTTCCATAACACCCCTATTTGACGTCCATGTTCCATAACACCCCTATTTGACGTCCATGTTCCATAACGCCCCCCCTATCTGACATCCTTGTTCCATAACGCCCCCTATCTGACGTCCATGTTCCATAACGCCCCTATCTGACGTCCATGTTCCATAACACCCCTATCTGACGTCCATGTTCCATAACGCCCCCCTATCTGGAGTCCATGTTCCATAATGCCCCTATTTGATGTCCATGTTCCATAATGCCCCCTATCTGACGTCCATGTTCCATAACGCCCCTATTTGATGTCCATGTTCCATAATGCCCCCTATCTGACGTCCATGTTCCATAACGCCCCCTATCTGACGTCCATGTTCCATAACGCCCCCCCCTATCTGACATCCATGTTCCATAACCCCCTCCCCCTATCTGACTCCATGTTCCATAATGCTCCCCTATCTGACGTACATGTTACATAACGCTCCCCTATCTGACGTCCATGTTCCATAACACTCCCCTATCTGACATCCATGTTCCATAACCCCCTCCCCCTATCTGACTCCATGTTCCATAACGCTCCCCTATCTGACATCCATGTTCCATAACGCCCCCCGCCCCCCCCTATCTGACATCCATGTTCCATAACACCCCCCCCATATCTGACGTCCATGTTCCATAACGGCCCCCCTATCTGACATCCATGTTCCATAATGCCCCCCTATCTGACATCCATGTTCCATAATGCCCCCCTATCTGACATTGATGTTCCATAGCGCCCCCCACACCCCTATCTGTGAAGCAAGAGTGAAAGGGAAAGAGAGACAGACTATAGACTAGATTCATAACAGGAATTGGATAATTTATTGAATATCATTGTTATCCGAGACATTGTGAGGGCCATGATCGTGGCCACGTGCACGTAAATGATAATATCGCCATATCTCCCAAACCTAGTTGTGTAAGCAATGCACGTCAAGATTATATACACTGTTGTACAACATGCATTTAGGGGTGGGACGATACATCGATCCAGATCGATATATCGATCTATTATCAATAATCAAATAGGATCGATGCAACGTAAAAAGACAGATTCATATTGTGATACTCTTATTTTGAAAATCCGGCGACGGCGACGTCATTATCCGCCCGCGCCCAGTATTGTGAAACTCTGTGTAGCTCTGTACAGCAGAGCAGGGCTACAGAGCGTCTATTTTGTGACCCGATATAAGTCTGTGCAGTTTTTCCCCCGCAACGGGTCAAATGCATCTAACATGCTTTGCATCGTCGCCATTCCTTTATGCCCACGGCAGATCTAAATTAACATTACGTTAGCTGCTTAAGCTAACTAAGCTAAGCAGCTAACCGTGAGAGAACAGGAGAGAGGAGAGGGGAAGGAGGAGGGGCGGGGGCATTCTGTGTGTGTGTGTGTGTGTGTGTGCGTGTGCGTGTGTGTGCGTTTGAAAAGACCAAATGAAGTCAGGAGTATTATTATATTGATATTATTTACTGAGGATGGACAGATAATGTTGATATTTAAACATGAATACATAATAAATGTATTCATGATCATCATGCAACATAAAACAATTGTACTGTAGGAACGGTTTGGGAGAGGAAGGGGTTTTAGCTTGCGTGTTGTGAGTTCCAAAACATTTTACTTAAACTTTAAAGCTCAATATATAAAAACGTGGCACTTTACAGTGAACAGGAGGTCTATTTGTATTAAAAACAATAGATTGTTTTTCATTTAAATGTCTGGAAGAGCTCAAAAATAAAAACGTCAATTGATATTTCCGTAGCCTTTTTTTAGTTGATCTAAATGTGACTGATTGTGTTAAATGGGCACATAATATCGTCTCATATCGATCGCAGGCACCTGAATCGAATCGTATCGTATAGTGGCAGACTGTGATATCGGCAAATATCGTATCGTTGTCCAAAGAATCGATATCGTATCGTATCATGATGAAACTGGTGATTCCCACCCCTAATTGCTATCAATATACTGAACATAGAAGCAAATTAGTAACATTAAAATAGTGTTGTGGTCCAAACAGAAGACACTCACCTAGACAGTCAGGTTCTTTGTGATAAGAGTCTCCTTCCAGAAACCCGAGGGCACTGCACGTTGCCAAAAGTTCACAATTCATCATGTACCAGTCTATATATCACCGGCCGAGCTGGGTGGTGGGGCCACGGCTTAACCTGACGAAAGGAAGCGATAGGAGGGGAATTGTGAGAAGTTGGGGTCGAGAAGATACTATAAAAATCGATTGACAAATTAAAATAATTTAAATAAAATCTTCAGTTTTCAGTCTTGATTTCAAACTTTCTCATGACCATACAAATATAAATTGTTAGCTTATAGCCAATGCTAAGATGATCCAAGCAGAAGGTCTCACACTTCTTGAGAAGGGCCAACTCAGTGGTCAGAGTCAAACTGGTCAAATGAGAAATGGTGGCAGAGAGGAGGATGAGAAGGAAGCTGGAGAACCACTTCCACCCTCTCTATGAGGAGCTAGCAGCAAAGATGAGGAGCATGTTCAGCCACAGACTCATAACCCCCTGACACTCCACTAACGGCCAGTCCTTCGTGCCAGCGGCCATAAGGCTCCAGAACCGTGGGCATGGACTGGAATCTTACAATATACAAACTTTGTAAAATCAAGTAACATCAACATCAAGTAAGTAACAAACCCTAATAGCAATCTAGAAATAAATGTATTGAAAGCCTTAGACAATCATGAATCAAGAAACTGGGTGTTTGTTCACATTATTTGTAAATGTGGCCAATATCAGATTCCAGTGTGAACTGGTCACGCCCCTGAACTGACCCACATGCGCAAATTAACAATAAAGAAGATGTACAGATGTTAATGTACAGTCTCCTCCCCATCATATGTATATATTTTCTGTTAGGATCTCTGGGTAACAGTACTGTATATTTGCATATCGTATACATCACAAATGTAACAGTATTATAGACCTGTATGTCAGGTATGTCCCTATGCCTATGCTTGCAGTGGGCAAGGCGCTCACCACGAATACTGGAGATGCTGGGTTCGCCTGTTCGAGCCCAGCGCTCCACATTGCTTTCAGTTTAGCTGGTCGTCCGTACTAATACACATTGGCCGTATTAGGGGGTGGGAAACTGATGGGTGGGGATCGGGCGTTGTGGACAGCGACTCCTACAGGTCGGTTGGTGCGCCTGTGCAGTAGAATCAGGAAGCGATGGAGGCGGCGCCCCTCCAAAGCGCAGACCCCTGACGCTGAAAGATCGCTGAGAGTATCGGAGGGGACTCGTGCTATGTATGACTTAGTCCACATTGCAGCCGGCTTGTGGGAGGCAAGAAACAGCGTTCGAGACAGGGGAGGGTTGAATTGGATGATACGAAATTGGGATGGGAGAAAAATAAAAAATGGGAGAAAAAGTGGATACAAATAAAATAAAATTCATGTCATGTATGTTGTGTATGTCATAAATGTCACTATGAATTGAAAATAGGGGACCCTGATGTAAACAAGACAAACGACTTTCTCTGGTCTGCATCCCCTTAACAATTGTGTGTATTGAGCCGTACTGTACTGCACCCATTCTGCAATCTGTTAAATAAAGTTTTCATTCATTCATTCATGGATGTAAACATGGACACTGAAGTCACGGTTTACAGTTTATGGTTTAATTTACAAGTTGAATGCAGTGGAGGCCAGCTAATTAAAACAAAATCAGACCTGGCTGTATCTGATTTAGGAGGACTACATATGAAAGTGGCCCAAAACAGAATTGAAAAGATCAGATTCCATGTGATTTGTGCTGTTCGGTGTTGTGAGGGGAAAAAAACAAATCTGAGTCACTATGATGAGCAAAGAAAATCAGATTTGGGCCACTTTTGCCTGCAAGCTGAAGTTCAACGTAGGCTAAATTGTGGTGGAGGGAAGGATGCTGTCGCTCACCCATGATGATCTGGCAGAGCTAGACTTAGCACTCATGTGTCAAACTTTCAGGCGTTGTTGTTTTTTTGCACAGTCGATCTGTCAATAGAATGCCTTTAGTCGGAATTACCCTAATGTCAGTCAGATTGATTGATTGAACATTTTATTAACAGATTGCAGAATGGGTACAGACAGTAGCCTACAGTACAGCTCAATACACACAATTGTTAAGGGATTGCAGACCAGAGAAAGATTTTCGTCTTGTTTACATCAGGGTCCCTCCCCCATTTTCAATTCATCATAACATATATGACATATACATGACATACAGATAGACAGTACTGCTACATCTATACATTTATGACATACCAAATTTACAAATACAGTAGTACTGTTTGTGATACAAAAAGTCTAAAAAAAAGAGTATATACATTTGGCGTCGTATGCTGCTCCCGTTGCTCTGCTGCACACTCCACTTGTCTACATTACATTACTTTAAAAAAAAGTGCACATCGCCATTTGTATTTATAACGTAAGTCATTGACGTTGTGCCTCAACAACAACATTAAAGGCAAAGTTTAGCTCCATTATAGCTGTCATGTTAGCCTGCACAAGGCGGGTGGGCTGAGACCCGGTGGGCTGAATATCGTTACTGAAATTAGTTAATGAAGATGGGCTAAATGTAAAGTTAGACAAATGTCATAACTCACCAGTGACTCTGTTTGTCTACTGCTCCTGAGACATCTCGCGCCAAACCGAGCGCAAATGTGCACCTGACCGGATGTAGATAGTGTCTTCTTCTTCTTCTTCGAATGTATTTTCGACAGACTAGGCACAGCTAGTGCATTGCTGCCATCCACCGGTTGATAATAATACACAATTGTAACGCACAATGAAGGAGATGCTTCCAGCTGCAGCTCCGGAGACCAGCGCTTACAAGCCCCGCACATACAAGCACCGCACATAGCAACCCCTCGCTTCCATTGGCTGATTTTGGTGACGTGATTTGGGTCCCACCCAATGGCTGAAGTTCTGCAGACGCCTCTCTGATTGGTTGGGCTCCATTTCTGCAGCCCCCTCTTTGATTGGTTGAGCGAAGCCCCTCTCTGATTGGTTTAGCTCGCCATGCGGTAAAATGCGGATGTTAATGTTATCATCTCAAGAAGATACAAATAAATATACTACCAGATTCGCGTTTATAACGTTATTTCGCGTGACTTCGCGGTTTATTCATAACGTTATGCACATTTCACAACACAGCCAGCTGTCAGAAACTGTACATTGTAACGTTATATGTTTATTCACGTAACGTTATTTCACGTGACGCGTTCAACTTGTTTACACTCCCCACTTACTGAAACTGTACCATGACGCACTCCCCACTTAACCCAGTTAATGCCTTAACTAGACAGTTAACAATATAACATTTAGATTAATTAACCCAGTTAATGCCTTAACTAGACAGTTAACAATATAACATTTAGATTAACACAGTTAATGCCTAACTAGACAGTTAACAATATAACATTTAGATAGAGAGGCTGGTGGTCAAGTCAAGAGTTTTATTTGTCACAAGTTGTTTATTTGCATACACGTTTATGGGACAGTTTTCTACACCTGACTGAACGGTCTGGGGACAAATGATTAAGGTGGGGTTACAATGATATCAAGGATGAATATGAAAAAGGGGATCTGATCTGATGGTACTTGTACTTTATAATGTGTTATATATGTATGTACATGGATTTTATGTCCGGATGGTATATCTATGGAATGGTCACTGTCTCTATCACACTCTCATATGTGCATGTTTAGCCGCATACAAGTATCTAGGATACACATATTCGTATGTGTACATAATAGGTTTACACACACTCATATGCACAAGGCTAAGTTATACATGTCAGGGGCACACATACATGCACATACTCACTTATAGGAAATAGGCATACACACACCTACATATACACATAGTTGAGGTATAGGCTCTCACTGACACATATGGGGGATATACATGTACATAGGAGACACACACATACGTAGCTGAGACGCACATATATATGCACACCTGAGATATACACTCACATAGGGGGCGGAGGCACACATGGATACGAGACACACACAAGAGATAGGAGTACAGTCGCATACCTGGAAGATGCACACACACACACATGTGAGGCATGTACACATGCTTACGTACACAGCCCTCACCCAACCCACCCAACCCCACCCCACCAACCTCCTCCAATGTACAGTTTCTACGCCAAATGTATATACACTCCTTTTCTGGACACTTTTGTATCACAAACAGTACTGTATTTGCAAATCTGATATGTCATAAATGTATAGATGTAGCAGTACTGTCTATCTGTATGTCATGTATGTCATATATGTTATGATGAATTGAAAATGGGGGACCCTGATGTAAACAAGATGAAAGTCTTTCTCTGGTCTGCATCCCCTTAACAATTGTATGTATTGAGATGTACTGTACTGTACCCATTCTGCAATCTGTTAATAAACTTTTCAATCAATCAATCAATCAATTCAATCAATCAATCAATACACGTACCCACATACATATGTTGGAGACACACATGCATGCATGCTATCATGCACACCTACATGTGTCTGGGACGCTTTCTCTCACATGCAATATGGAGAAGGGTGGCATCCCGATAGAGGATGCAGCACATACCTGCTCGCAGGTAGATCGGTCTACATGCAAAGTATATATATCAGGGATGTATACGCACAATGTATAGTATAGTATTTTTCTTTTTTTCGTAAGTCTTTTTTATTTTCCATGTCAGTTGTACCCATTCTGCAATCTGTTAATAAACTTTTCAATCAATCAATCAATCAATTCAATCAATCAATCAATCAATACACGTACCCACATACATATGTTGGAGACACACATGCATGCATGCTATCATGCACACCTACATGTGTCTGGGACGCTTACCGAACACTGTGACCTCATTTTCTTCTTCTAAATTCATGCTATATTATGTTATTATGTTATTTGATACTATCTTGTCTAGCACAGTCTCTGGAGCGTAACAGTAAGAAGCATTTTGTATGAAAGTATTCTGTACTTCTGTATGACAACTATTAAAGAACTTGAACTTGAACTTGAGTTGTTAATGTATTTGTATGAGTCCTTTACATGTTTTGTATGTTCTTACAAAAAAGAAAAAGGCAAATCTTGGAAGTTGCATATGGTGATGTGGAAAGAGATGTTTTGAATATTGGAGAGATTTGTGCAAAAAATATAAAAAAAAAAAAAAAAAATTAAATGCGGGTGGTCGTGCCCGCAAAGATGTGCATAATACAATAGTAATAACATATAATAGAATCCAATAGAACGACATTGTGCAATAAAACAAGTAAACAGAGTAGGGCATATCGGTATATGTACATAAGTTATTTACAGAGCATGGTAGGACATGCTAGGTCCTGTGGTAGTGCAATATTAGCTACGGATGAGGCACTGGGTCTTTATGTACATGCTATATTGGTGGTCAATGTCACTTCGGATTGCTACGACACATCTCTACTGCTTGTGACAGGCTGTGGTGCGTTCCAGACTTTACTCCTGTTGGGAAACTATAGCGATGGTCTGTGCTCACCACACTTTTCTTCTGCCTCCCCGCAGCGAGCCGTCGTCGACCCCCGAGCTTCATTTTACGACGGGCAACAGAGGTGGGTTGAGCCGCTATACTTGGCCCAGCACGGTTAGCGACTCGCCTGAGTGCGTGTGCACGTTTTGATGCATGGCTGATACCAGAGCGGCCGAAGGTGTGTAGCGCTGACAGCAGCTTGGAGGGATTCCCCTTCAGCTGATTGAAGGTCTTTATCATGGCTTTATCATCACCACCCTCTGTAGAGCCTCTTGCTCTGCCTTTGTGCAGCTGGATAACCACACAGACTTCACACAGACTGTCTGTACAATACTGCTGTAGGCCTATAATACTTATGTAAATAAGTAAGGCAATTGAAATATATCTGCAGTACAGCTCAATACACACAATTGTTAAGGGGATGCAGACCAGAGAAAGACTTCCGTCTTGTTTACATCAGGGTCCCCCATTTTCAATTCATCATAAATGTACAGTTCCCTCCCCCTTGTATATATTTACTGTATGTCACAAATGTAACAGTACTGCATGGTCTGCATCCCCTTAACAATTGTGTGTATTGAGCTGTACTGCATTCTGCAATCTGTTAATAAAGTTTTCAATCAATCAATCAATCAATCAATCAATCAATCAATCAATCAATCGGTCACTGTACCCATTCTGCAATCTGTTAATAAAGTTTTCAATCAATCAATCAATCAATCAATCAATCAATCGGTCAGGTCACGTGTACCCATTCTACAATCTGTTAATAAAGTTTTCAATCAATCAATCAATCAATCCCGCAGTGCAACGTGCAACGTGACCCAAAATCACGTGACCAAAATCAGCCAATGGAAGCGAGGGGTTGCTATGTGCGGGCTTGTAAGCGCTGGTCTCCGGAGCTGCAGCTGGGTACTATTGCAATGAAGGGGTCTTTAGGTTGCTTCCTCCACAAAATGCTCCCTACTAAAAACAATAACAACAACAATAAGCTAAACAACCACAGCCCACTCAGGCCTGAGAGGGTAGGGAATCCTCTCGTATATTCCCTCCTCCAGTCGTCCACTATTTCAGTGCTTGTGATTATACATTTGTAGTATTGTATGTGTGTGTAGGGGAGACTGAGGTAAGCTGAGCCACCCCTTGTTTCTAGGAAACCGTAAAAAAAAGTGAGCATGTGACAAGAAATTTAGGAGGAAGGCGCCATTTCATGGAGTCTGTGAAGGTAAGAGCCACATGGCTAAAGTGGTTAGACATGTACTGTATGTCCAAAAAACTTTTTTCACGCTTGAAAGTGAATTTAATCTATCATCAGTTTCATGAGGATTGTGTTTAGACCAACATGGATAATTAAAAATGTGTTTCATACCTCAGTTGGGGTATATTTAAGCTGCAACATGAGGTAGTAAACCTAGCATGAAAGTCCACCATTTTAGCTGTTGTGGCTAATTAATTGATTGATTGATTGAACATTAACACATTAACTGCCACGCAGTTTGCCTGTCTCATACCCAGTGGTGCAGTCGTAATATGGGGCCCGCGCACGCGCATACATGTTCCCTCGGTTGCGCACAGAACAGATGATTATTATGCATAAATGTTTTAAATGTAATTGTAGTTACAATTTCTTTAATTGAATTAACTTAAACTAGAAAAGTAAATACAAACTAAATTAACAATGTAACTTAGAGTTAGTTTACAGAAGGACAGTTTCCTTCAGCGACTCCCCGCTGGAGCTGGGCGGCTGCTCCGAGGACTCATTGACGCTGGTGGAGAGGCGGTAGTGGAGGAGAGGAGTCCGTTGTTATGCTATCGCCGATCGGTATCCTATGCTATTATTATGCAAAGTCTAGGTGATAAGTGCCGACGCATTTTTGTGTGCGCGCGTGCACATCCGCGCGCACTTCTGCCTCAGTGACCTATACCTAAACGGCTTTAACCGCGTTTGTGCACCACTGAATGCCTGCTCATACCACTCTGCCACCACTCTAAGCCTATGGAGATGTTTACCTTCTTTGCAGGGCTATAACTTTTAAAATTGTATTGCTAAATTGACATTACTATGGCCCATTCAACATCGATTATCGATTATTATCAGGATGTAGGAACGTTATACTTTTTCATTCATGGATTCATACGAAAATACCGTCTAGAATATAAATATGTTTTTATCTTTTTCTGCAGTAATTCCTAGAACGTGAGTTATAGGCATAAACGCATATATATAGATTATCAACTGCCGTTTGTTGCCGATACACGTTATATTAAAAATGTCAACTGTACATGGTCCTAAACGTTATGACTGATCATGCGCGGATGAACGGGGGGGGGGGGGGGGGTCGTTTATAATTCCGTGATTGTCAGTAAATGCTTTATGCAGTATGGGTGATATATTGATCAGAGCAGTTTGCATTAATAATAATAAACACTCACGCTGAAAATTACGTCAACGTCCTCTTACCGTTCGCAGATGAGACTGGAGGAAAAAGATCCCACTTATTTGACGGTGATCTACTCGATCCATTTCCGGTTTGTATAATAATGATAAACGCCCAAATCATAACGATTATTGAGTTATGGCAGCGATCCATATACACAATGTGTGTCTAGAGTCCCGCAACAATATGTGAGTGCCGGATGCATTTGCCCGGTGCACCGAGATCACCAGAGATCCATTTCCAGTTGTAACTCGCCGATCATCCACCAGGCGGCAGTATTGAAGCGTTGCAGAGTTGTGCAGGCTCCCACTGCATCAGACCAGGCTCCGTGAGGGCATTCTGAATACCATGGCGAAAAAATGAAATATGATCTCAATAACGTTGTACGCCGTGGAATGGCAGAATTAGCATGACCTTGAAACACGTTGTACGACGTTTTTGGCGCAGGATGTGTTAACAGGGGGGGTTTCAAGTGGTTCTTGTTGAGTGGTTTGCCAGAGCTGTTCGTTTGTGATGGTGTTTGGCCAGTAGATTCCCAGGATGTGTCGTAAACATCTGTTTATGAAGGTTTGCAGTTTGTTTGATGTTGCTTTTGTGGTTCTCCATGTTTCTGCTCAACACAACCAGGCAGGCCTTAACCTGGAACCCACAGGGGAAGAGTGAATGAATGAATGAATGAAAACTTTATTTAACAGATTGCAGAATGGGTACAATACAGTACGGCTCAATACATACAATTGTTAAGGGGATGCAGACCTGAGAAAGACGTTTGTCTTGTTTCCATCAGGGTCCCCCATTTTCAATTCATATAGACATTTATGACATACACAACATACATGACATTTATGGCATAGGGACATATAGGTATTTAGTACTGATACATTTGTGACATAACGGTATTCAAATATACAGTACTGTTACCCCTAGATCCTGACAGAGTATATACATATGATGGGGAGGGGACTGTACATTAGGAGGGGGTGGGTGGGTGGGAGGGAAATATACATACGGCGGGGAGGGAATATATACATGCGGTGGTGAGGAGACTGTCTATTAGGAGGTGGTGGGGGTTTTGGGCATTTACGGTGGCCAGTTTCGAATTGCAGCCTCCCGTAGGTGCTCTTTAAGAGCGGTTTTGAATGTGGGTAGGGATTCACTTTCCTTTACAGCTTTGGGTAGGGCGTTCCACATTGATGTGGCATAATTGCGAAACGTGTTTAGTCCCTTGTTTGAGCCGAATCTGGGTTTAACATGATTTGTTGAGCTTCCTCTGGTGTTGTGGTTGTGGTATTCACTGACCTTTGGGAAGTATTTTGACATGTACATGGGTACCTTAGTTGTATAGTGTATCTTGTAGACCAGGCCCATTGCAAGTTGCTGTACTCTGTCGTCTACTCGAAGCCATCCTAGGTTGTCAAAGTGGGCAGGGGTGAGGTGGGTTCTAGGGGTAAGGTCAAGTAGAAGTCTGACCAGTTTGTTTTGTGATGTTTGTAATCTTGTTTTTAGCGCCTTTGAGGTGCTTTGGTACCATGAGGTACCGTGCAAGCATAGTCGTAGTACCCTTGAATGAGTGCTCCTGCCAGAGTCTTCAGGGTATTCTTGTTTACCAGAGAGGAGATCCGGTAAAAGGATCTAGTTCGTTCGTTGACTTTTTTTATTACCTTGGATGCCATTTTGTCACAGGAAAGATTTGCCTCTAGGATGGAACCTAGGTATGTCACTTCATCTTTCCTTGTGACAATATTGTCACCCACTGTAACTGAGAAGCCGTCGGTCTTGCTGAGTTTGTTATTTGATCCGAAGAGAATGGACTCTGTTTTACCCAGGTGTAATGATAGTTTGTTATCAGCGAGCCAGGTGCAGATTCTGCCGAGTTCAGAGCTGAGGGTTTTTTCAACCTGTAACTTGTTCTTGTCAGAGACCAGCAGGGCTGAGTCGTCCGCGAACAAGAACAAGTTGCAGTCACAAGCTGACGACATGTCATTTGCATAAATTAGGAACAGTAGCGGTCCTAGTATGCTTCCTTGTGGAACACCACAGCCCACTGTGAGGGGGGGGGGGGGGGGGGGGGTAGAGTACCGTTTACCTCCACCATCTGTTTTCTCCCCTCAAGGTAGGATTGCATCCAGCTCACTGATAAACTATCAAAAAAAAACAATTGCTTTTAGCTTGTCAATCAGAATGGAGTGATTGACAGTGTCGAAGGCCTTTTGTAGGTCCAGCATGACCATGCCGCAGTATTTGCCCGCGTCCACCTCTTGTTTGATGTGGTCGTTCAAATAGAGAAGGCATGTGTCAGTGGAGTGGGATGTTCTGAAGCCAGATTGGAATTCGTAGATTAGATTTTTTTCCGCCAGGTACTTTTCGACCTGTTCGTAATGTGCGGATTGCGCACAGAGATCTAGGTTTATCAATCTGCGCATGCGGAGTTCGGTAGTAGGTGCGGAAAAGGGACTATAGCTCGGCCGGGAAAGTGCCGATCGACTTGGGATTGGTCTCTCCGTCTTCAGGAGACTCAGGCGTATACAAGTCTATTGGATCATGTCTCCAGCACCCCCCACAGCCGTAGCTACAACCACTTCATGTCGAAGCTCTCATCCACATTCATTCATTTTCTCCCTCCGCTCTCTCCCCCATGATTTCAGAATACCGGAAGTGTTGTGGTGGTCTATACCGTGACACCCCCTCCCCCATGCTGCTATGACACCCAAATTTCCCCAAGGGGATAAATAAAGGAATATCTTATGTTATGTTATCTTATTTTGTATCTTTATTAAAAAAAAGTGTATACCATCAGACTACACGAGTCACGACACAAGGCAAAAGGACACAGGTTTGCATTTGCTCCAGTTGCTTTTATTTGCATTTCACATGGTCATTTTTATATGGGTGCTAAATGCACACCCATCATTGCAAGGCATGTTTCATTTCACTAACATTCTGTTTCTCTGGAATGAGCTCAGTTGGCTAATGGTCATCATCCACTGGGTCCATCGTCACTCGTTCCTTGCGGTGGTTCTTGAAGTCCGTGATACACAGGCAATATTAACGGGGCAATGAATATGGGCAATCTCTCCAGCAACCGTGTGTCTCGTAGATGTCTTAAAACCCCACTAAGTCATCAGCAATGACTTCGTCCCCATTACCAATCCCCCCCATCTCTCTCATAACCCTTTCACTATACCACACCACCAAAGGGTTAACCCTTTCACTGCGACAATACAGAAGGTTAACCCTCTCTCACTGCCACACGACAAAGGGTTAACCCTTTCACAGCCACACGACAGATGGTTAAACCTTTCACTACCACACTACAGATGGTCTGTAGTGTGGTAGTGAAAGGGTTAACCTTCTGTCGTGTGCTAGTGAAAGGGTTGTTACACCCATCTCCGTTGCCCACGTGTCATCGCCCTTACACTGGTAGAACGACAAAGCCACTCAAAACAAAGACTCGAGTCTCTACTGAGTCCTACTCTGGCGTCCAGGCTGTCCACTCACGTATATACATAGTATACTATGTTGTATGTACTATGTTGTAGGGCTACTCTGGAAACAAAAATACAAAAAGAACCCTCGTTCTGCATATTGATCGCTAAAACTCCCTTTGACTCGTCCTTAACCCCTTTGCTTAGGCTGTATTTCATTTTAACGCTACAAAAAGTCTGGTCCTCAAAAGTATTCGAAGGAATTGCACTGTAAATAAAGGCCTCAAGTGGTGTATCCATAAAGGGTTTTTTGGTTAGCCCCAGAGGTGACACAAACCTGTGTTTACTCGTTCTGTCAGCATGAATTAATTGGTCTTTAATAAGTAGCACTGAGGTGAAAGGAACCTGTGTGTGTACTCTCTCTATCAACACGAAGTAGTTGTCCTAAGTAGCACCAAGGTGACACCGAGTGTTGTTCTTTTAACATTGCATCTATATTGACAGACTCTCTGTTTGGCACAGATAACCTCGTAAAGTTGTAGGATGGCAAGTGACAAATGAGGAATACGTATAGGCTTAGTTTTTAACGCATTTCGTATTAGCTTGCTTTTTTTCTTTTGTTTTTCTTTTTTTTTCTTCATATTTTCATCTTTTTTCATTTTTACTATCGTTGAACACTGTAACATCTGCACCTGGAACAAGCAACGTGTGTTTAACCATCATCCTAATCGTCCCTGTCGTCCCTGTCCTCCCTATCGTCTTGGTTTCCCTTCTTGTCGCTCCTATCATGGTGGCTTGAGTCCCTTTCCTTCTCCTTCCTGGACTCCTTGACCACCTGGTGGAGGAGGAGAAAAAACAGTCGGTCAATCAGTCGGTCAGTCTGGTCCAAACTCTTTCAAGGCATTTTCAGTTCCTAATCATTTAGAATGATTTTTTGCTTTCTTAACCTTTTCACTACCACACTACAGGGGGTCAACCCTTTCACTACCACACTACAGGGGGTTAACCCTTTCACTACCACACTACAGGGGGTTAACCCTTTCACTACCACACTACAGAGGGTTAACCCTTTCACTACCACACTACAGAGGGTTAACCCTTTCACTACCACACTACAGAGGGTTAACCCGTTCAGTACCACACTACAGATGGTTAACCCTTTCACTACCACACTATGGAGGGTTAACCCTTTCACTACCACACTTCAGAAGGTTAACCCTTTCACTGCCACACTACGGAGGGTTAACCCTTTCACTACCACACTATGGAGGGTTAACCCTTTCACTACCACACTACATGGGGTTAACCCTTTCACTACCACACTACAGAAGGTTAACCCTTTCACTACCACACTACAGAAGACGGTTAACCAGAGAGGTAATCTTCCTCTCTAAAACGGTAATCTATCTTCTTGTCTGACTCTGGAGAAAACGGTAAGCATATTTCCCATAATGTTGGTGTGTTCCTTTAAGTCCATATATTTAGGAAAGCATCCCTTTACCTCTCCATCACGAGTCTCGATGGTCTTAATCACTACATTCTTCTTGCCATGGGATTCTGGGTGTTGTTCATAGTCTGTGATGGAGAGAAAAAGTCCAAATTAAGCCACGTTGCTACATTCAAATGCACATTCTCACATACTCATTTCTGAATGGCTAACTCACTTTTTGACGATTCAGTTTTTTAATGCTGAATCACCAGTCATATTGCCAATACTAGGATATTGTATAAAATGTAGTGCATTTACATGCACATTAATACCCCCCCCCCCCCTGTAATTCAGGACATGGTTAAATCTTTAGGTCTGTGAATATAATTGCATATCCCTTTTTTAAATAGATAGTCTCAGATCCCAATTCTGAGGAGCCTAAATATTACGGCATGCTCCAGGTGGGTTCAGTGGTATCTGGGCTGTCATAGCTGTCTTTCTGTGTGTCAGAGTGGTTCCCATTCATTAAAGGCACAATCTGTCTGTTTAAATGCAAACAAAAGGGTAGCCCCACTACCGAAAATTCAAAACATGGGATTTGAACCTGCTATCACCTCCAAATGTATATCAATGAATCAATGCCAATGATTTAAGTGTGAGTTTACGTTGGTAATGTCTGTAAACATAGGAGAAAACTAAATCGGTTGAGAAAGATAGAAAATTCTTATTTTCCAAGTCAAACTCCTCAATTACATGTTTTGTTTACAATATTCTGAATATTCTTTTCGTCATTTATCCAGGTTCATGACCTTAACCAGAATATGATCATCATCATCTAAAATGCTGTGTGCATGTAAATGCTCGTGCCAAAAGGGAACCCTTTAATTAATTGCTAACTTTCTATTTCATGTGATGCAGGGAAAACAAAAAGATATATCTTACCCCTGTGGTGACCTCCATCATTCATCATGGGCACAGTGATCCTAAAGGAACACAATATAGCAATTAAGTGTTAGTATTTATGAGTGTTCATTAAAAGGAAGCAGACATGGAAGCGGACATGGCCGGTTAGCCTAGGCATTGTCCAACTAACACCCCTCCCGAAGGCTAACCGGCCATGTCCGCTTCCATTCATTGTGCTAAGCTAGGCTAACGTGTGGCCAGATAGCTTTCTACTGAACACACAGAGAGGAAACTGGTACTGGACTCTATAACTCTGCCCTCAGATTCATCACTAATGATAGATACGACACTCATCACTGTGTCCTTTATGGGAACGAAGGCTGGTTGGCCCTCTCTGACGGAGAGGCGCAGCACATTAGAATGTTGTGTTGATATATGTAAAGACCTTGAGTACTATCACATTACTAACAAGTGATTCGGATTTACTTTACAACTGGCCTCCTAAAGGCGGCTGGGTGGCGCAGCGGACTAAGCGCTCGTCACCACCACAAGAGACACTGGTATCGAATCCGGCTGTCAGCGGTGTCTCCGGCTTGGCCGGCCGTCATACTGGCTCAATTGGCAGAGTCAGCGGGAGGGAAGCCGGTGGGGTGGTAATCTGGTCGTTGTAAACAGCGACTCCTACAGGTCGGTCAGGGCGCCTGCACAGCGAGGGATGGAAATGGTGAAGGTAGTGTGGCCTCCCACGCGTTACACTTCACCAATGAGAGTCCTCGCTGTCAAGTGAAAAGAGGCTGCTGGTTGTCTCCTATGTATCGGAGGAAGCATGTGATAGATGTGCGCAACGACCAGGAGGGGGAGGAGGGAATTGGCATAACGACTAAATTGGGATGGGAGGGAAATACAGAAAAACAGGAGGAGAAGAAAAAGTGGACCAAAAAAAAACTGTCCTCCTAAAGAATGAATTAAAAACAGAATCATAAGGGTGTCAACGCGTTCATTCTCCTCCTCACTCACCTGCTCTCCTCCCCCTCCAGCAGCTTGCGGTAGGTGGCGATCTCGATGTCCAGAGCCATCTTGACGTTCAGGAGGTCCTGGTACTCCCTCAGGTGGCGGGCCATCTCGTCCTTCAGGTGGTGGATCTCGTCCTCCAGGCGGGTCACGCTGTCCTGGTAGTTGCCGCATTCGACGCCAAACTGGTCCTCCATCTCGCGCATCTGCCTCATCAGAGCCTCATTCTGAGACACACACACACACACACACACACACACACACACACACACACACACACACACACACACACACACACACACACACACACACACACACACACACACACACACACACACACACACACACACACACACACACACACACACACACACACACACACACACACACACACACACACACACACACACACACACACACACACACACACACACACACACACACACACACACACACACACACACACACACACACACACACACACACACACACACACACACACACACACACACACACACACACACACACACACACACACACACACACACACACACACACACACACACACACACACACACACACACACACACACACACACACATTCAGAAAAACACACACGCCATCAGGCTCCAGAACCGTGTGCATGGTCTGCTGCCAGCAGCTGGAAAACTAACAGTTGCAGACCTCGAGAACTGTTAGGAATGTCTGACCACTAAGTGTGTCTGACTCTTAAAGGGGAACTATTTTACTATTTCTTTCACTATTTGGGCACTTTTACACAATTCCTGTGAGTCTATGGAACACCTCTGTAATATATATATATTTTTTTATTCATTGTTTTGTATTTCTAATCAAGTCCTCAAAAACAGCATTTTTCTACCTCAAGATCTCGAGCTGTTTTGAGCCTGGGCTCCTAAACCACTGCGCCGGGCCGGCCCCGCCTGAACATTAACATGCAGCGGTGTCTTTATGACATCACATATAGGGCACATTTTCAGACGACTCAGTTCAGTGAGGGTGAATATTGTCAGAGGAGAATTGGAAGAATGTGCCAATATGAGAATTTTGAGACATAGATCATATTAATATAAGTTCACATAGCTAGGAAACAATGCTAAACACTCAAAAAGGCCATTTATAAGATAGTTCCCCTTTAACACTTTAATCGCCGGAAAATGCTGAAACACGTCTTTCCCCGCCATGCTCATTCTGCCGAAGACGCTGGACAGCGTCTTTGATATCAATATTTCAAAAATCTGTGATCGAAATCATATTTCTCCCCCGGAGACATGAGATGTACTGTTGAGCCCCTCTCAACTCTACAACGGTTCAAGAGCGCCATCTGGTGGCCGATCGCCCAGGGCAGAAACAGGAAGTGGAAGCTGGTGCTCATTTCAATTCGGTCCGATCACTCGCTAATAGTCCCAGGACTCGAGCTGATCACAACGGATAGTGATCCGTTACCAATAACTCGATAAACAACATGATTTGGACGTATATACTATTATACAACCTGGAAATGGATCGGATATTTCAACATCCCATAATAGAAAAAATTCTGTTCCACGCTCATCTCCCAACGCTACGAGGAAGCTACGGTGAGTTTCAGCGTTATTTGTTAACGTCTTCGATACTAACTGCTCTAATGATCATATCA
This sequence comes from Notolepis coatsorum, assembly GCF_963971535.1. Lineage (NCBI taxonomy): Eukaryota > Metazoa > Chordata > Actinopteri > Aulopiformes > Paralepididae > Notolepis > Notolepis coatsorum. Next base: position 65,198,044 of record NC_140170.1, read on the forward strand.
CCCACACTAGATGAATGATATAACGACGGAATTATAAACGACCCCCCCCCCCATCCGGTCAACATCAGATCATACGTAGTAACTCCTAGAAGCACGTACAGTTGAAATTTTTTTATCTCGCACAGATTCCTACCAAACTGTATTTGATCATCAATATAATGCATTTAGGGCTATAAATCAAGTTCTGGAGAAAGCTGCAGAAAACGATAAAAACATACTTATACTTTAGACCGTATTTTAGTATGAATATGTGAATGAAAAAGTATAACGTTGCTACACCCTGAACAATAGATATAGGACGTTGAATGGGCCATAGTAATGTCAATTTAGCAATAAAATTTAAAAAGTTATAGCCCTGCAAAGAAGGGGAACTTCTCCATGTTAAATAGGGCTGGCGAGGGATGGTAAATTATGAATTTAACCCCGGCGATCAAAGTGTTAATTAACCACCAAAACCTGCACGGACTACTACTGCACTTTGTGTGGTATACTGTTTACTTTTACTCTTACTCAGAGTATAAATTCAGATTTAAATTCTCTATTGCCTAAAATGCCTACACAAAAACACACAAAGACAGACGATACAATAATTTCTCTAGAAGTGACATTTTCGTATAATGGGGTAGTTGGTAGTAAGAGTTGACTCGAGTGCAGAAGGTGTGGTGTATATTAGGTATACAGGGATGGCAGGTTGATGGTTGTCTACCTACCGTAATTAGGGATGTTCGATATTGGCTTTTTTACCGATATCCGATATACCGATATTGTCCAACTCCAGATTTTCGATACTATATGCGGGGTCGTCGTCCCCCCCCCAAAAACACAATGCATACTTTTCACAATAAATAAAATAAGAATTTGTTCCTACTTGCTTGCCTGGGTAAATAAAGGTTAAATAAATGTAAAAAAAAAATGTATTTTTTTTAACCGATACCGATAATTTCCCTAGTAATAATTCTCACCGTGTTCTTCAGGGCGTCCACCTCACAGCTGAGGGACTGGATCTGCCTCCGGGACTCGTTGGAGTCCTGCTTGGCCTGCCTCAGGGCGTCAGTGTTGCGCTTCGCAGAGTCGGTCAAATCGGCAAACTGCAAGAGGAACAGGCGCACAAAGGCAGTCGATTCGCTGAAACTGTATGTCTGTGTTCATGCATAATATGTAGCCTCCTTGCATACATTGTACATAAATACTGTTTTTTGTCTAACTTCCTCTACTAATTTTATTCCCTTCTCTTTTACTTTATACATTTCTTTCTGAATATCTCTATTGGCTTAAGAACTGCAAGGTTCTAGGTCACCTTTTTGTGTCCCTTAGGGACTAGTAGCTTGTAGGTCAGCTTGTATAACAGCTATGTACAGTTGAGTCACTGACGGATGACAACTAATCTAGTGGGGGTGTGGTTAGGGGAGTGGTTAGGGGAGTGGTTGGGGGTGTGGTTAGGGGTGTGGTTAGGGGAGTGGTTGGGGGTGTGGTTAGGGATGGGTTTAAGCGCTAATTGTTCACATCTAGTACCTAACTGCCAAGGTGTTAAATGCAGACAAACTTTACATAGTCTTTTCTCAGCGTTTCTCTTCTCTGAGACTTGAGGTTAAACGAGATTCAAATAAGCAAATATTTTCAAAGCTGACATTCTATACTTTCATAATCTGTAAAAAATCTGAAAAATGACAGAGGGAGCCATGAGGCTGGACCCGGTCACATAATAATATGTCTGTGTGTCTCATCTGGCTGTCCCGTGTGTCTCAATACCTTGGACTTGTACCAGTCTTCGGATTCCATCATGTTCTTGGAGGCGATGCTCTCATACTGAGACCTGATGTCCCTCAGAGCAGAGGTCAGGTCGGGCCTGGCGCTCTGGTCCATCTCCACCTTCAGCTGCTGGGTCTGGACACTCACTTGCACATCCTGGATCTCCTGATCACGCACACACACACGCACACAAACACGTGATGACTTGCCAATGCTGCAATGCTATTGTGTCTGCGTTCATTCCCACTAATGTCATTTCAAACCAAATTCCAAAGAAACTTGAACTCTTAACTTGACTTGACAACTGGAAGCACCAAACATTTAATACCTATGCTTGCCAGGTATCATATTTATAGTAATGACTATAATGTAATTACTATACATTTTAACTGTAATTTGACTGTTCTGCTTCATGTAATACACACCTTGTAATTGTATCTGGTTGTTTGTTTGATGTGTGTTTTAATTGTTCCCCTTACCTCTGTGATGTATGTACAGTATCGTCTGTCTCTTTTCTATTTTATTTTATTTCCCCCCTATTACTCTCAGAGAGGCCCGTTTGTCATTGTAAATAAGAATCTGTTCTTAATTGACCTGCCTGGTTAAATAAATTAATTGTTTTCTATAAAAAATACAATCAAAATTAAGAATGAGCCATTTGGGTTCTGATGAAGGCAGAAGTACATATAAGTGACAAGTGATTCCAGGCACCTTCCTGACACCGGCTGTTATCTCCGGAGGCCTGGCGCTGACGGGAGGGAAGCAGCACTAACCTCATCGTGGAGCTTCTTCAGGAACTCAATCTCGTCCATCAGAGACTCGATCTTCCTCTCCAGCTCCAGGCGAGAGAGAGTGGCATCGTCCACATCCTACAGGAAGGGATGAGGTGAGATTATCTCCCCTTCTCTCACAATCTCATCCAATGATCTCTCACAACTCCTCACTGTTTAGAATTGTGCTTACTTTTACGTCAACAAAAACAACACTTTGATACACTGTAATAACAAGTAAAGTTGTGATTATGATGATTTTGTGTGTGTGTGGGGTTCTTTAGAGATGGGGTTAGAGAGTAGACTGAACCAAGGGGGGGGGGGGGGGGGGGGGGGGTGGGGGGTGGCACTAAGAAGTCTGGTGGTCCTCCCCCTGGACATGTTTTTCATCAAATGCTTAATTTCCTGCATTCTGGTGTACTTTTATGAGAGGCACGTTTGCAAGGTGAGATGGTACGGTCCTGTAGGGGTGTGTCTGAAATTGTTGGTTAATATATAGTTACAGGTAAGAAGGATATATTAATGTTTTGACCCCCTCATCTTTGACCTCTTTTGGGGAGGGGGTTGTCTTTCATATTAGCTGTTTTTTTAAGGGGACAAATGTACCTCCTTTCAATATTGATGATATCCCATGCAACCCCCCCCCCCCCCCCTAAATCTACCCCTATGGACTGAACCCATACTATGCCAGTAGTTCAATGATCCATGCCTGTCAAACTGGCTGTGTGTGACCTGTCATACCATCAGTCACCACCGTGTGTCACTGTTACATAACTGTAATGAGAGGAAACAAAGCTATCTTGAGTTTGATGCGATATCTGAGCCAAATGTAACATTACAATTCGATTATCGTGCCGTACGATGAGATTGTAGACTCTGTGTCTGTAGAGACTCTGTCTCGTCTGGGCTGTGACTGTTTACCTTGCGGAAGAGAATCAGGTTGCTCTCGGCTTCTGACTTCTTCTGGTTCTCTTCATCCAACCTTTGATGAGAGAGAGAGAGAGACACAGACACACACAGACAGACAGAGATTACAGAGTGGAATAAATCCATGCAATTAGCTAAAACATTTACACATCCTGTAAACTATGGGTTCTTCTGGTGGGACCCCATTATGACAACAGAAGTAATACCAGTTGTCTGTCACTCAACATTGCTGTAAATGAGGGCAACATCAGTGAAACTTTTTTGTTTGAATTAATATGTTTGTGATATGTTTCAATGAGCCCCACAATAAGAATAAAAGAATGTGGGTCCCTGATTTGAAAAACACTCGATACATACATTACATTCCACCTCAGATCTAAAGAGGTCGCACAGGGAGGGGGGGGGGGGGCAGCTGCTCCCCCCCCTCCCTCCCCAGATCTGGCTAAGCACCAGCAGAAAGGGTCACCTACGCCGGCTACACCTGTCGTCTCCTGTGTTTTATGGGATAACACTGACACTGGTCACGGGCCAACGTCGAACCTGCAGGGCAAGATGTGTTGCAGCTGAAGGGTAAACCCGCTGAAACTAATTCTACCAACCTTTCCAAAAAAAAAATAGATTTTAAGCCTATATAAATATTTATGATTGAAATTCATTGTACATATTATAGTGAGTAGTAGTATCAGATTGATACAGGTGGAAATGGGAGCATTTTGAAGCACACCCATGTCCCCCCCCCCCCCTCCTCAAACTTTCATCACCAGGCCCCAACTTTTGTAACCAAAGACTTTTAGTTCCTCCCCCTCCTACACCCCTCCAGTTCCTCCAGTCACTCACAAGTCCCCAAATCTTCTATTCCCTCCCTGAGTTTACAAATGTTACTTGTATTCCTCACTCCCGTCTTAACTTCTCATCTGTCTTTCAAATGAATACTTCAACCCTCTTTTTTGTGTATGAGTTACACATTGAATGGACAATGGTCCGCATTTATATAGCAGTTTTTATCCAAAGCGCTTTACAATCTTTGTTCCTCACGTTCACCCATTCACTCACACATTCACTCACACAGACGGCAGAGGCGACCATCTAAGGTGCCAACCTGCTCATATACTTACAGGATTATATTTACAGGATTAAATACTTAATATCAACCTTGTACTTTTCCCAGTATCTGCACATGATTATCTTTTATGGCATTTCTCGTTGTGATTGCTACCAGGTTTCCATTCAGAAATCAACAAAGTAACAAAGTATCCATCTATCTGTCTGCCTACCCATCCGCCCACCCATCCCTCCATCTTTCCACCCATCCACCCATCCTTCCATCTCTCCCTCCATCCCTCCACCCATCCACCTACCCACCCATCCATTCATCCATCCATCCCTCCACCCATCCATCCATCCATCCATCCACCCAACCCACCTCTGCTTGAGCGTGTTCACGTCCTCGGCCAGGTTGTCCCTCTCCAGCTGGTAGTGGTCCCTCTCCTTGCCCACGGTGTCCAGCTGGCGCCGCAGCTCCCTCAGCTCGTCCTGGAACAGGTCGGTGGCCCGGTTGGACTTCCCCTGCTGCTCCTGACCTTTGAACTGGCTGAGCTCCTCCTGGAGCCCGCTGTTCTGCGTCTCCAGGTAGCGCACCTTCTCGATGAAGCTGGCGAAGCGGTCGTTGAGGTCCTGCAGCTCGGCCTTCTCGTTGCTCCGGGTGGTCAGGAACTCGGCGTTGACGGCGTCGGCCAGGGTGAAGTCCACCTTCTCGTAGCTGAGGCGCGGGGGCTGGGTGCTGGACCGGGACCGGTGCTGCTGGTGGTAGTTGGTGGCGCGCATGGGCACCGAGGGGGACATGGAGCGCATGGAGTACCGGCCCCCGGAGGAGTGGGGCATGCGGGAGGAGACGGGGGAGTAGGAGGACATGGAGACGCCGCCGGGGCTCCCGAAGGTGCGGCGGTACGAGGTGGAGGCGGAGGCGCGGGCTGAAGGATGGCTCATGGTGACTCTTCTTCTTCTTCTTCTTCTTTCTCTGTCTGTTTACTTCTTCTTCTTCCTCTCTTCGTCTCTTGTCCCTTGTAGTCTTCAGAGGTCGCAGAGCAGCTGGATGCCAGTATGGAGCGATGCAACACGACGCCTAACTGGAGCGCTCCAGGGGTTTATATACCCAAGCTGGACATCCCATCTGCCTTGCGCCTTCCTCTCCCCACCCCTCTTAACCCCCCACCCCTCCCTCCCCTCTCCTCCACCCGCCCCACCGGAACCCTTCCTTCTTCCATCCATCAGTCTCTAGGCACACGATAGGCCACTCCCTAGCCCTGACACGGACCCTCCCTCCTTGACTGGGCTTTTTCCTCTCTCTCTCTCTCTCTCTCTCTCTCTCTCCCCACCAGCGCCTCTCTGCTATCCCTGGCATATGGCAGGAGGCCAACCGATCTCCCACATAAATGCTTCATTAAGTAAAGTAGTCTCTCTTGCAAAAAACCATAATCCCTCACCGACACCCGGCTCACCCGTGCTGATTCACGCTCCACGGTTACACTTTAGACATTTGGACATTTAGAGGACACCGTTATCCAGCCACGTGCTGGTGAAAATAAAAAGGCGGGTAAACCATTCATTTCAGTCAGTGAGGCCTATATATTTATAAAATAATATGAATATATTTTGAGAATGGAATTATTGTTTTGTTTTATTTCCTTGAAAGTTAAAGTATTGCAATCTAACTTGCGTCAGTCTAATACTACTCACTATGGTCCATACAATGGGTTTCAATCATAGAAAATGTATATCGATGTAGAAAGATGGATAAACTCTATTTTCACAAACCCTGCTCTTGTCCAGAGTGAATTACAACGAGTGTAAAAGCAAAAATTTGCAAGAATTCTCACCATATCACCAACATATGAAGAAGGCATTTGGAGTGCTGGGGGAAATCAACAGCTCCCAGTTAGCTGCTGAAGAATAAGTAGCCTACAGATTAATAAATACTGAGGACAAAAGCTCTATAGCAATTTTTTTTAAAGCTCTTTTTGACGTTCCCTCTTTGCTTTTACATGCTCCCTTTTACAAACTCCAAACATTTTCCAAAATGTTGTGTCTTTTGTGTCTCTCTGCGCTTTAGATGAATCTAATTTACTATTAAATGTGTATTGAGGATTGTTGCACTTGTGTCTCGTACAACAATTGTATCAAAGGTAATCTAATCGCTGGCATGTTCCATTCTCTCATTTATCTCTCTCTTCCTCCCTCCCTCTTACTTTCACTCTCTCCCTTCCTCCCCCTTTCTTTCCTTCTCTCTCTTTCTCCGTTCACAGTAATAGAATATTTTATCAATAGAAGCTGCAGGGCATGACTGTGCAATTCTATCCTCCAGAGATTGTATGCAGTGTATCCACTAATCTGGGCTGTAGGTCTAATAATAGATAGCTGTGGATATCCGCACACCTTAGCACTTCTTAGCATGTGTTGGAGGTGTTTTATGCAGAATTTGCAGGACTGGTAAGGGGTTAAGAGTAGGGGGTGAGGCAAACATAGACCAATGAAAGCAGACCTGCCTGCAGTATTCCTGCTACACTACACTATTACACATTGTTACACTATTGCACCAGAACACTAGTACACTATTACACTATGACACTATTATACTATCACACACAATTACACGACACGAGTACACTATTATATTATTACGCACTATTACACTATTTGTAAGGGTTAGACAAAACTATTTTGATTATATTTTTGTTCTGCTACATACATTTATTTTATTTGTAGCGCCCCCCTAGTGGTCGATTTGAATAGCACTTTCAGGGTATGTTTCAGATACTTATGTATTGTGGACTGCAAGTTCTATGATGATTGACCAAATGTATGTGCTGAGCCACGCCCCTTTGAAGTTAATTGGTCAATATCCTTCAAAATGCAATTAGATATCAACAACCCTTATACAACCTTTGATAAGCGTATTCCAGTAATGATCCACAGAAAATGTGGTAACAATTGGACCTATGGTCTAGGACAGGGGTCAGGAACCTTTTTGACTGAGAGAGCCATAAAAGCCAAATATTTCTAAATATATTTCATTGAGAGCCATATAGTATTTTTAACATATAATAAATTAAATATGTCTTACTTTTAATGCGACTTCTGGTGCTGCATGGTTTTGCTGATGGCCTTGTAATCTGGTTCATACGTGGTGAGGTTGAGCTTCATGCAGGCGTTGAGGCTTCCATCAGTTAAACGTGAGCGTAGGTTGGTCTTAATGTTCCTCATATGTGAGAATGACTGCCCACATGCATATGTAGAGCCAAACATGGTCAATACGGCAATACTCACGCTGCATTGTGTGGTATGTCACAGGAAGCTCGTTCCAAGTTTTAAGAATCAGCTGGTCTTCAGGTTGAATATTTTTAATTTCTGTCCACTTGTGTTCCCTCGCCAGCTCTGCTCGCTATATCTTCAGCTACAGATACTATTAGCTGTATCTTCAAAACTAATTCTGTTTACTTTAAAATGACACAGTATTAAGAAATATCACAAGTATTATTAAATTTTTTTTTTTTTTTTTTTTTTTTTCTCAAATATTTCTGGGAGCCATATGCTGTCACCAGAAGAGCCATATATGGCTCGTGAGCCATAGGTTCCCGACCCCTGGTCTAGGAGGATAGGTTAAAAATGTGTTTTTCCAAAAATTCTAAATGGTGTAAAATCCAATATGGCAGACTTTATGGGTCCTTGGGGCAAATTTGTAGAGTGAGGGTAGATGGATATCTGTACCAAGTTTAGTGTAAATTGGACTTGCAGAGTAGGAGTTATGTAAATTTTCAATAATAAAAAGAAATGTCCTGGCCTGCAGGCAACCTACAGTATGTGGCAAGTTTCATCCACCACAGTTTTGTAGTTGCTGAGATTAGCTCTGGATAGACAGACAGACATACAACACGTCACACTACTGATTCCATTATCTCTCCCCAGGCACCAGGTACCAGTCCGATCCATTACATTAAGAATTGGTCAACATCAAGGACGAGGCAAAATTATTACTTTCATGGCTCCATGCCAAGCCACTTATTGGCAATGAAAATACACTCAAATGGTACATTTTCGGATATCCACTCAATCAGGACACAACAGTCACCTCTGACTCAAAAAAGATTAATGACATTTTAAAGAATTGTATTCACAACTGTAGGCTATTAGCGCAGAGGTCAACTTTGATCATAAAACATTTGAAACGTTTATTGATGGTCTCAAAATACTGAAATTTTCCGAGGAAGAGGCTGGGGAATTGGGGAGACCAATCACTCTTGTAGAACTCAGAGAGACGATTGCTGAAATGCAGAGAGGTAAGGCACCGGGTTGGGATGGGATCCCTCCTGAGTTTTACTTGGCATTCTGGGACCACTTGGGCCCATTGCTGTTCGAGATGATTTAACATGCTATTGAACAGGGGGGATTCTCGAGAGACGTTAACATGGCCTTCAGGGCTGTACGCTAAGCTTTTTCACTAGGGGCACATACAATTTTACCATTATAGTGCACAAAAATATGTTCCTCCTGCCTCATTACTGTGGTCCTTTTATTTAACATTTAAGTGCTTTTGTTTTCAGGTTTGTCTTTTATAATGAACCAACTGAAGTATTACCACAGCTGCAAAAATGTCTTCTTACATTGATAACAGTGTATTAACAGTGTTCATTAGGGATGGGTTAGGATCGTTAGGATTTTATCAATACTACTTGGGGCGCTGCCGCTCTCAGACGACGAGCGGCGGCGCTTCATCGAGGAGCGGCGGCGCTTCATCGAGGAGCGACGCTGCTTCCGGTGCGGCCGCACCGGTCATCGTTTCGGCAGCTGTCGGGAACAGGCTGGCTCAACTCGGCGCCAGTCGGGAAGAGGAGGTGCTCCGCCGGGCCTCGAGAGGGCGCCAGCAGGTGGGCTCACCCCAGCACTACCATCTGACACACGTACATTTCTGGAGGTGGCGGTTAACTGTGGGGGTAACGTTAGGGGAACGAAGGCTCTCATTGACTCAGGGGCGGCGGGCAATTTCATTCACTTGGGGTTGGTGAGAGAATGGGGAATCCCGGTAGAAGAGTTGGGGGTTCCCATTCCGGTCTACGCCCTGGACGGTCAGCCCCTGGGCAGTGGGAGCGTCACTCAACGCACTGTTCCTATACACATCCGGGTGGCGGGTGGGGGGTGGGAGTGGGTTCAATTATTTGTCATTGTCTCCCCTTATTCTGTAATGGTGTTGGGTCATCCCTGGTTGTCTTCATGTGTATGGAATATTAATTGGAGCACGGGCAAGCTCTCAACGGAGGTCGACGTGAAGTCGGTCGTCGGCGAGAGTTTGTCCACTCCCTTGTCTCCCTTCCCCTCTTCTCTTTTTTCTCCTTCTCTCTTCAGGATGGTGGGGAGCGTCGCAGATTCTGTTCCACCCTCTAATCCCGATTTGATAGGGGTTCCTGAGATCTATTGGGACCTGGCGGATGTTTTTAGCAAGACGCGTGCTAAAGCACTACCGCCTCATAGATCATACGACTGTCCCATTAATCCCCTACCCGGTACCTCCCTGCCTCGCGGGCGAATGTTCTCTCTCTCACGCCCCGAGACCTTGGCCATGAACACCTACATTGAGGAGGCATTGCTTGCGGGGCACATACGTCCTTCCACATCCCCGGCCGGCGCTGGTTTCTTCTTTGTTGATAAAAAAGATGGGGATCAGCGTCCGTGCATTGATTATAGGGGATTGAATGACGTTTCCATCAAGAACCGATATCCTTTACCTCTCATGGACACAGCCTTTGAGTGCTTACAGGGGGCGCAGGTCTTTTCTAAACTTGACTTACGTAATGCATACAATCTGGTCAGGATTAGAGAAGGAGACGAGTGGAAGACTGCATTTAATACGCCTAATGGTCACTATTAGTATTTGGTCATGCCCTTTGGTTTGGCTAATGCTCCGGCAGTCTTCCAAGCCCTGGTTAACGACGTGCTGCGAGACTTGATTGGGGTGTCTGTGTTTGTTTACCTAGATGATATCTAGGTATCCTAGGCATCTGATATATGCCACGCTAAATCTCAGGTCAGATTGATAACTCCATAACTCATTGGTCTGCTCATCTTGACATCAAGCAGGGCCCTGCGATGTGGTTGACATTCAGAATCCAATGCGTCTACAAAATGTTGTTGTTACACCTGACCGACAGAGATAGCGAATGCATCGTTCCGACCCCCTCCGTCATTGACCAGGTCAAGTGATAGAAGTTGCGAAATCTCTTATTTTATTTGATCACCGGGAAGGATTTATCTGACCAGTATGACCCTGTCGTTAATCAGATGATGTCCATTTCCCTAATCCGTCACACGGCAACTTGGAGAGAGTTACTCTACGAAGTCACAATGCAACGCTTACTATCCAGAGTAAAAATTCTATATAATTTTTAATAAGCCCATATTATCTACTTCTTTTTTTAGGTCTCTGTAGTGAGAAGAAAGACATATGTGATCATTACCACTAGAGTTTTTACATCATAAATAATGTGTGGACGGGGCAGTGTTTCTGCCGATTCTCCTTTATCATGCAAAAATGGGTAAGGTTACAAGTGCAACATATTTTAAAGCTTACCAGGATGGTCAGAAGGATTTACACGAAGTAGTTTCCAAAAGGTTTTAATTAAAAAATACAAGAGTACAAAGAAATGCAAAATCAGGTTACAAAGTACAAAAAGTTCCTCTAAAATATGTCAAAATGCAAAATCAAAATCGCTAGCCTAGCAAAAACAACTCTCTTTGTCATGTTGAGCAAATGAGCAACTGAGCTAAAAAACAAAGCTTTGTCATGGGGACTCTACTTTGAAAAAATAGACCGATTTCGTTCCTTACACCGCACAACGATATCGGCCGCTAGAAGAAAGGTGTCTGCAAGCAAAATCTGAAAATCTGACTGTGATCTGGCACGTTGGCCTTTATAAAGGGCCCCAGATCTCTTCGCCATTGGTTTAAATACAGTGATGTTATTTCACTAGCCAATAAACGTATAACACATAAGAATGAACCCGCCTCCTCTTCTAGTTTCCATTGGCTCCCGTTTACTCCACTGGGCCGTAACTTGAAAAGTAATTGTAACGTTTTTGCTGGAACAGAGTATGATATGGTATCCCTTTGTCTCTCTATGCTGGGAAAGCACCCAGTTTCCCCTGCCCGGCCCTCTCTGCCGGCAGGACAGGCAAGGGTTAACATGTGCCACCCTGCTCTTCAGCTTGAGCTGGAGTGGAATCTTTCAAGGCCACATATAGAGAGAGCACATTCCTACCCCTTCTAACAGAGACTGCATTATCAAAAAGGTTTCTGTTTCCATTCTGACTGTAACATAACATTAACATTTAACTGTAGTATAGTTTTAAAGTGCATAAAGAATATACAGGCCATACAAGAATACAAAAAGACATCCGTCATATCACAAGCCCATTCCATTCTCCAGGATCACACAAGATAGAAGATTGTAGTGTGCACAAGTTACTGTTGCAGAGTCCACAGTCCATAGTTCTCACAGTTTTACACAAGTGGGAGGAAGAATATACAGACATTCCTCATAATCATATATAATAAACATAAGAACAGGATGTCATTATACACAATGCATAGATCTATCTATCCTGCAGAGTTAGCCCTTGTCTTTATGAAGCAGAGGGAGAATGATGGGGAGAATAATGTGCAGAACATATCCACCAATGTATATTGAGCATTTAACATGTTGTTAAGTGCCACAAGTCAACGAGTGACACTTTGTATTCCATTCCGCGTTTCTGCCGTGTTTCTTCTCAACTCCTTTCTGACTGGGCATTACCAGCCTAGGCCTAGATACTTGTTCAAAGCGTATATGCATATATATACATATACACATATATATATATATATGAATACATATCACATCTAGACACCTACAGTAACATATGCCTAGATTTAAAACAAATATATACAATAAACCTATTAAATCATACAAGGGACAGAGAGAACAGGATGTCATTATACAGAGTGTCACTCGTTGACTGTGACTCTCAACACCCCCTCTGTCATCTTGTTCTGTCATTTTCCATGTCATATCCGGCGGGAAGACTTGCATCTGCTGTTCCCGGCCAATGCACCCACGTGTTGTCGTCTGAAGACAACACCTGGTGGTCATCTTGTGGTCATCTTGGTCATCTTGGACATCTTGGTCATCTTGGTCATCTGGTCATCTTGGTCATCTGGGACATCTTGGGGTCACCCCCTCTGACCTCTTGGATCTCTCCCGTAGTTTGAGGTAGGTCGAATTGTCACTTCTCGGGCGACCACACGGGTCCCCGAGAATTGTAGCAGCAGTCCTGGATCGAAGTGTGGTTGGCCTGGTCGTGTGACCCTGTCCGTAGGCCACGCAGGACATCACAGATATAGTCCACAGAGGACTCATTTCTTTTCTCTCTTTCAGGTCCATTCAGGGCTCTCGTCGCCCTGTAACCTGGGTCCAGGCCGATGTCTCTCTGTCTCCATGTCACAGGATATGCGGGCATAATATCCCCTGTTTCATTGCCTGCCCATTCTCCTCCAATCCTGAGCTCCAGGAGAGCTTTCAGAGGAGGCCCCTTGCTGATAGGTCTCAGTTCGGCCTGCTTAGCTCTCTTGTTCGGTCTAGGAGGTTCGTCCCTTGGGTACCGAACTCTCTCCCTAGATCTTGATCTAGATGAGGACCTTGAGGATGCTCTGGAGCTTGACCTATCCCGGTCTTCCTCCATTTCTGAGTTCTGATCTGGGTCAGTATATTCCTGTTTGCTGTTTGCTGCGTCGTCCACTGACTCCGGGGGACAGCCCCCCCCCCGTCTAAGAATGCCCCTGGCCCGAGATAGGGCAGGTTCTGATCCTTCCGGTCCGAACTGTACTGTCGGTCTCCTTGGTGTATCCTAAGGAGGGAGGTCGGTTCATTCCAGGATCGCAACATATTCATTTTGATCCTCTGATCCTTTATAGAGCGTACAGCTCTCTCTGCCACCCCGTTCGTATTGGGCTGGTAGGGTACAGAGTATTGGGCCATTACACCCGCTTCCTCCAGTAGTTTCAGTCCTGCTTTCAGATACTGCTATTCGTCCCGATGGCACTGGTTCAGGTTTTGTCCCCCTTACCATCGCACATTGTTCACAGGCCTTTCGGACTGTTCTCGCTCTTTGTTTGGCTTTAGGTATGAGAATGTTGTTAGTTCTCAGGTATACCAACATCCTCTTACTTCTGACATGTCCAAGGTTATCATGTACCTGTCTGATCATGTGAGTAGCCTCATCCTCCGGTACTCTCACGTGCCTTTGTCTTCCCAGGCAGTGGGCATGACTAAGGCCAGTCTTTTGAGGTGTAGCCCTCCGACCTTAAGTAGTTTTTGGGCCAGGGTATCCGCTTCCTTTATGGGGATGTTCCTATTCCTAGGGTTTTTTCCCTCGAGAGCTTTGCCTTTCAGTTTGGACGTCATTGATGTATATGGTGACGTCCAGACCTTTCAGAATGTCCTCTATGACTCCTTGGAACACATTCGGAGAGTTCTTATACCCTTGTGGTAATACTGTCCATCCATAAGACAGCTCGTTCCAGGTGAACGCTGTCTTTTGGGTGGATAGGGGGTCGATAGGTACTGACCAGAATCCATTAGCCAAATCAATGCTAGACTTCCAACATTTGTTGGGCAGATTCCTGGTTGTTTCCGTCCACTTCCTTCTTGCACAGGGGGTCAACCCTGTGTTGTGCTTGTCTCGGTCCAGACTGGGTAGTTAGTGACTGTTATGTCTGGTGTTAGCTCTGGCTAGTTAGCCTGCTGTAGACTCGGGCTAGGTAGCCTCTTGTAGATTCAGGCTATGTAGCCTCTTGTAGACTCAGCTCCTGCTGATAACACCAGCCTGTATGATTACGCTGGTTCCACTTCTGTCACAGTAGCAGGACTTATGCAGGACTTATTCTGACTTTAAGTAAACATTAGGTTACTTCTAGTTCAGGTGACCTGTTACCTGTTTTCTACTTAAGTTTTGACTCTAAGTAAGCATTATGTTACTTCAAGTTCAAGTGACTGTTTAAAGCTCCCTCGGCCTTTGACTTTAAGGCTCCCTTGGCCTTTGTCTCTACTTGCTGCTCTGGGGTTAGTTTCTCCCCCATGTTTTCCCCTGGATCTGGACCGGGGGTTCTTACTTCTATTTCCATCATTTGGGCCATTGAAGCCCCTTTGGGGATCTCCAGTCCTTTGAGAGGTCTCAACATGCGAGCTAGCGTCTCCTTGTGTTAGCTTCTCTTGAGCTATTACTCAGGATGTTGAGTAATCAGAACTGTGTTCAGTTTCAGAGGTACTTAGCTCCCCATCTTGTTCAGGCTCAGACTTAGTTTCAACTGACGGTGTCATCTGTGGCCTCGGGTTCTGATCCCTGATCTGAATGTCGCCATACTCCTCCTCTGGGCCAAAGAGAATGGGATCATTCCGCTTCGATTCCAGCTCGTCCCAGGTAGTGTGTCGAAGTGTTTTTGAGCAAGACACATAACCCCTGACTGCTCCCGTTAAGCAGGTTGGCACCTTGCATGGCTGCCGTCTGTGTTTCTTAAGCCCTTGCTTTCTCTGGAAGCTCATGTAACACTGGTCACAGTAGTAAGGTTTCTCTCCTGTGTGTATCATGTGGTGTTGTTTAAGGCGAGTCTTCGTCTTGAAGCTCTTGTTACACTGGTCACAGCAGTAAGGTTTCTCTTCTGTGTGTACCCTGTGGTGACTTTTAAGTCCTGTCTTACTCTTGAAGCTCTTCCCACACTGGCCACAGCAGTAAGGTTTCCCTCCTGTGTGTACCATGTGGTGACTTTTAAGCTCTGGCTTCGTCTTGAAGCTCTTCCCACACTGGTCACAGCAGTAAGGTTTCCTCCCTGTGTGTACCATGTGGTGACTTTTAAGTCCTGACTTACTCTTGAAGCTCTTCCCACACTGGCCACAGCAGTAAGGTTTCTCTCGTGTGTGTACCATGTGGTGAACTTTAAGATCTGCCTTTCTCTTGAAGGTCTTTCCACACTGGCCACAGCAGTAAGGTCTCTCTCCTGTGTGTACCATGTGGTGACTTTTAAGTTCTCCCTTCGTCTTGAAGGTCTTTCCACACTGGCCACAGCAGTTTCACAGGTTTCTCTCCTGTTCCAATTACCGCCTGCTGTACAGCCGGCAGCTCTGGGTATTGTGATTTGCTTGGTTCTGTGAATTCCTCACTTTCCACAAGCGTCTCAGGGGACTCTGGGTGTGTTCCCCGTTCTCTTGGGTAGTCTAACCCCCTGCTGGGTGTAGAAACTCCCAATCCATCATCCGAGGGTAATTCCTCGTCCTCGGTGATGTGGGAATGATTGTGAGACATCCTGTTCACTTCCGTTAGCTCTGGCTTGGTAGCCAGCTGTTAGCTCATGTCTGGCTAGGGCCAGTTCACTTCCTGTTAGCACTGGCTTGTTAGCCTGTTGGGAGCTAGTTAGCTCTTGGCTAGTTAGCCATCAATTCGCTCCTGGCTTTGTTAGCCTGTGGTGAGCTAGTTAGCTCTTGGCTAGTTAGCCATCAATTAGCTCTTGGCTAGTTAGCCATCAATTCGCTCTTGGCTAGTTAGCCATCAATTAGCTCCTGGCTTTGTTAGCCTGTGGTGAGCTAGTTAGCTCTTGGCTAGTTAGCCATCAATTCGCTCTTGGCTAGTTAGCCATCAATTAGCTCCTGGCTTTGTTAGCCTGTCCCATAACGCCCCCCATATCTGATGTCCGTGTTCCATAACGCCCCCCCTATCCAACGTCCATGTTCAATAATGCCTCCTATCTGACGTCCATGTTCCATAACGCCCCCCATATCTGACGTCCATGTTCCATAACGCCCCCCATATCTGACGTCCATGTTCCATAACGCCCCCCCCCCCCCCCCCCCCTATCCGACGTCCACGTTCAATAACGCTCCCCTATCTGACGTCCATGTTCTAGGGCTGGGCGATATGGCCAAAAATTATATTGCGATAACGATATCGATAACAATATAATATCACTCGATATCGTGTACAGACGGTTTCAAACTGTATTTTAAATTAGAAAGCAAACAAAATAAATGGACCAGAGAAAAATAAATCTCATTTTGGTCAGTATTGTCATTTGGACAAGCAAAGCCATCACTTTAAGTTGCAGGCAAGAAAGACAAGTCTGTCCACTGTCTCTGGTTTTAAAACTGCCCTGTTGCAGGCCATAATAAAAAATAAAAGAATAAATATATATATATTTTTTTATATTTTTTTTAATATCGATTATTAAAATATATCACGATAATTATCATTATGGTTATATCGCCCAGCCCTACCATGTTCCATAACGCTCCCCTATCTGACATCCATGTTCCATAACGCCCCCCCCCCCCCCCCCTATCTGACATCTATGTTCCATAACGCCCCCCATATCTGACGTCCATGTTCCATAACGCCCCCCGGGCAGCCCCCCCCCCTATCCGACGTCCATGTTCCATAATGCCCCCTATCTGACGTTGATGTCCCATAGCGCCCCCCCCCCCCCACGCAAGGGCCATGATCGTGACTGGCCACGTGCACGTAAACGATAATATCGGCATATCTCCAAAGCCTAGTTGTAAGCAATGCACGTCATCAAGATTCTATACACTGTTGTACAACATGCATTGCTATCAATATACTGAACAAACATAGAAGCAAATTAGTAACATTAAAATAGTGTTGTGGTCCAAACAGAAGACACTCACCTAGACAGTCGGGTTCTTTGTGATAAGTCTCCTTCCAGAAACCCGAGGGCACTGCACGTTGCCAAAAGTTCACAATTCATCATGTACCAGTCTATATATCACCGGCCGTGCTGGGGGTGAGGTGGGGCCACGGCTTAACCTGACGAAAGGAAGCGATAGGAGGGGAATTGTGAGAAGTTGGGGTCGAGATACTATAAAAATCGATTGACAAATAAAAATAAATCTTCAGTTTTCAGTCTTGATTTCAAACTGTCTCATGACCATACAAATATAAATTGTTAGCTTAGCCAATGCTAAGATGGTCCAAGCAGAAGGTCTCACACTTCTTGAGAAGGTGAGGAGGGCAAACTCAGTGGTCAGAGTCAAACTGGTCAAATGAGAGGTGGTGGCAGAGAGGAGGATGAGAAGGAAGCTCAAGTTTCAAGTTTCTTTAATAGTTGTCATACAGAAGTACAGAATACTTTTATACAAAATGCTTCTTACTGTTACGCTCCAGAGACTGTGCTAGACAAGATAAGTATGACATAAAATAGTATAGCATTAGCATGTAAAAATAGAAGTAAAAATAGAAGTCACAGTGTTCAGTATAGACATATGTACAATGTTCGATGCAGAATAGAAGTAACTGAGTTACCATACAATATACAATATACTATGTGTAAGGGCAACCTAACAAGAAAAGATGCCAGTGAGGGAATACTGGATGAAGCTCTTTCCAACGCGTGGTGCTTGTTGATAATAAAATGATGTCTTATCCTTGAGTACGTTTGAGAGTTTTATTTGTACTTGCAGTGTGGACAAATATAAGCATACTGTAAACTCTGTGTTTAAACTGGAATTTAAACACAGGATAATTGCTACAAAATAAACCCAAAAAATTACTCAATATAACTGAAAACAAAACAAACGCGCACGGTAAAAAGACAGTGTGGCTTCCCTGTGATAATTACCCAATTCCCTCCCGCTGCACACCTGTGAACACATAGGCTGCACCTGAGCACATCTGAGCCCCGCCTCCTGTGCCCACTGCCAGCTAATTGGTCAACACTTTCATGGTGACACGGTGCCTTCATACAATAACGTAACGGCAGAAAATCATTAAATTGGCTACAACACCCCGACCCCCAATTGATACTATATAAAAACGTAACAATTCAATGCATTCAAGTGATTGTAGCCAAGTGCGTAGTCCACGTTGATATTTAATTCGTAATGTCCAAAGTTCATGCAGTCCGAAGGAAAATGGATATTAATCTAGTCAGCTTCCAAAAGAAGACAGATCTTGGTGATCGGTCGCTCCAGAATGTTATACTTGGTCTGAACTTTCACAGATCGCACAAGTCCATGTCTGTCGGGAAAGGTCTGCAATACCTTGCCCAACAGCCAGGATCCACGAGGGGCATTAGAGTCTGCAATCATGATGACGTCCCCTGCGACAAAGTTCCTCTTGTCCTTTGTCCACCGTTGTCTCTCCTGCAACAGTGGTACATATTCTCGAATCCACCTGTGCCAAAAGAGGTTGGAGACGAATTGAACTTGCCTCCATCGACGTTTAGAATAAGAGTCAATTTTGCTGAAGAGCCCTGGTGGTAGGGAAGGTTTGCCCTTTAACAGGAGAATGTGATTCGGAGTCAATGGTTCAAGGTCATTTGGATCCTCTGAGGTTTTTGTAATGGGACGGTCGTTCAATATGGCTTCCACTTCGCACAGGAATGTTTGCAATCCTTCGTCATCCAGATGTTGTTGATGAAGAACAGAGGTCAGCACCTTCCTGACCATGCAAATTACCCTTTCCCACACTCCTCCATGATGGGATGCAGCTGGAGTGTTGAAACTCCACTTTACTCCAAGATTAAGTAGTGAGTTTGATATTTTCTCCTGGTTTAGGTGAGTTAGAGCTTCTCTCAGCTCACGTTCTGCCCCAACAAAGTTGGTTCCGTTGTCGGACTTAATGTGTGACACTTGGCCTCTTCTGGAAATGAATCTGCGTATGGCGTTTGTTACAAAGGATCGGATTAAACCGAATATATATATTTATTGATTGATATATATTGCATAATATTTGTATATCGTTTGATATCCCTTGTATATTCCTTGTACATATACACGGAATATCCCTTTAGCCTAGTACAGACCATAATATTTCATTCTCCTATTGGACAGCGGTCCACAGGCGCCAAGGCCATGCCTCCAGAGTCAGGTTCAAAGCCACCGTCAAGACATGTCTGTACATGCCCGGCCTTGCCCAAGAATACGAGACAGAAATGAGGTTGGCCCTAGATTGTTCGCCGTGCATATAAATATGGCGCAGGTGAATACAGAAGTATGTTACCTAATAAGTTGAAGCCTCACCCACGATACTCCGTGCGGTGAAGTATGGCCTGTTTGGCCCCAAATAAGAGCATTGAGACCGCGTGCGAATTAATAACTGAATTGTCAGAGTTTGGCGCTATACCGTCAAGTGCGACATATTTCTATTAAGTCAGTAATAGTCTATTTGTGTATAGTGTATCGTGCGGCTAAAGTTCTACAGTGACCAGCATCACCAACGCTTCCTCGTATCAGCTAGAGAGCTTATCCAGGCTGGGCTGCTTTCATGGCGCTTTCACCCGAGGAGCCCTAGACGAGAACCGTGTGGACATGTACACTGGATTAATCTACCCGACGACTACATAGCCCTTTGCGGCTGGATTATATTTGCTTTTGGTCCTGTGATTAATGGAGCGGAGAATCGCCGACGCCTACACGTGTGTGGGATTTACCCTGTGAGGAGCCACGTCGAGTCTGCGCCTCAGAGAGCCTGAGGCAGGCTAGCTTTCTTCCCTGTGGATCTACAGGCTACGGAGAACAGCTGTATTCATCTGTGGATCAAGATCTTATTGCACCGTCTCCTGTACTCGGAGTCTCCTTATCATCGTTGACCCAGGCTCTACTACCGACAGATCCTCTACCCCTGCTGGCTTACAACCGGGGGGACCCTTCCAGTATCTCCCGCTATATATTACTAGTGTACCATAGATATAATTCCCTAAGATTCAGGTTGTATAATTACCTCCTGCGTAACCAGAGAATGGACATTCATTATTGATTTGCCTACGCACATTCCTTTGCCTTATAAGCGCATCCAAAGTAAAATAGAGAAGTATATTATGTACCTTTTTGCTGCAATAAATACTTATTTACAACTTTGTGTGGAACCGATTCATTGTGGGAAGTGTTCATCATATTTATATATCATGTACTGTATGGCCAGTAATTAAAGTACATAAGACGGTAGTGGTTTAATGATACCATACTTATCAATACAGTCAGGGAATTGTACCCCTCAGTTAAAATTGGTCCTTCGAGCCGGAGGGTAACTAGTGTAATATTAATATAGTGTGGAAGTGAATCAATGAGACGAGCAGACGGAGTATCGAGTCTCTGAACTTTACTTCCAAACAAATCCAACAGAACCAAGGTACAGCCACACCCTTAAGTCAACTCCCTCCTGTCACTCAATCAGTGTCCATTCTGAAGTGAGACACCTCCATCTAGTGTCCACCACAATAGTGGTATTAATATTGACATGGCCAATGATGAACACTCCACAAAACGGTTCTCCTAAAGTAGATCGCCCGCAGCGTAGACGGCAGACACCTCAGTACTTAGAGGATTACGTTGCCAATATACTACCTAGCTTTCTACAGACGGTAAACGCGGAAAAAGTAGATAGTAAAATTATGTCCGACCCTATCGACCAGGCTACCCCGCCAATAGAGGCCCTAGTGGGTTCTAACGTAACTGACCAAGCTCACGGTAGGGACCATGCAAGCCATTCTGAAGAAGGTGTGTTCACACCGAAACGTCATGATTACAGGCTGCCAATAAATTTGGAAAAACCTGGAGTGCGTGCCTGGACATTGTTTCCCTATTTTTTATGGACCAGGAGGGACCCGACATGACTTTACCCCCCGCCAAGACCGAAGAAGTAGTCCCCGGAGAGCTCCAGGATAAAGACAGCCCTCCAGGGATGGAACTCGACCCGCTACAAGAAGAGGCGAGCACCCCGGAGATGGATCTCCAGGACTCGCCACAGGAGAACAGATCTCCAACGAGTACTGCCAGGAGCGGATCACCTCAACCAGCGTCTTCCCCCAGCGAGGCGGACAAGATGCTGGCACAGGCATTCCTCGCCAGCCTGGCAGCCTCAACAGAGCGCGATCGACTCCAAGCACAGACACTTAGTGAGCGCGAACATTCTTCCATGGAAAGAGAACGCCTTCAAGCGCAGCAACGGAGCGACGAAGATCGTATACGTCTAGAGATTAGACGCCTTCAGACGGAAGAGAATATGGTAAGGGACCGGGCCGAAGCCCAGCGCGCCGCCGCCGAAGCCCAGCGCGCCGCTGCCGGTGCCCAAAGAGAAGCAGAGCGCGACCTCGCTCTCACCAAGCGCGAAGCCGAGCGCGACCGATTACAAGCGCAGATAATGGAGCAGCTGATCACCAGGGCAACACCCCCTCCCTCCGCACGGGGTTCCAGGGCCTCGTCAAGACAAGGGTCAAGGGCACCCTCCCCTACCCGATCAAGCGACCCTGAGCCCGACCACCAGAGAGAGCCTATACCCCCCTCCGAACCCCTTCCCCGACCGGTCCAAGTGAGACCCAGCTACAAGGAAGAAACGGTCTACACCGCGGAGAGGCTAAATAGACGACTACAGGATCTAGAGGACCTGCCAGAGGAAGAAGAAGAGGGAGAGGAGGAGAGTCAAGCCCGACAGCAGCACAGTACTCCACAGGACCAGGAGGTCCAGTACAGCCCAGGCTCTACCCCCGCGGCTCTGCGCTACAGACCCCCGACTCAATTCACGGGTGAGCTTGACACACGACCAGCCCCGAGGAACAGCACCTGGATACGCGGGCCATGGTACCCAGCAGGTACCAGCCCACCAAGAGGCGTAAGAGGAGACTCGCCTAGGAGGCCTCTCTTCCAACGCTCACCGATGTGCCAGCCATCCATGGCATCATACATTGGCACACCGACGTTTCCGGACTTCACCCACGAGAACAGAGCACAGTACACGGAGCTACGAATGTGCTTAGAGACAATGATGTCCGATGTAGCTGATGAACCGTACAAGTATGCTATCCTACTGAAGCACCTCAAGGTGCCCCGAGCGCACAATATAGCGCTGGCCTATGCCACCTCTACTACCCCATACACAGCGGCTCTAGCAGCACTCGACCAAAGATATGGACGCATATGGGACTACGTAATACAAGAGATAAGGCATATTGACCGCCTACCCCCAGCCACAGACAATCGCTCACTAGATGACCTGTCTATCAAGGTACAATCCCTGGTAGGGATGCTGGGGGCGCAAAGAGAAAAGGGTATGCACGAACTGTACGCGAACTCTAATGTCGAGAGGATTTTAGAGAAGCTTCCGCCCGCCCGACAAGAGCGCTTCAGGCGGCAAAGAGACCACCGTGATCCTAACGGTCCCGAGCCATCCCTCCTAGACCTAGCCGACTTCCTGGCGAGAGAAGTCAACAGCCTACGGTTGGATATGTTCATGCGGAGCACACCAAGCTCCAGAGAGGGACCTAGGAGAGCAAACGATGGCCGCAGATTGGTGACCGTCATGCACCAATCAGAATCAGTACCGAGCAGCAAGAACCACAGTACCCCCTCGATGAAAGAGAAGTGGAAGATGGTGTGCCCGTACTGCGAAAAGGAACACTGGTTGTCACAATGTGACACGTTCAAGAAGATGACCGCCGACGAGGTGAGTCAATGGATAAAGTCCAACCGACGCTGTTACCGATGTGCGCGCAGTCACATGGCAGCCGATTGCCGCTTAAAGAAGAGGTGTAGTCGGTGTGACGGAGCCCACCTAGATGTCCTACACGACAGTAACAGAAGAAAGCCTGCACCCTCAAGCAGCACAAAGGCAAGTGTTATGTACATTGACCCCGCCAGCAGCGGGGGCGCCCGGGTGCTCTTAAAGGTGGTCCGCGTAACACTGAGTTACCAAGATAAGGTCATGGACACTTACACCGTCCTTGACGACGGGTCAGAGAAGACCCTTCTCCTCGCGTCCGCTGCGGCCCAGCTGGGGCTGCGGGGGAGCGAAAACCAGATGACGATTCGGACAATAAGAAGAGATCTAAAGACGATAAAGGGCGAGAATGT
This sequence comes from Notolepis coatsorum, assembly GCF_963971535.1. Classification (NCBI taxonomy): domain Eukaryota; kingdom Metazoa; phylum Chordata; class Actinopteri; order Aulopiformes; family Paralepididae; genus Notolepis; species Notolepis coatsorum. The sequence continues at coordinate 65,221,423 of NC_140170.1, forward strand.
CTCCTTCACTATCGCAGCAAGCGGGCAGCCAGAGAGACGGTATAGGATTACTAACGCTTTCACCAGCCAAGAAATAGGCCTGTCGCAGTACACCTACCCCATCGCCAAGCTGATGGATAAATATGTGCACCTGCGTCAACTACCTATACCGCTCATAGACGGTGCCACCCCGACCCTGCTGATAGGCTACGACCATGCAGACCTCATCGTCCCGATAGACCGGGTCCACACAGGGCCCAGAGGCTGTCCTGCAGCAGTCGAGACCCGCCTAGGATGGACATTACAAGGCCCCCTCGCTAAGTCTCTTAACCGAACAGAAGCCACTAACTGCCTCCACTCCAGAGTGACAGAAGAAGACACCACCCTCCTACAGCATGTCGAGAGGCTATGGACACTAGAGACAATGCCCTTTAAGAACGAAAAGAAAGACATTCGTTCCAAGGAAGACATTTACGCTATAGCCCTCCTCGAGCAGGGGACAAAGAGAGTCAAAGTCAACAGAGTGATGAGATACGCAACTCCACTCCTGAGGCGAGAGGGTATGCCTACCTTCCACGCCCCAAAAGAAGCGACGGAGCGGTATCTATTGAACACAGAGCGGCGCCTAGCCAGAGACCCCGCTCAAGAGACTGTGTACCGCGCTGAGATTAACAAGCTAATCACAGCGGGACACATAAAGAAAATTGACATTAAAGAGGCCGATCAGACGACCGAATCATGGTACGTGCCGCACCACAAAGTCCACCACAACGGCAAGGATCGTATTGTGTTCAACTGCAGCTACCAGATCGGATCACAAAATCTGAATAAAGAGCTCTTGCCCGGCCCAACACTCGGCCCCTCTCTACTAGGCGTGTTACTACGTTTCCGCCAAGACAAGGTGGCCATCAGCGGCGACATCAAAGGGATGTTCCTGCAGGTGAGACTAGTGGAGGAGGACAAGCCCCTGCTGCGGTTCCTATGGAGAGAGAGGATCGGGGATGAGCAACCAGCCATCTATCAATGGGAAGTCCTCCCTTTCGGAACCACATGCAGCCCATGCTGTGCTACGTTTGCACTGCAAAAGCACGTCGCAGAGGATCCAGCAGCTGATGAAGAGGTCCGACAAAGTGTAGGAAATAGTTTCTACGTGGACAACTGTCTGCAAAGCGTCTCGACGCCAGAAGAAGCCGAGGCCCTTCTACTCAAGCTCCGCGCCTCCCTGATCAAAGGCGGCTTTGATCTCAGGCAGTGGGCCAGCAGCGACCCGCAAGTATTGCGCAGCCTCTCCCCCGAGGACAAGGCAGCAAGCAGCGAGACCTGGATGGCGACCATCCCAGGAGAAGCCCAAGAAATGACATTAGGACTAGTCTGGCGCTTCAAAACAGACTCGCTCCATTATAAACACACACCCCTGACCAAGGAGCAGGGAAGGTCGACTGCACTACCGACCACCAGACGGAGTGTATACAGAACACTCGCCAGACAATATGACCCGTTGGGATGTATTCTACCTTACACCACCAGGGCAAAGATGATTGTAAGAGCGTTATGGGACAAGGACCAGGGCTGGGACGACCCCATACCCGAGCACCTTGCATCCACATGGAGAGAGTGGGAGACGGAACTCAGCTCACTCCCAGGTGTCAACATACGCCGCAGCTACTTCCCACCCACAGTGAGGCCGGAGACGTGCCAGATGGACCTGCACGTCTTCAGCGACGCCTCCGAAGTAGCCTACGGTTCAGTGGCCTACTTGCGTGCCCGAGAGGAGGGAGGAGAAATACATACTGCTTTCATCCTGGCTCGCTCAAGAATAGCCCCACGCAAGCAACAGTCTATCCCGCGTCTAGAGCTCTGCGCAGCCCTAGCAGGAGCGCAACTCGCCACGTTAATCCAATGTGAACTCACCATTCCGGTGCAAAGAACAATCTTGTGGTCAGACTCCACGACAGTACTCACATGGATCCGGTCTGATTCGTGCAGATACAAGGTCTTCGTGGGAGTCAGAGTCACAGAGATTCAAGATTTAACAGAAGTAGCAAGCTGGAGGTATGTGGACACAAAACACAACCCAGCTGACGTCATCACCCGGGGAATGTCCCTGGATGACCTCACCCGTCACAACCTATACAGTGACGGGCCAGAGTTCCTCAAGCTCCCGGAAGAAGAGTGGCCTACACCCACCCCACGGGAAGCGAGTAAAGAGGAGGCCGAAAACAAGAAATCTATGTTCTGTGGATTGAACACACTCGTCTCCACAGACCCCGACATCGACGATTGCCTCACCCTAGAGAGTGCGCAGCTAAAGACATTCCTGTGGCACCACCCAGAGGTTCAGCTCACTACTGACATTACAGCAGCTGACTACGAAGAAGCAGAACTTCTTCTACTACAACGAGCCCAGAGAGACTTGTTTCCCGATGAGCTAGACTGTCTACAGGGAGCAAAGCCCGTCCCATCAGACAGCAGACTGCTCCACCTAGCCCCCGAGAGCGACGCCCATGGTCTCATCAGAGTGGGTGGTCGTCTGCGGAGAGCTCCAGACTTACCGGATGACGTCAAGTACCCGATAGTCTTAAACAGCCGACACAAGGTCACAGAGCTGATCATAAAGAAATACGACGAGGATGTGCATCACGCCGGGGCAGAGAGAGTCTTCGCGGAGATCAGACGTCGTTATTGGATACTGCAAGGGAGAGAAGCAGTGCGGCGCTTCCAGCGAACCTGTCTAGACTGTCGTAAGTGGCGAGCGCAGCCCAGTATACCCCGGATGGCTGACCTACCTCCCTGTCGCCTCCGACTCGGCGACAAGCCTTTTCACTCCACCGGTATGGACTGTTTCGGCCCGCTGTATATAAAGAAAGGAAGAGGAACCGAGAAGCGGTGGGGTATTGTATTCAAATGCATGACCACCCGAGCGATGCATATAGAACTCCTTCCAACCATGAGCACAGACTCATTCCTTATGGCCTTCCGAAGATTCACATCGCGGAAAGGCAAACCGTCTATACTATTGTCTGATCACGGGACAAACTTCAAAGGCGGAGAAAGAGAGCTGAGAGAGAGCTTCCAAGCTATGGGCCCAGAACTTAAGACCCACCTCGCTCCATCCCAGATTGACTTCCAGTTTAATCCCCCGAACGCACCTCACTTCGGTGGAACTTGGGAACGAGAAGTACGTTCAATAAAGACAGCCCTGTACGCCGTGCTTGGGGCCCAGACCGTGGCGGAAGAAGTCCTAATGACAGTCCTCACGGAGATCGAGGGAGTATTGAACTCAAAGCCCCTCGGTTACGTCTCAAGTGATGTAGCAGATGTCGACCCAGTCACCCCCAACACACTCTTGATGGGGCGGCTGGACCCCGCGCTATCACAGACAATGTACAGGCCTGAAGAAGCGAACGGCCGAAGAATGTGGAGGTACAGTCAAGTATTGGCTGACAAGTTTTGGAACAGCTTCCTACTCCACTATCTACCGTCTCTACAGACCCGCTAGAAATGGGTGAAAGAGAGAGACAATTTGACAGAAGGAACAGTCGTCATGATTATCGACCAGTCACTACCCCGAGCTATGTGGCCGGCTGGCCGCGTAAGCAAAGTGATCACCGGTGCCGACGGAAAGGTCCGAGCAGCCGAAGTGCTCGTCCAAGGACGGATCTACACCCGACCCGTGGCGAGGCTAATAGAACTGCCAAGGCTCCCCGATACTATCGATGACGACCATGACCCCATGACTTTGTGAACTGCCCGACCCCTCACAACAGACATTGAGTAGTGGACAGTGCGGTTAATCTGTCTCTGCTTAGCTAATTAGGTGGGACTAATTAGGAGGCGGCTGTTACAAAGGATCAGATTAAACCGAATATATATATTTATTGATTGATATATATTGCATAATATTTGTATATCGTTTGATATCCCTTGTATATTCCTTGTACATATACACGGAATATCCCTTTAGCCTAGTACAGACCATAATATTTCATTCTCCTATTGGACAGCGGTCCACAGGCGCCAAGGCCATGCCTCCAGAGTCAGGTTCAAAGCCACCGTCAAGACATGTCTGTACATGCCCGGCCTTGCCCAAGAATACGAGACAGAAATGAGGTTGGCACTAGATTGTTCGCTGTGCATATAAATATGGCGCAGGTGAATACAGAAGTATGTTACCTAATAAGTTGAAGCCTCACCCACGATACTCCGTGCGGTGAAGTATGGCCTGTTTGGCCCCAAATAAGAGCATTGAGACCGCGTGCGAATTAATAACTGAATTGTCAGAGTTTGGCGCTATACCGTCGAGTGCGACATATTTCTATTAAGTCAGTAATAGTCTATTTGTGTATAGTGTATCGTGCGGCTAAAGTTCTACAGTGACCAGCATCACCAACGCTTCCTCGTATCAGCTAGAGAGCTTATCCAGGCTGGGCTGCTTTCATGGCGCTTTCACCCGAGGAGCCCTAGACGAGAACCGTGTGGACATGTACACTGGATTAATCTACCCGACGACTACATAGCCCTTTGCGGCTGGATTATATTTGCTTTTGGTCCTGTGATTAATGGAGCGGAGAATCGCCGACGCCTACACGTGTGTGGGATTTACCCTGTGAGGAGCCACGTCGAGTCTGCGCCTCAGAGAGCCTGAGGCAGGCTAGCTTTCTTCCCTGTGGATCTACAGGCTACGGAGAACAGCTGTATTCGTCTGTGGATCAAGATCTTATTGCACCGTCTCCCGTACTCTGAGTCTCCTTATCATCGTTGACCCAGGCTCTACTACCGACAGATCCTCTACCCCTGCTGGCTTACAACCGGGGGGACCCTTCCAGTATCTCCCGCTATATATTACTAGTGTACCATAGATATAATTCCCTAAGATTCAGGTTGTATAATTACCTCCTGCGTAACCAGAGAATGGACATTCATTATTGATTTGCCTACGCACATTCCTTTGCCTTATAAGCGCATCCAAAGTAAAATAGAGAAGTATATTATGTACCTTTTGCTGCAATAAATACTTAATTACAACTTTGTGTGGAACCGATTCATTGTGGGAAGTGTTCATCATATTTATATATCATGTACTGTATGGCCAGTAATTAAAGTACATAAGACGGTAGTGGTTTAATGATACCATACTTATCAATACAGTCAGGGAATTGTACCCCTCAGTTACAGCGTTAATGCAAAAACTGGTGTCCAATGAGTAGGCCATTTTCAGATGGACTGCCCAGCTGGCCATGCAGGTAAAAATAACTCCATATCGTTTGACGAGGCTACGGCCTCTCTTCACCTCAAATGGTCCAATGCCGACATTTGTGAACGGTGGAAGGTCAGCTTGCAACCTTTCCTTTGGTAAGTCTGCCATCTTTTGCTCACCCAGCTTTCCTCTATTTCGTCGACAGACAACGCAGGAGGTGAGTATTTTTCTGGCAGCCGCATTTGCTCTGGTGATCCAGTACCGTCTGCGAAGTCCCGAAAGCAGGTGGTTCCTTCCACAGTGTCCCAGCTGTTCGTGCACGTGGCGTAAGATGAGAGTGGTGATGTGTTGACCTTTAGCAAGAATGACTGGATGTTTTATATCATCGGGCATTGCTCCTTTGCTAAGTCTTCCTCCCACTCTCAAGAGCCCGTGCTCCAGTACTGGATCAAGTTTGCAAATGTGGCTGCCTTTCTTTACTCCAGATGTTCCTTCTTTTAAAGCAGTGATTTCGTCACTAAACTTGTCCATTTGACAGTATTGAATGATGGCTCTTTCAGCCGTGTCGATGTCTTCAGGACATAAGGTGTGACCACCCATTGTGGCTCTGAAACTCTTCATGTCCTCTTCCACTTTGTTCTTATGAGTTATGTCAAACTCGGTGCTGGACAGAGCAGCTTGTATTTCTTTTCTCCTTTGATGCAGCACCTGCAACGTCTTCCTCAGCTGGAGAAACCACGCAACTGAGGTCTTAAGTCTTTTCCATGAGGAGAAGTAAGTTATCAGCTGATTTGTTGCATTTGGTGCGTCGTTGATGATGACAGCATTAACTGAGACCTCTCCTCGGACCTCTGGGTCATCGCTGTTGACGGAACTTGAATCCATAATGTTAAGAGGCCATTCTTCCTCACTTTTGGAAAGGAACTCCATTCCGTGGATCCATCTACTGCAGGTGAGAATGTGTTCAACTTTCACCCCCGCGGGAGGCCTCGTCTGCTGGGTTCCGCTTTGTGTCAACGTACCTCCATTGTGAGATATCTGTAGCTTCTCTGATAGCGGCAATCCTATTAGCAACAAAGGTGTGAAAGCGCTTTGTTTCATTCCTGATGTATTTTAACACTGTTGTGCTGTCTGTCCAGAAGGTAGAGTTTTCCAGCTCCAGTTGTAACTCTGATGTCAGGAGCTTGTCAACTCTTGCCGCCAGTACAGCAGCTGTCAGTTCCATTCTTGGAATTGTCACACTCTTTAGAGGAGCAACTCGTGCCTTTCCTAGAACAAAAGACAGATGGATCTTCTCATCATTGTTTTGCAGCCTCAAGTATGACACTGTGCCGTAGCCATTCTCGCTGGCGTCAGAGAAGTGGTGTAGTCTGGCACCTGTGAGCTGTCCAAAATCTTTGGGTTGAAAGCATCTTGGCACACTAAAGGTGCTGAGTCTTTTTAAGTCCTCTAACCACCCCACCCATTGCAGCTGATACTTTTGAGGAATACGCTCATCCCAACTGTAGTCCATTTTACAGAGGGTTTGCAGCAGCATCTTGGCAGGTAAGGTGAAGGGTGCTAGAAACCCAATAGGGTCGTAGACTGAGCTTACAACAGACAAAAGACCTCGCCTTGTGAATGGTCTGTCTTGAACTGACATTTTGAACCTAAAGGTGTCAGTTTCTGCACACCATTGCAGTCCCAGGGTTCTCTCGACGGGAAGGCTGTCCCTGTCGAAGTCCAGTTATTTTACGTTCTTGGCTCTTTTTTCTACATCAATGGTTTCCAACACAGATCTGCTGTTGCTCATCCACTTCAACAATTGGAACCCTCCCAACTGGCATACAGCTGTCAGGTCTGTAACCAAAGATATGGCTTCTGCCTCTGAAGACACAGATTTCAGGCAGTCATCCATGTAGAAGTTGTGCTGGATGGTATCTGTTATGTGGACTGGGAAGTCTGCTTTGTTGTCTTCAGCCGTCTTTCTAAGGGCAAAGCTAGCACAGCTGGGCGATGATACTGCACCAAACAGATGGACAGTCATTCTGTACTCAGTGAGCGGCTGTGTTAGATCACCTCCTGGCCACCAGAGGAAGCGAAGGAAGTCCACGTCTCGTTTTGCCACGTGGACTTGATGGTACATAGCCTTTACATCAGCCATAACTGCTATAGAGTTTAGGCGAAACCTTGTGAGAACTCCAAGCAGGGAATTCGTCAAGTCGGGTCCCTGGAGTAGCTTGGTGTTGAGTGACGCTCCCTTGTAGCTTGCTGTACAGTCAAAAACCACTCTCAAGTCTTTCTTTTTAGGATGGTGTACCCCGTGATGAGGGATGTACCACACCTTTCCCTCTTTTCCTTCCAACTGGTGCTCTGGCACTCTCTCTGCATAGCCGTTGCTTATGACGTTATTAAGAAAGTTAGTGTATTCTTCTTTGAAGATAGGATTTTTGTTTAATTTCTTTTTTAGGCAGAGGACTCTTTGCTCAGCAAGGTGGCGGTTGTTGGGCATGACAACGTTGTCCTCTCTAAAAGGCAATGGCAAGCAGTAATGTCCATTCTTTAGTTCGGCTGAAGTATTGACAATCTGCATGAACTTGAGGTCTTCTATGGACATTTCTGGCTTGTCTGCTGTTGATTTCTCATTGAAGTCATGGTTGTATTGTTCAACCAACAATTCCTCTATCTGAGCAATGGAAATGCGGTTGGCTGCGACTGTGGGGCAGCCGATCCCACTGTCATCGCCTTCTCTCAATGGTCCGTTAACAACCCATCCCAACAGGGTTTTAACAGCGTAAGGTCCTTTACCCCTGCTGTTTATCACCTCCCATGGCTCCATTGCGTCTGGAGTGTTAGTTCCAATTAACAACTCCACGTCAGCGTCAATAGCGGGAATTTCCACAGTGTTTAAGTATGGCCAAGCATACAAATCCTTCTGTCGCGGGATGTTGTCGCGAGTCACAGGCATCTTGTGTTGGGTGTACACATCAGGCAACTCAATGTAGGTGTCACTGTTTAGTGCAGCAACCTCTAGTCCCGAGATGACGTGACTGTTGACGAAGCTTTCTTGGTTCATCGTTTTCATTAGGAATCTAGTGTTCCTTCCTGTCACGTTGAGCTTCGTCATGAGTTGCTCGGAGCAGAAAGTGGATGAACTGCCGGGATCTAGGAATGCATACGTTTCTAAGATTGTGCTGCCTTTCTTTGCCTTGATCTTGACAGGCACAATAGACAAAACACAATTCTGTGCTCCGGCCCCTATGTGGCCACAAGTTTTGGGAATGGTGACTTGACTCATTCTGTTTTCATCTCGTGTGTCATCTTGTCGTGATCTTAGTTCTTTCCATTCCCTTTCATGAATGTGGAGAATGGTAGGATGTCTTAGGTTACATATTTTACAAAACAGCCTACTATGGCACTGTGAACTTATGTGCCCGACATATAGACATCCAAAGCAAGCACCCTTTCTTTTTAGAAAATAAATTTTTTCACCATGCCGCATCTTCTCCATCTTAGGACATGCTTCCAAACTGTGGCCCTCTTCACACAGCAGGCAGGATTCTCTTGTTGGTTTTTCTCTCTCCTCTTGGTTGTCAAACTCAACAGGTGCCACAGATGTAGCAAAACTGCTTCCTCTCTCCTGCGTGCGTCCTTGTGATGTTTTGTTTCCAATCTTCATTTTTTTTTTTTTTTTAAAGCAAAAGTTTTTATTGGTGAAGCAAGTTTGTAGTTACAATTACAAAGTCAGAATTATTCATTCACCCTTTTTTCCCTTTTTTTGTATAATCTACCCCACCCATCCCACCCCCAAACCCACCCCACGGATCAACAGGTAGGGTTACATACATAACATGCAACCAGAGAAAAGGTTAAATTACAGACAATAATAACAATTGCTACTTACAATGATACAATTAAATTAAATACAAAATACAAAAATAACAAAGACAAATTAAATAATATAATAAAAAATAAAATAATAATAATAATAATAATAATAAACAAAAAGGAAAATAGTCCAATCTTCAACTTTGACATTGAGACAACAGTGTCTAGAATGTCCCCGTACAGTGGGTCAGATGCAATAGACAATGAAGGTGACAACTTCACTGAAACCTGCTTGACGATGGTGTCTCTCCTGGTATTCAAAAGCAATGTTTCTCCATCTGTCTCTGAGGTCCAACTGGTTGTAAGGTAGCTTCATGATTATTGCCCATAGGTTTGATGGCATATTCATCTCAGACATGTAGCTGATGTTCTCCATAGCATTACAGCAGATGCGTAGAAATAATGAAAATGCTTGTAAGGCCTTGATATCCTCTGATTTTACAGGTACCCATCCAAACGCTCTCTCCATATATGCAGTGGCTATTTTCTGCTCATTTCCAAAACGTTCATGCAGAAGCGTTCTAGCCTTTTGATACCCCCTGTCGGATGGCATATGTTGACAGCTCTTTACCAGCTCTTTAGGTTGCCCTTGAGTGTACTGCTCCAGGTAGTACAAGCAGTCCACACTGTTAGCAGCCTTTCCTTCCACTCCATGTTCAAAGGCTCTAATGAATGTGTTGTACTCAAAAGGGTTTCCATCAAAGATTGGTATATCCCTGGGGGGTAGTGATAGGGAAGATTGCTGTTGCACAAGTAATGCTGTGATGTCATTTTGCTTCTGCATGATCGTGAAAATATTGCCTTGATCTTCACTGCTTTGAATGGGTTGCTGTGGTGGATATACAGCATGAGGTAGGTGTTGAGATCTTTGTGGCATGCTTGCAGTGAGAGTTGGAGCACTTGGTTTTGTTTTGGTTCCTTGAGAAATGATTTCCTTGTGCCGGGTGGCTACAGTACTGAGCTGATTGTATGGGTTTTGGTGTGATTGAGTTGGTCTTGCAGGTTTGCTGCCTCCTGTTGGTAGAAAGTTGACATGACAGTCTGACATTGATGGAATGAATTGTACAGCAGAGGGGTTGAGAGCAGCCTTTTCTTTTGACGCATACGAGTTCATTCCGTCTATAACTCTGCTTTCAATGTCAGACCCTCTGTTCCTGATAACAGTCACCTTAGCTGTCTGAGCAGCAATTTGACTTTGTATTTGAAGCAATTGCCTTTTTTCCCTTATTTGTGCCTCCTGAGCTTCCATTTGTGCCTTTAATTGTACCTCCTGGGCTTCCAGTTCATGACTTTCTTTTAAAGCCATTTCCATTACCAAGAGTGCCGCCACCTCGGCCTGTGCCAAGATGGATGCAGAAATGTTTGATGACATTGAGTGTCTGGTAGAGCTACCACGTGACACCCTTGATTTACCCGTATTGGAAACACTGTCATCTGGCCCAATTCTGTCCACCTCCTCATTTCCATTTGACACAAAGTTGAAATTTGAACCGTCATTATCAAGACCCTCGTTTGTATATGACACAGCATTGTTATTTGAACCGTTGTTATTCAGAACCTCATTTGTACTCGACACAGCATTGTTCTTTGGGTCAACCACAACCTCAGTTGCATTGGGCACACCACTGAATTCATAATCATTGTCATCAACTTGTGTGGGCGTGCACTGCTCCCTGTTAGCAAGCACCCATTTTTCCATTTTGTCAATGATTAGAGTAACATTGTGCATGTGACCTTGAAACCATTTTGTTTGTTTAGACATTTCGTCGTCAGGCAATAGAGGTTTTAGTGATTCATGCAACCGTGTAGTTTCACCAAACAATTTCCACAGTGTGTCGTGCTTAATTTGCATGACGGAGATATTTTCATTTGAGCCCATCATTTGATCCAACTCTTTAGCCATTTTACACAATTGTTTCAGTCCAACGTTCCTTTCTTTATGCAATAACATGATTTTTGTTTCCAAAGCTTTAAATGTGGGCTTAGAAAGCCTTTTGCCAAGTTCATTTTCTGTTTCATTTTGATTGACAGCTGTATCCATTTCAACGTTAATTTCCTGATTCCCCACGTTACTCATATTTACAATGTCAAGCAATAGGCGGAGGTTTTACTTAGAATTCTTGATAGGATTTGCCTATATCCAGTTGCGCGAGGCCACTCCTTCCACAACTTTATTTCATCCATTCATGAATCCGTCTCACCGTAGCTTCTTTGATGTGTTGTTCCGCGTTGCGCTGCGTGCATGTTGATATCGTGGTTGAATCGGCAGAAACGTCAATGAAAGGGGCGCTGTTCCTTGACTCCTTCCGTGTCTGTCTGTCTTCGACAACAATCTTGTTTAGAAGCTTGTCTTTTTACTTGTGTAAGGGCAACCTAACAAGAAAAGATGCCAGTGAGGGAATACTGGGTGAAGCTCTTTCCAACGCGTGGTGCTTGTTGATAATAAAATTATGTCTTCTCCTTGAGTACGTTTGAGAGTTTTATTTGTACTTGCAGTGTGGACAAATATAAGCATACTGTAAACTCTGTGTTTAAACTGGAATTTAATTGCTACAAAATAAACCCAAAGAATGACTCAATATAACTGAAAACAAAGCAAACGCGCACGGTAAAAAGACAGTGTGGCTTCCCTGTGATAATTACCCAATTCCCTCCCACTGCACACCTGTGAACACATACATATAGGCTGCACCTGAGCACATCTGAGCCTCGCCTCCTGTGCCCACTGCCAGCTAATTGGTCAACACTTTCATGGTGACACGGTGCCTTCATACAATAACGTAACGGCAGCAAATCATTAAATTGGCTACAACACTATGCAATGTACTAATATACAATACTATATAGTGCAAAGCAGAAATGGGATGAGGTACAATTTAGGTACAATTTACAGTAAGGTGTACGAGTTGTAGTGCAAATCCTTTACCAATAAATATAAAGTGTGTTTAGGTGTTTAGGATAAATTGGCCAAAGTCGGCCTTCCTTCCACTTAATGCCCCTGCAAAGAATATACTTCTTCCAGAAAAAATACCAATGGTTAAACACTTCAGATGTTTAGGAGTTGAGGTATTCCCCACTATAAGCCAAACGGTGAAGTACAATTACATAAAATTCCAAGATAAGATCAAATACGACTTTGACAGGTGGTCCAAACGGCCAGTGGTGGAAGATGGGCAAAATCTACCCGCCAAGCATATTTCTTACCAGCCAAAATAAAATGTGTGTCACATATATATATAAAATAAATCAGTACATTTCAAGTAGATAGGGTATTATGTTGAAGAATACACTTAAATAAGAGGCCAGAGTAAAATCTTAAGCAAATTATTTTTATATATTTATTGATGATTGATTAATCAATACATGTCAATTCAATCTTAAGCTTAAATTGTAACCTACTGTTAAACATCATCAGACTCCTCACTCTACCCTCTTTGCAGGATTTAACAGAACATAATAAAATATGAAGGTTTTATAAACCTAACTTAAACCTCCTCAATCATGTCCTCATCAGAGTCCTCTGGTTTTCTTTTTTACTTTGACTGAGAAAATAATAATCACACAAAGGGATAATGGCTTATAGCAGACTTTAGAATTGATTTTAGAATATTTCAGATAATGAAATGAAATGGTCATCAACTATCCAGTTAGTATTTATAGTGTAACGTTTGGCTTTAAATCATATTGAACGTAGAGAGAGAGAGAGAGAGAGAGAGAGGGGGGAGAGAGAGAGAGCGAGAGAGAGGAGATGCATAGGAGCCTCGTATGGGTTCTGCGGCCCTGCAGCTGGATACTATTGGGAGAGAGAGAGAGAGCCCCCGTCTGAGCAATAGTATGCAGCCTCGTATGGGTTCTGCGGTCCTGCATCTGGATGCATCTCCGTCTGAGTCGTGTAGTTGATGATGTCACACACAGGGGTGCAGTGCTGGGCATACACGGTCAAACGACGTTTGGGCTTCGTCACTGAGGCAGAATTGCGCGCATCCTATTATTATGCAAAGTCTAGGTGATAAGTGCCGGCCGGCACTTATCACCTAGACTGTGTGTGTGTGTGTGTGTGTGCGTGTGTGTGGAGTGTTGGGCGTGTGTTATGTGACAAAAGACCGCCCGTCTCGTCCCCAGCTCCGACTCATGAAAGAGGAGAGATACATGTATGCGCATGCGCACGGGAGCGCACGCGTGCACGTGGCGTTTGGCCTTGGCCCATATTACGACTGCACCACTGGTCACACACACTAGACTAAGATGTAAACAGAACACACGGAGCCTGGTGGATGCATGAAGCGATATAAATAAACCAATAGCCAATAAATGTGAAGTTATCTTTGAACCACTGTTGTCAAGCCTCGTTAATATAACCCCTTTCCTCACTAATGGAACTGGTTTTGTGGACTCGCTGACGGTGCTTTGAGCGTTTCCAGGATTAGCAGCTAACGCTAATTAGCTTAGCTTAGTTAGCTCCCTACAGTGCAAGCAGCACCAGGCTCCATGAAGCGATATAAATAAACCAATAGCCAATAAATGTGAAGTTATCTTTGAACCCCTGTTGTCAAGCCTCGTTAATATAACCCCTTTCCTCACTAATGGAACTGGTTTTGTGGACTCGCTGACGGTGCTTTGAGCGTTTCCAGGATTAGCAGCTAATGCTAATTAGCTTAGTTAGCTCCCTACAGTGCAAGCAGGCGCCACGGGCAGTCAGGACAGAAGAGTAGTGGATGTGACATCGGTAAACAAGCCACAAATTAGGCCTGTCGTAAGACCAAAACACATGCAGTTTTAATTATTTTACATGACTATTTTGTGACCCGCCACATGGCGGACAGACCTCTCAGTGGCAGTCGCCAAACCTAAAATCTGGTCGCCAATGGCGGGTGGCAGGCTTTAATTTCGGGCCCTGGGCACGAGTATCAATAGTTAAGATGGATGTTTTACCTAGAATCAACTTCATTAGCTCAATGTTACCGTTACCCCCTCCTGATGGTTACTGGAAAAAATTACACTCCACCGCATACAAATTTATTTGGAATAACAAACCTCCACGAATAAAAAGATCAAAGCCGACGGAGGTATGGCATTTCCAGACTTTTACCACTATTTTAAAGCGTACTCTTTAAGACCACTGACAACCTGGTTTGATTCCCAAGCATCTGTATGTAACAGAGTTTATTGTGATTCCACTTGTCAAGGTAACTAAGACCCAATAGCATGGCACTTAATTGTTCTAGGGATTCTTATTGGTTGGTGGGCGTTTCCTTGTGGGCTTCAACCAAAGTGTTCACGTTAGCGTGGCACCTTTACATGAGGAAGCATGGTTCACAGACAGTACACCCAGAATGAACATAACATTCCTAAATGTTTAACTCTCACTACTAGTTGGAAGTATTAATGTAGGCATGTTGACAATACATTGTAGAAGGTAGCGACCGTATGGTAAATGTGTTAAAATAATAATTAAGTGAGATTGTGTCGAAAATGTATATAACTAGCTCACATGCTGGTAGGCTAATTATTCCTAATTCTCCTGTAGTGAGCGGTGTTCGAGGTGTCTGATGAGCCGACCACATAACCTGTCTGACCAGGATCTTTTGTGTGTTACCAGGTACTAAATATTGTCATTTGATTGTACATTGTTTATTTCATGTTATTATATTAACCATTACATGAGGAAGCAGCCCATGTGAGCGGTGTTCGAGGTGTCTGATGAGCCGACCACATAACCTGTCTGACCAGGATCTTTTGTGTGTTACCAGAATAAATCACCCAAGACCGTGGAGCAAGTGTCTGTCGTTCAATTAAAAAAGTACACCGCATTGGTTATAATGGTGCCGCGACCGTGCTTCTGGAATTGTCATCGAGGGATTCGCCACGTTCCAGAAGATTCCTACTGGTGTTGCAGCTGAGTGAGTCCGCCTGACTCGCGCTATATGAACAGTCCGAGCGCAGTGTTGCAGCAGAGTGAGTCCGTGTGACTCGCGCTATATGAACAGGAGGCTGGTTAAACAAAAGTGCAGTGTTGCACATTCGCCACAAGGTGGCAGCATCGGATCATTTATCAGATTGAAAACGAGTTAGAGTTTTCCCTCGGGTAGCAGAGCGCAGTATTGCACATACGCCACAAGGTGGCAATGTTGATCTATTTATCAGAACGAACACATTGTGTTCTGATTTGAGTGGAGCAGGGATTTAGGAATTTTTTTATTCAACTAGTTATCTGTAGCCTACTGTGGTTTTTGGTGATCCCTAATACACTTTCACACAGGGTTCTAAAATATAAGAGGTTCTCTTTTTGGTATTATAGGTGATTTTACATAACATTCTGTGTTTTCTTTTACTGATAGTGTGATCAGCTTGCTGATTTTCTTTTTATTTTCTTTCATCGATACTAGTATGGTGTCGTTCAAGATAGGTTGACTATTTGGTGGACAAGAGTACTGGTAAAGTCTGATTATTAGGATTTTTATTTTTATTTTTTTATAGTATACTGGATACTTCTGCAGATGGAGAGTGGTGAATACTCTGGAGTTGGGAGGGGGGCAATGAGGTACACTCCGATTCCATTAGTTGGGAAGCCTAGCACCAGTTTTCAGCATTCACCTCTCACATCTACACCTATGCCTAATCTTGGAGAGTTATCAGATGCCAATGACAGTTACTCTGGTCCGCCACAACTGAGTGCAGTTAAATCGGAAGTACCTGACACAAATATTGGAGATCCTTCAGTGGAGATGGTAGCAGGCATAGCGAAGCAGATTGGGATCTCCATAGGGGAGAGTATTGCCGCATGCCTAGAGTCAAAGGGGAGCAGTGGGATGGGGTACAATGTTGCAGCAAGCACATTCAACTCAGGCGGGACGGTCCCTTCCCTGGTAAACATGGTGGTGAAGTCTGAGATTAGGGAGCCAGTGTGCTTTAGAGGTGATGGCTCTGATACATGCACAGTGTATGAATGGGAGTCAGTAGTCAGGATATACTTGCGAAAAAGGGGGATCTCAGTGGCAGAGCAGGCTGAGGAGGTCATGAGTAGGCTCATGGGGAGGGCACGAGAGGTGGTGAGAGTAAGCATACGCAGTAACCCCGCTTTTGATCTGTCTAGTGGCCCAGGTCCTATTTTTGATATGCTAAAACAGCACTTTAGTGACACTGCTTTCTCCACTATGCCGTTAGCTGACTTTTATTCCACCATCCCATTGTCTGGTGAGCAACCTTTTGATTCTTGGCTCAGACTAAACAGGGCTATGGACGTGACCGAGGACTGTCTAAAGAGACAGAGTAAGACAATTGATGATCCATCTCGTGAGCTCACAGCCATGTTTATTAGACATTGCCCTGACCCTGAACTGTCTCTCATATTCAAGTGCAAGCCTTTACCACAGTGGACAGCTGCTGGTTGAACACAGAAGGAATCCGAGACAATCCTCCTGGCCAAAGGTAACCCCTGCCATCACTATGCTGCGACAGGAAGTCGGTGCAGCTGGTCATCCCACATCACCTGTTGCTAAGCCTACTATTGAGCCTGCTCCAATGCCTACAACTCAGGCTTCCCAGGGGCCCACGGACCAATTGGAGCGTATCATCGGTATGCTGGAGCGTGTTCTTGAGCAAAGGCCTCAGCAACGCCAGTTTCAGGGTAGGACAGACCGTCAGTATCCAAGAGGCCAAAATAACAGAGGCAGGCCCCCGGTGGCCTGTGAGGTGTGCAGGGATGTTGGGCATACCACAACTTCCCATTGTATGGCCAATCGCCTCTGCTTTCTCTGCTATGCATCTGGCATGCCCGTGCGGAATGCCCCAAGTCTACAGCTTTGCAACCATCTGGTGTGGTGTCTTCAGAACCCACCTCTTGGCAACAGGGAAACTAGAGGGCCAGCATTTGGGGGGTGGGTGTTGGGCCTTCTATGGATACCCCAGTAATGAGAGATGATGATTTAGAGTCCATTTACAAGAGTGTGTGTAGTGAAATGAGAACAGTGACTGAAGTTGTAATGCAGAATACACAGAAGCTTTCCCCTTATGACGATCTGTTTCATGCAAAAGTATTGCTTGGCGGCAACGTTGAGGTGAGGACCATGCTCGACAGTGGGTCGATGGCTTGTTCGTTGAGTGCAAAGATTTTGCCACAACTCTTATAGGAAGGAGTGTTGAAAAGCCCTGCATTGAGCCCAACAGACGCGATTCTTGTGGGATGCGGTGGATCAAAGACTACACCCTTAGGAGTGTGTGAGCTGGAGATGGAGGTGTTTGGCTGTCGTGTGACTGTCCCAACATTCGTGGTTGAAAATCAGGGAGATGACCTCATCGCTGGCAGTAACCTCCTAAAGTACTTGATTCGTCAGCTAAAGATATCAGGGGACTTGTTGAACAAGGGGCCCACATCTGAACACGGTGAAGCGGAACACCACAAGTTATTGAGTTTGATGGCCAATGTGGAGATGTGGACAGGAAATGACATCCCTGACAAAGTGGGGACCGTGAAAATAAAAAGAGCCGTGACTCTAGAGCCCTTCAGTGAACATTTACATTTGGTATGGGGCAGGTTACAGAGTGTGAACAACATCTCAGCTGGTAGTGCTGTCATTCTGGAGCCCAGCGGTGTGAAGTCAAGACCGGGATCAGTCCTGATTGGGAAGACAGTGGCCCTGCTGAGGAATGATGGATGGCTGCCAATGAAGGTGATAAATCCCTCTGGTAGATCAGTGACCCTCAGACGAAATGCCAAGCTTGCTGACGTTTATCCATGCATGGCCTTGGAGGATTTTGACTGCTCTGAGGTGGATGACGATTCACCACCCCTTTTGCAGCAACAGGTGCAGAGGGCAGATGATAACCACCGTGATGAATCGAGTCTGACTGATGATACATCCACCTTATCGGACAGATGTGACAGAGAAGAGGAACCTGGTGGATGTGATGGCAGTCCTGGTTCAGTTTTACGTGGTTTAGGGTTGCCTGACATAGATCTTGATTCCTGTGATGTGTCCTCTTCGGGTAAAGAAAAACTTGTGCATCTGATAGCTCAGTACCAGTCTATATTTTCCAGGCATAAGTTAGACTGTGGAAGGGCTACAGGCTGTCTTCACCGGATTCGACTCAGTGATGAGAAACCCTTTCGCTTGCCATACAGACGAGTTCCACCTAATCAGTATGAGAAGCTCAGGCTGGCGTTGAGTGAGATGGAAGAACAAGAGATCATAAGGAAGTCAAATAGTGAGTTTGCTTCACCTTTTGGTCATTGTTGACGGGGAGGACGTGACCCTCTTTGCGCCGCCCCTGTGCCTCAAATAGATTGCTATCAGCTCCATCTTTAATCTTTCAAAATGTTCAGTTGCTATCGCTATTAGCTCTATCTTTAATTTTTCAAAATGTACAGTTGCTATTGCATGCACTCATCTGTGTTCCACTACACACATGAGTGTATGCTTACCAACTGTCCGTCTGCAACACTACTATCACCAACATCTAAGAAGGGAGATCCCCCCTTGAATGGCCCTTCTAAGGTTTCTCTCCTCCACACTGCCTGTGGAGCTTTTTTTCCCTATTGTTAGTGTTGTGAAGGGCCAGATTAAACCGAATATATATATTTATTTATATATATATATTTAATTGTATTTGTATATTCTCTAATATTCCCTGATATCCCTTGTATATTCCTTGTACAATATGCATTGAATATCCATTCTAGCCTACTGAACATCCCATAATAGTCTCCATTCTACTATTGGTCGAGACCTTGGTGCCAGGCTGCCATACCCCTCAGACCCAGTTCAAACGTACCGCTCCACATGTACGAACAAGTCCTAGTTCCGCGTAGGAATCTGGCTACCGCACCACTAATGGGACTATTTGTTCATAGTGCGTATATATACTGCGCTACTAAAGTAGGACTTTCTTTTCAGTCCAGTTTCTTACCCTCCAATAGAGTCACAGACGTAAAGCCTCCCCGCGACGCCACGTGTGGGAGTAAGGCCAAGTTCGCCTACCATCGGTATTGAGACATCGTGTATATTAATATTTGAATAGTCATATTTGGCACTATATCGTCGAGTTGGACGTAGTCTATTAAGCTAATAATAGTCTGTTAATATATAGTGCTTCGTGCGGTGAGAATACTACCGTAGTCAGTACCCCATCGTTTCGGGCAGAGAACTGGCTGCTTACCCAGGGTGGTTGACCCCATGTGAAGCTGCACCCGAGGAGCCCCAGAGCCGACGAGCGAGTGGACCTGTATACCGGATTATTCTACCGACGACAGCCCGCCTTCCCAGGCACGGATTATGCTTTGTATACTTTGATTATTCCATGGATAAAGCCCCCCGACACTGCCGTGTGTTGGAACCCCCCCCCCCTGGAGAGGACGCAAGGTGAGGAGACGCTCTGCAAGACGAGGTCGCTTCACGTCTCTCCCCCGTGGACCGGAGAGAGCCGGCCCACAAAGAGTCCACCTGCTTTCATCTGTGGTCCAAGGATCGCCGGCGCATTGAACGGCACTACAGTGGGTTCACCTGGGATACCCTTGGCCGGACGAGGCAGCCGGATTCTACCCCCCCCCCCCTTCCTACTCCTGTCGGCTTACAAGCGACCGGATTAACCCCCTCTAGTGTATCTAGTATATAATCATTAAAGTATCATTGCTGTTATTCCTTAACTATTCCAGGTTGTATATTTACCACCTGCGCCTTTAGAGATTGGACATTCTCTAGTGATATACCGACGAATACTCTTTGCCATAAAAGTGCATACTATTTCAATTCATAAATGTAATTAAGTGCTTGTTCTACACACCATCGCTGTGTAGAAATAAAGACCTGTTTCGACTTCGTACATTTGTGTTGGATCCGCTTCATCTACGTGAGAGTGTTTATGATAATATATTTATGCCGTGTACTGGGTGGCCGAATATTAAGTACAAAGGTAGTGGTAGTAAGTATCATATCTAGTAATACAGTCAGGGAATTGTACCCCTCAGTTACAATTGGTCCTTCGAGCCGGAGGGTAATTAGTGTAATATTAATATAGTGTTATTAATATTGAAATGGCCTATGATGAACACTCCACGAAACGATCCTCCTAACCAACGCCCGCAGCGCGAACGACGGCTCCCTCAGTACTTAGAGGCTTACGCTGTCAGTCAACAACCTAGTCTTCTACTAACAGTAAACGCGGTAAAACTAGACAGTAAAAGTATGTCTAACCCCAACGCCCAGACTACCCCGACCATAGAGGCCCCTACGGGCTCTAATGTAACTGACCAAGTTCACGGTGGGGACCAGTGGGAACCAGACATGACTTCACACCCCGCCAGTACTGAAGAAGTAGTCCCCGATGAGTCCCGGGAGGAATACAACGCTACCGAGAGAGAACTCGGCACGGAAGAAGACGGGGAGAGCACCGTGGAGATAGAACTCCAAGGCTCCGCAAGGAGTACCCCGAGGGAAGGCTCCCCTATACAACCGCCTTCTCCCAGCGAGGCAGAGAGGACCCTACAGCAGGCCTTCCTCATCAGCCTGAACGCCGCTGCTGAACGCGACCGACTGCAGATCCAGCAGCGAAGCGAACACGAGCAGATACGTCTAGAAATAAAACGCATTCAGATGGAAGAGAATGTGGCCCGAGAACGAGCCGGTGCTCAACGGGACGCAGCGCGCGACAGACAGCAGTCGCAACTAATAGAACAGCTGATCAGACGGACAACACCCTCTCCCTCCGCCAGAGGCTCCAGGAACTCGTCTAGACACACCTCCAGGGCGGCATCCCCTAGCCGAGTAAACAACCCTGAACTTGACCAACAGACGAGGTCTATACCCCCCACAGACCACCTCCCCCCACCGGTCCAAGCGAGACCTAGCAACCGGGAAGGAGCAGCATATCCTGTGGAGAGGCTAAACCAGAGACTACAAGCACTGGATGACCTAACTGAAGACGAAGAGGAAGAGGAGGAGAACCACGCCCGAAGACAGCACAGTACTCTACCGGACCAGGAGGCCCGGTACAGCCCAGGCTATACTCCCGCGGAGCTGCGCTACAGACCCCCGACTCTATACCCGGGTGAGCACGACGCACGACCCGCACCGAGGAACAGCACCTGGACAAGCGGGCCATGGTACACTGCCGGTACCAGCCCATACCAAGGAGCGGGAGGAGACTCGCCTAGGAGGCCTCTCCCCCAACGCTCGCCGATGTATCCACAGTCAGCGTCATACATTGGCACGCCTATGGTACCCGACTTCACCCAAGAGAACCGGGCCCAGTATACAGAACTCCGCATGTGTCTGGAGACCATGTTGGTGGATGTATTGGATGAACGCCACAAATACGCCATCCTACTGAAGCACTTAAAGGTACCCCGCGCACATAATATAGCGCTCGCCTACGCGACTTCCACCACCCCATACACAGCAGCGCTGGTAGCATTGGACCAGAGGTATGGGCGCATATGGGATTACGTGATCCAGGAGATCCGACACATCGACCGCTTACCCCCAGCAATAGACAATCGAGCACTGGACGACCTGTCCATCAGAGTGCAGTCCCTGGTAGGGATGTTGGGAGCGCAAAGAGAGAAGGGGAGGCATGAACTTTACGCCAACTCAAATGTGGAAAGGATCCTGGAGAAGCTGCCGCCCGCTCGTCAGGAGCGCTTTAGGCGGCAGAGGGACCACAGAGACCCGAATGGCCCCGAACCGAACCTCCTCGATCTAGCAGACTTCCTGGCGAGAGAAGTCAGCAGCCTACGGCTAGATGCATTCGGACGGAGCACCCCTGGCTCCAGAGAAGGAACCAGACGACTAAATGATGGAAGAAGATCGGTGACTGTGATGCACTAATCGGAGTCAGTACCGAGCAGCAGGAGCCACAGTACCCCCTCCAGAACGGAGAAGTGGAAGATAGTGTGCACCTACTGTGAGAAAGAACACTGGCTAGCGCAATGTGACTCCTTCCCCAAGCTGAACGCGGAGGAAGCAGGTCAATGGATAAAGTCCAACAAGCGCTGTTTTCGCTGTGCGCGCTCACACATGGCAGCCGAATGCCGCTTAAAGAAAAGGTGCACCAAGTGCGATGGAGCCCATCTGGACATACTTCACGACAGTAACAGACGGCGCCCTTCACCTGCACCATCCAGCCGCAAAGCGAGCGTCATGTACATCGATCCCGCCAGCAGCAGTGGAGCCCGAGTACTCCTAAAAGTAGTGCGTGTGACACTAAGCTACCAGAATAAAGTCCTGGACACTTACGCCGTCCTCGATGACGGGTCAGAGAAGACCCTGCTGCTCGCCTCCGCTGCGGCCCAGCTAGGGCTGCGGGGAAGCGAAACCCAAATGACAATTCGGACAATAAGACGAGATTTGAAGACGATAAAGGGCGAGAATGTCTCATTCTCTATCGCAGCAAGCGGCCAGCCTGAGCGACGGTACCAGATTGCAGACGCTTTCACCAGCCAAGAAATAGGACTGTCGCGGTACACATACCCCGTCGCCAAGCTGATGGAGAAATATGCACATCTGCGCAAGTTACCGATCCCGCTCATAGACAATGCTATGCCGACCCTGTTGATAGGCTCCGACCATGCAGACCTCATTGTCCCGATAGACCGGGTTCATACCGGACCCCGAGGCTGTCCTGCAGCAGTCGAGACCCGTTTGGGATGGACTCTCCAAGGCCCGCTCGCCAAATCTCTCAACCGAAGTACAGCCACTAGATGTCTCCACTCCCGAGTCACAGAGGGAGAAACCGCACTCCTGCAACACGTAGAGCGGCTATGGACCTTGGAACAAATGCCCTTTAAGAACGGAAAGAAAGACATTCGCTCTAAAGATGACATTTACGCCATTCACCTCCTCGAGACAGGGACCAAGAGAGTCCCGGTCAACGGCGTGTTGAGATACGCCACGACCATCCTGCGGCGAGAAGGAATGCCTACTTTCCACGCCAAGACAGACGCCACAGAACGGTACCTGCTGAACACGGAGAGGCGCTTAGCCAAGAACCCCGCCCAAGAGAGTGTATACCGCGCTGAGATTGAGAAGCTCATCACAGCGGGACACGTCACAAAGATGGACATTAAAGAGGCTGACCAGACCACTGAATCGTGGTATGTGCCCCACCACAAGGTCCATCACAACGGTAAAGACCGCATAGTATTTAACTGCAGCTACCAGATCGGATCCCAAAATCTAAATAAAGAGTTACTGCCCGGTCCCACACTCGGCCCCTCCCTACTCGGCGTTCTACTCCGCTTCCGCCAGGAAAAGGTGGCCATCAGCGGGGACATTAAAGGAATGTTCCTGCAGGTGAGATTAGTAGAGGCGGACAAGCCCCTGTTACGGTTCCTATGGAGAGAGAAGCCAGGAGATGAGCACCCAGCCATCTACCAATGGGAAGTCCTCCCCTTCGGAACGACGTGCAGCCCCTGCTGTGCGACATTTGCACTACAGAAACATGTAGCAGAGGACCCAGCAGCGGACGAAGAGGTCCGACACAGCGTAAAGAACAGCTTCTACGTAGACAACTGTCTACAAAGCCTTTCAACCCAGGAAGAAGCCGAGGCTCTCCTGATTAGACTCTGCGCCTCATTGATCAAAGGCGGCTTTGATCTCAGGCAGTGGGCCAGCAGCGATCCGCAAGTACTGCGCAGCCTCTCCTCCGAGGACAAGGCAGCCAGCCGCGAGACCTGGATGGCTACAATCCCGGGAGAAGCCCAGGAGATGACCCTGGGATTGGTGTGGCGATTCAAAACAGATTCGCTTCACTACAGACACAAGCCCCTGACTACGGAGCAGGGAAGGCCGGCGGCGGCGCCGACCACCAGACGGAGTGTGTACACAACACTCGCCCGACAATATGACCCGCTAGGATGTATTCTACCGTACACCACCAGGGCAAAAATTATTGTACGAGCATTGTGGGACAAGGACCAGGGCTGGGACGACCCCATTCCCGCACACCTTGCATCCACCTGGAGAGAGTGGGAGATGGAGCTCCACTCACTCCCAGGCGTTAATATGCGCCGAAGCTACTTCCCACCCACGGTGAGGCCAGAGACATGTAAAATGGACTTACACGTCTTCAGTGACGCCTCAGAGGTCGCATACGGATCAGTAGCCTACTTGCGGGCCCAAGACCAGGGGGGAGAGATCTACACAGCATTTGTCCTCGGCCGCTCGAGAATAGCCCCACGCAAGCAACAATCTATCCCACGTCTAGAGCTCTGCGCAGCCCTAGCCGGAGCGCACCTAGCCACGCTCATCCAACGTGAGCTCACCATACCGGTGTCTAGAACAATCCTGTGGTCAGATTCCACGACGGTACTCGCCTGGATCAAATCGGACTCATGCAAGTACAAAGTCTTCGTGGGAGTCAGAGTCACCGAGATTCAAGACTTAACCGAAGAGTTAACCGGAGAAACAGAGTGGCGCTACGTTGATACAAAACAGAACCCAGCTGACGTCATCACCCGGGGGATGCCCCTGGATGACCTCACCCGTCGCAATGTCTACAGTGACGGCCCCGCATTCCTAAGACTCCCGGAAGGACAGTGGCCCAAGCCTATCCCGAGGGAAGCAAGTCCAGAGGAGGTGGAAAATAAGAAGTCTGTGTTCTGTGGATTGAGCACCGTAGCCTCCACCGACCCTAACATAGACGATTGCACGTCCATAGAGAGTGCACAACAAAGAACATTCCTGCGGTACCACCCGGAGTGCAAGTCCCCCGCTGATATGTCAGCAGCTAACTACGAGGAAGCAGAATTGCTTCTACTGCAGCGAGCCCAGAGAGACTCGTTCCCCGATGAATTGGCCTGTCTACAGGGAGGAAAGCCCGTCCCATCCGACAGCAGATTAATTCACCTGGCCCCCGAGAGCGACGCTCATACCCTCATCAGAGTGGGTGGTCGCCTACGCAGAGCCCCCAATCTACCGGATGACATTAAATACCCGATCGTATTGAACAGCCGACACAAGGTCACAGAGCTGATTATAAAGAAATACGATGAGGATGTACATCACGCAGGAGCAGAAAGAGTCTTCGCGGAAATCAGACGTCGTTACTGGATCCTACAAGGAAGAGAGGCGGTACGACGCTTCCAGCGAACATGTCTAGACTGCCGCAAGTGGCGCGCGCAGCCCAGCATACCAAGGATGGCTGACCTTCCTCCATGTCGCCTCCGAATCGGTGACAAGCCATTCCACTCAACGGGTATGGACTGCTTTGGCCCGCTGCACATAAAGAAAGGAAGAGGAACCGAGAAGCGGTGGGGTATTGTATTCAAATGCATGACCACCAGAGCGATACACATCGAGCTTCTCCCGACCATGAGCACAGACTCATTCCTTATGGCCTTCCGAAGATTCACATCACGGAAAGGAAGACCGTCTACCCTATTGTCCGATCATGGGACAAACTTCAAAGGCGGCGAAAGAGAGCTGAGAGAGAGCTTCCAAGCTATGGGCCCAGAACTTAAGACCCACCTCGCTCCAGCACAGGTTGATTTCCAATTCAACCCCCCAAACGCACCCCACTTCGGTGGCACTTGGGAACGAGAAGTGCGCTCCATAAAGACAGCCCTGTACGCAGTACTTGGGGCCCAGACTGTGGCGGAAGAAGTCCTACTGACAGTCCTCACGGAGATTGAGGGAGTACTTAACTCGAAGCCCCTCGGATATGTCTCCAGTGATGTGGCGGATATCGACCCAGTTACCCCCAACACACTCCTGATGGGGCGGCTAGATCCCGCGTTACCCCAGACAATGTACCGGCCTGAAGAAGCGAACGGCCGACGAATGTGGAGGTACAGCCAAGTATTAGCCGACAAGTTTTGGAACAGTTTCCTACTGCACTACCTACCGTCTCTACAGACCCGCCAGAAGTGGGTAAAGGAGAGAGACAATTTGACAGAAGGAACAGTCGTCATGATTATTGATCAATCACTGCCCAGAGCTATGTGGCCGGCCGGCCGCGTAAGCAAAGTGATCACCGGTGCCGACGGCAAGGTCCGAGCAGCTGAAGTGCTCGTCCAGGGTCGCACTTACACCCGTCCCGTGGCAAGGCTCATAGAACTGCCTCGACTCCCAGACACAATCGATGATGACCATGACCCTACAACCCTATGACTTTGTGAAGTTGACTGACCCCTACAGCAAACCCTTATGTGTAAATAGACAACGCGATTAATCTGTCTCTGTTTAACTGATTAGGTCTGGGACCTATTCAGGGGGTGGCTGTTGTGAAGGGCCAGATTAAACCGAATATATATATTTATTTATATATATATATTTAATTGTATTTGTATATTCTCTAATATTCCCTGATATCCCTTGTATATTCCTTGTACAATATGCATTGAATATCCATTCTAGCCTACTGAACATCCCATAATAGTCTCCATTCTACTATTGGTCGAGACCTTGGTGCCAGGCTGCCATACCCCTCAGACCCAGTTCAAACGTACCGCTCCACATGTACGAACAAGTCCTAGTTCCGCGTAGGAATCTGGCTACCGCACCACTAATGGGACTATTTGTTCATAGTGCGTATATATACTGCGCTACTAAAGTAGGACTTTCTTTTCAGTCCAGTTTCTTACCCTCCAATAGAGTCACAGACGTAAAGCCTCCCCGCGACGCCACGTGTGGGAGTAAGGCCAAGTTCGCCTACCATCGGTATTGAGACATCGTGTATATTAATATTTGAATAGTCATATTTGGCACTATATCGTCGAGTTGGACGTAGTCTATTAAGCTAATAATAGTCTGTTAATATATAGTGCTTCGTGCAGTGAGAATACTACCGTTTCAAGTTCAAGTTTCAAGTTTCTTTAATAGTTGTCATACAGAAGTACAGAATACTTTTGTACAAAATGCTTCTTACTGTTGCGCTCCAGAGACTGTGCATGACAAGATAAGTATGAAATAAAAACATAGTAAAAATTAGAAGTAAAAAAAGAGGTCACAGTGTTCAGTTTAGACATATGTACAATGTTCGTAGACGTAGTTACCATACAATATACAATACTGTGCAGTGTACTAATATACAATGCTATATAGTGCAAGGCATAAATGGACGAGGTGCAGTTTAGGTACAATTCACAGTAGGTGTACGAGTTGTAGTGCAAATCCTTTATCAATAAATATAAAGTGTAAGTGTGTTTGTGTGATCTAAAGTGTGGAGAGTGGGTGCTGCAGTGTGTTGTTTGTTTGAGTGAGTGTGTGCGTGTGGGTGTGTGTGCTGTGTGCATTTGATGGTTGTTGCATAGTGATTATTGTTCGTTTAGCGATTATTGTTCGTTTAGCAGCCTGATGGCCTGGGGATAGAAGCTCCTTCTGAGTCTTTCTGTGCTCGCCATAAGACTCCGGTATCGCTTGCCTGACGGCAGCAGTTCAAAGAGGCAGTTGTTCGGGTGGCTCGAGTCCTTAATAATTCTCTTAGCCTTCCCCTTGCACCGCTTGTTGTAAATGTTCTGGAGGGTGGGAAGCCCCCCTCTAATTGTGCGTTCGGCTGAACGTGTCACTCTTTGTAGTCTGCTACGGTCTTGTGCAGTGCTATTCCCAAACCAGGAGGTGATGTTGCCGGTCAGGATGCTCTCTATTGTACATGAGTAGAAGTTCCTAAGGATCTTCTGACTGACTTGGAACTTCCTTAGGCGCCTGAGGAAGTAGAGGCGTTGTCGTGCCTTCTTCACAACACTGTCAATGTGTGTGGTCCATGTCAAGTCCTCGGATATGTGGGCTCCGAGGTACTTGAAACTGTTCACTCTCTCAACTGGTGCCCCGTCGATGCTGAGGGGGCTGTAGTCCTTGACCCCCGACCTCCTGAAGTCCACAATCATCTCTTTTGTTTTGCTGACGTTCAGGGAGAGGCAGTTCTCCTGACACCACTGTGACAGGTTCTCTACCTCTTCCAGGTAGGCCCTTTCGTCGTTGGCAGAGATCAGGCCCACCACTACTGTGTCATCAGCAAATTTGATGATGGTGTTGTTGTTCCGCTGTGCTACGCAGTCATGTGTGTACAGGGAGTAGAGGAGGGGGCTCAGAACACAGCCCTGGGGGGCCCCTATGTTGAGCGTGATGGATGAGGAGGTGCAGTTGCCGGCTCTTACCACCTGGGGTCTGCCCGTCAGGAAGTCCAGTACCGTAGTCAGTACCCCATCGTTTCGGGCAGAGAACTGGCTGCTTACCCAGGGTGGTTGACCCCATGTGAAGCTGCACCCGAGGAGCCCCAGAGCCGACGAGCGAGTGGACCTGTATACCGGATTATTCTACCGACGACAGCCCGCCTTCCCAGGCACGGATTATGCTTTGTATACTTTGATTATTCCATGGATAAAGCCCCCCGACACTGCCGTGTGTTGGAACCCCCCCCCCTGGAGAGGACGCAAGGTGAGGAGACGCTCTGCAAGACGAGGTCGCTTCACGTCTCTCCCCCGTGGACCGGAGAGAGCCGGCCCACAAAGAGTCCACCTGCTTTCATCTGTGGTCCAAGGATCGCCGGCGCATTGAACGGCACTACAGTGGGTTCACCTGGGATACCCTTGGCCGGACGAGGCAGCCGGATTCTACCCCCCCCCCCTTCCTACTCCTGTCGGCTTACAAGCGACCGGATTAACCCCCTCTAGTGTATCTAGTATATAATCATTAAAGTATCATTGCTGTTATTCCTTAACTATTCCAGGTCGTATATTTACCACCTGCGCCTTTAGAGATTGGACATTCTCTAGTGATATACCGACGAATACTCTTTGCCATAAAAGTGCATACTATTTCAATTCATAAATGTAATTAAGTGATTAAGTGCTTGTTCTACACACCATCGCTGTGTAGAAATAAAGACCTGTTTCGACTTCGTACATTTGTGTTGGATCCGTTTCATCTACGTGAGAGTGTTTATGATAATATATTTATGCCGTGTACTGGGTGGCCGAATATTAAGTACAAAGGTAGTGGTAGTAAGTATCATATCTAGTAATACAGTCAGGGAATTGTACCCCTCAGTTACAGTTAGGTTTTAGTGAGTTTTTCCTTACCTTCGCGTGGGGTATGTCTGGGAGTGCTTGCATTCTTTCATTTATTTGCATCCATCTAAAAATGTTTGCACCTTATGGTGTTCTTGTTCTGTTCTTGACTTATTGTTATGTTTTCTTCTTGACTTGTTTAAAGAAGATCTGTACGGCCCATGGGGACATTAACGTGTGTTGTTGGGCCCTATAAATAAATTTGATTTGATTTGATTTGTTTGGAAGAATTCGGGAGACCTGAGACTATGTAATGACTTCCGATGGATTAACGCACGCACCATCAAAGACGCCCATCCTCTTCCACACCAGGCTGATGCTCTAGCAGCATTGGGTGGCAACGCCTACTTCTCCACCATGGACCTCACCTCTGGCTACTACAATGTTGAAATGCACGAGGATGACCGGAAGTATACAGCCTTTACATCGCCATTCGGACTATACGAATACAACCGCATGCCACAGGGTCTGTGCAACAGCCCTGCCACCTTCATGCGGATGATGCTTAACATCTTTGGGGATCAGAACTTCCTCAGTCTACTGTGCTATCTGGATGATGTCCTGGTGTTCGCGCCTACAGAAGACCTGGCCTTGGAGCGCTTGGAAATGGTCTTCGAACGACTTAAGGCTCACAACCTTAAATTGGCTCAGAAGAAATGTCATTTCTTGCAGAGCTCTGTGAGGTTCCTGGGACATGTCGTTAGTTCTGATGGCATCGCTACAGATTCTGACAAGGTAAAAGCCATCACTGCGCTGACAGAAGCTGACCTCATGGAAGAAGGTACAGAGATTCCATCACAGCGGAAGATCCGGTCATTTCTGGGAATGGTGGTATACTACCAGCAATTCATTGAGGGCTGTTCCGCCATAGCCAAACCACTGTTTGGACTTACGTTGGAAAGGGAAGAAACGCCAGCCTCCTCGACGGACAATGACTGCGGCAGATTCGACAGATGAGTACCGGGATGCTTTCCATCAGCTGAAGCAGGCCTTACTGGACCGGGTCGTTTTGGCCCATCCCGATTTCAGTGAATCTTTCCTGCTCTCAGTGGATGCCTCCAGTAATGGCCTTGGTGCAGTTTTGTCACAGGTGCCTGTGGGTGGGACAACAGCAAGACCAATTGCTTTCGCAAGCAAGTCGCTCACCTATGCACAGTCGAAGTATCCTGCTCATAGACTGGAATTTTTTGCTATGAAATGGGCGGTCTGTGACAAGTTTCACCATTGGTTGAGGGGACACCAGTTCACAGTATGGACTGATAACAACCCGTTAACGTACATCTTGTCCAAGGCAAAACTGGATGCGTGTGAACAGAGATGGGTTGCTAAGCTAGCCCCATACCAGTTTGACATCAAATACATCCCTGGTCCCAAAAATATTGTTGCAGATGCCCTGAGCAGAGAGCCTTTCATCCGGCCTAGTGCACTCCATCGTCTGACGAGGGTTGCGTACAAGGCATTGCTGGGTGAAGCTGACGCTGTGCGCACAGAACAGGTTCAGGATGTGTTCCGTTGGTCTAATCATCCATTCGACGTGACCTCCGATGTTGAGCCTGCGGTGGCATGCCAGTGTGTGACTGTTTCCCAACCTGGTGCCCTTTCGAGACAGGAAGTAGCAGCTGTTTTTGAGTCACACAAGCTGCAAAACAGTGATATGGGGCCCCATGCGCTGCTGCTGCCACAGCTTCCTCAGATAGTTATGCCATCAGAAGAGATTGGTGGAGAGGTGCTGTCACATGATCAACTCATGAATAAGCAAAAAGATGACCATGTGTTAAACAAAGTGATTTCCTTTGTGGAGAGAGGACGAATACCTTCAAGAAGAGAGCGTGCTCAGGAGTCTGTTGATGTCCTTCGGTCACTGAGGGGCTGGGATAAGCTAACAATCTGTGTTAATCTGGGGTGTGCTGTATCACCTGTCAAGGAACATAGTTACAAAGAAGAAGATGTATCTGTATGTGGTCCCCGCTTCGCTGCAAGCCATGGTGTTGAAAGGTGTCCATGACGAGGCTGGTCACCAAGGCCAACAGCGGACTTTGTACCTTACCAGACAGCGGTTCTACTGGCAAGGCCTGGAGAAAGATGTGAGGGAGTATGTGAGGTGCTGTCTGCGATGCGTGATGAGCAAGACTCCTGAGCCTGAAGCCAGAGCACCATTGGAGAACATCATAACGACTGAGCCCCTTGAACTTGTGAGCATAGACTTCTGGTGTGCTGAGGATTCTGCAAACAAGTCCTTGGATGTGCTTGTCGCTACGGACCACTTCACCAAGATGGCACATGCCTTTTTGTGCCCAAATCAAACTGCTAAGGCTACCACATAACCTGTCTGACCAGGATCTTTTGTGTGTTACCAGGTACTAAATATTGTCATTTGATTGTACATTGTTTATTTCATGTTATTATATTAACCATTACATGAGGAAGCAGCCCATGTGAGCGGTGTTCGAGGTGTCTGATGAGCCGACCACATAACCTGTCTGACCAGGATCTTTTGTGTGTTACCAGAATAAATCACCCAAGACCGTGGAGCAAGTCTATGTGGTGCTACTATATTTTCTTCTAAGTTTCTCCAGGATACAGATGCTTGGGAATCAAACCAGGTTGTCAGTGGTCTTAAAGAGTACGCTTTAAAATAGTGGTAAAAGTCTGGAAATGCCATACCTCCGTCGGCTTTGTTTCTCTGTGCGGTGGATCTTTTTATTCGTGGAGGTTTGTTATTCCAAATAAATTTGTATGCGGTGGAGTGTAATTTTTTCCAGTAACCATCAGGAGGGGGTAACGGTAACATTGAGCTAATGAAGTTGATTCTAGGTAAAACATCCATCTTAACTATTGATACTCGTGCCTGATGAGCCGACCACATAACCTGTCTGACCAGGATCTTTTGTGTGTTACCAGAATAAATCACCCAAGACCGTGGAGCAAGTGCTAAATTGACATTACTATGGCCCATTCAACATCAAGTATCTATTGTTCAGGGTGTAGCAACGTTATACTTTTTCATTCACATATTCATACTAAAATACGGTCTAAAGTATAAGTATGTTTTTATTGTTTTCTGCAGCTTTCTCCAGAATGTGATTTATAGCCCTAATCGGCGCGAGAAACATTTTTTCAAATGGACGTGCTTCTAGAAGTTACTACTTATCATCTGATGTTGACCGGATGGGGGGGGGGGTCGTTTATAATTCCGTGGCCAACGTTAGATGATTCATCTAGTGTGGGTGATATGATCATCAGAGCAGTTTATATCGAACACGTTAAAAAAAAACGCTGAATCTCACCGTAGCTTCCTCGGGCCGTTGGGCGATGAGCGTGAAGCAGAAATATTCCTATTATGGGATGTAGAAATATGCGATCCATCTCCAGGTTGTATAATAGTATATACGTCCAAATCATGTTGTTTATCGAGTTATTGGTAACGGATTGCTATCCATTGTGTGTAGCTCGAGTCCTGGGACTATTAGCGAGTGATCGGACCGAATTGGAATGAGCACCAGCTTCCGTTTCCTGTTTCCGGTTTGAGCGATCCGCCGATCGGCCACCAGATGGCGCTCTTGAACCGTTGGAGAGTTGAGAGGGGATCAACAGTAGATCTCAAGTCTCCGGGGGAGAAATATGATTGCGATCACAGATTTTTGAAATATTGATCTCAAAGACGTGGTACGGCGTCTTTGGCAGAATGAGCATGGCGGGGAATGACGTGGTAAGGCGTTTTTGGCGACCATAGTGTTAATTATTTTACATGACTATTTTGTGACCCGCCACATGGCGGACAGACCTCTCAGTGGCAATCGCCAAACCTAAAATCTGGTCGCCAATGGCGGGTGGCGGGCTTTAATTTCGGGCCCTCGGCACGAGTATCAATAGTTAATGTGAGGTTTTTGTCCTCTGCTCACTTACTCGCTCTGTTCCTTTAAGCCTACTCGCTCTGTTTCCAATTGTTTTCTGTTAATCATTTCATTCCCCTATTCACACGCTTCTTCCCAGAGACGTCGTTGATTGGTTCTCCCCCGTCCACACGCTTATCAATCACATCCCTCAGCTGTCACTGCTTGTCAATTAAGCATTCCCGTATTATTTATACCCCGTTTCCCCATTCAAGTTTTGTTGGATCGTTTTGATATTTCAGTTGTGTAACTGAGGGGTACAATTCCCTGACTGTATTACTAGATATGATACTTACTACCACTACCTTTGTACTTTATATTCGGCCACCCAGTACTCGGCATAAATATATTATGATAAACACTCTCACGTAGATGAAACGGATCCAACACAAATGTACGAAGTCGAAGTATGTATTTATTCCTACACAGCAATGGTGTGTAGAGCAAGCACTTAATCACTTAATTACATTTATGAATTGAAATAGTATGCACTTTTATGGCAAAGAGTATTCGTCGGTATATCAATAGAGAATGTCCAATCTCTGATGGCGCAGGCGGTAAATATACGACCTGGAATAGTTAAGGAATAACAGCAATGATACTTTAATGATTATAAGACTGGATACACTAAGGGGGGTAATCCGGTCGCTTGTAAGACAACAGGAGTAGGAGGGGGGGGGGGGGTAGAGTCTGGCTGCCTCGTCCGGCTAAGGGTATCCTGGGTGAACCCACAGTAGTGCAGCTCGGTGCGCCAGCGATCCTTGGACCACAGATGAAAGCAGGTGGACTCTCTGTGAGCCGGCTCTCTCCGGTCCACGGGGGAGAGACGTGAAGCGACCTCGTCTTGTAGAGCGTCTCCTCACCTTGCGTCCTCTCCAGGGGGGGGGGTTCCAACACACGGCAGTGTCGGGGGTCTTTATCCATGGAATAATCACTGTACACAAAGCATAATCCGTGCCTGGGAAGGCGGGCTGTCGTCGGTAGAATAATCCGGTATACAGGTCCACTCGCTCGTCGGCTCTGGGGCTCCTCGGATGCAGTCTCACATGGGGTCGACCATCCTGGATAAGCAGCCAGTTCTCTGCCCGAAACGATGGGGTACTGACTACGGTAGTATTCTCACCGCACGAAGCACTACATATGAATAGACTATTATTAGCTTAATAGACTACGTCCAACTCGACGATATAGTGCCAAATATGACTATTCAAATATTAATATACACGATGTCTCAATACCGATGGTAGGCCGAACTTGGCCTTACTCCCACACGTGGCGTCGCGGGGAGGCTTTACGTCTGTCACTCTATTGGAGGGTAAGAAACTGGACTGAAAAGGAAGTCCTACTTTAGTAGCGCAGTATATATACGCACTATGAACAAATAGTACCGTTAGTGGTGCGGTAGCCAGATTCCTACGCGGAACTAGGACTTGTTCGTACATGTTGAGCGGTACGTTTGAACTGGGTCTGGGGGGTATGGCAGCCTGGCACCAAGGTCTCGACCAATAGTAGAATGGAGACTATTATGGGATGTTCAGTAGGCTAGAATGGATATTCAATGCATATTGTACAAGGAATATACAAGGGATATCAGGGAATATTAGAGAATATACAAATACAATTAAATATATATAATAAATATATATATTCGATTTAATCTGGCCCTTCACAACAAGTTGCATTCGCCGTTCCTGCTGCCTGCTGTTGTTTCCCTGTGCTTTGCCTCCAGGATATTCAAGAAGCATTCCTCTTGGACACCCTTTCCCTGAGGCGACGCGCTCGCTCCATTCTGTTCCAACGCTCTTTACGCACAACGCCTGGGTGAGTTTTTTATGACTGTCTTTGATCCAATTCCGTTTTTCGTGTGTTTATATAACACTGAAGATTTCCAGCTTTTTATCAGACAGTCACTCACCCAGCGTTTAGCCTTTTTTGGATTGTTTCAATGGGATAATATTTTGGCCTAACATCTCCCACTGTGTGTTTACACACCGAAGATATTATCACATTGGATTTGTATTTTGGGACTTCGCTCACAGTGTTTATTTTGCACCGAAGATATCTATCACTTGGGATTGTGTTTGGAACGTTACTCACAGTGTGTATTTACACCGAAGATTCAGTCACTTGGATAACTCTGTTTTCGGGTACAAGTCACCTCTCCTGTTCACCTGCTCTGTTCCACCTGCACTCAGAGTTAACTCGCTCCCTCTCTCTCTCTCGGTCCCGCAACCACATCGGAGATTCTGCCGAGAGAAGTCTGCAGAGCGGCTCTGACGTCAGCGTCTGCTTCCCCTGACTACCATCCCGGGAGAAGCTGCAGAGCAGCAACATTCATCCTTGCTTGTATTCCAGTCTTTGTTTGAACTCTTCCAAGTCTGTGCTGTTTATTTAGTCTTAATAAACAAGCCCTTGTTTTTGGCAACTCTGAATCCTACTCTCTTGTGTCGTTGCGTTTGGGGTCGGTGTCGAACCATAACATTACGATCCAACCAAAATGACGACCCCAGCCGACACAGAGAGGGTCAGAACCGCACTTGCTATTCAAGTCGAGTTGACCAAGGATCACAGCCACCAACTAGAGAGGGCTGCGGCTGCGGTGCAGGATCTCAGGGAACAGGTCCTGCCTATTCAAGGGTCACTGGCCGCTCTGGCGGGACAACAATCTGGTATTCTCGTTCAGCTTCACTCGCTGAGCGACACCGTTAATGCTTTACTTCCCTCACATCCTTCAGGAGCATTCCCCGCAGCCCCAGCAGATCCCGCACCTCGGGAACCCCGTCTCTCCGTCCCACGGCTGTTCGACGGCAATCCCGAGGAGTGTGCCACATTCATCATGCAATGTGAGTTGGTTTTCCGTCATCAACCAAGCCGTTTTACTGCTAGAGGGTCCCAAGTGGCCTATATGACGAACTTGCTTTCAGGCCATGCTGCCCAGTGGGTCACTTCCTCCTGGGCAATGGATGCAGATTTTGTTTTCTCCTATCCAGACTCAGTGCTCCAGGGCTCAGTGACGCAGTCCGGGACCAGCTTGCTACCCGGGAGGTGCCCGACTCCCTCGAGGACCTGTTTAGCCTCGTCATCCGCATCGACGGACGCCTCCAGGAGAGAAGGCGCGAGAGGACCCGACTGTTACCTCCTGAGGTACCCCGGATTCCCCGGACGCATGACGTCACTCCTGGACGCCCTGTCCTCAACACAACTGGTGGTAGCGGGTCCTCCCGTTCGGTTCGCGAGGAGGAACCCATGCAGCTGGGACGCTCTCATCTGAGCCAGGCGGAGCGTGAGGCAAGGCTCAGGTCCGGTCTCTGCCTCTACTGCGGAAGGGAGGGACACCGAATCGCCGACTGCCCCACCCGGCCAAAAGATCAGGCTTGCCGAGACCCCGGGAAATCCTGGTGAGCCGTTTTTCCCATTCCCAGAGCCGCGCACCACCTGACCATCTGATGAGCGTCACCCTGGCCTGGGGGGACCAACGAGCCACGGTGGAGGCCCTCATCGACTCTGGGGCAGACGAGAATTTCCTCGACTTCGAGTTTGCTACCCGAGCCAACATTCCACTTGAGGACCTTGTGAGGCCCTTGGAGATCTTTTCGTTGGACCAACACCGTCTGGCCGACATCTCTCAACGCACCGGCCCAGTCGTGCTGACCATCGCTGGGAACCACGTTGAGAGAATCCAGTTCCTCATCACCCAATCCCCCCTTGTCCCGGTGGTCCTGGGTAGGCCCTGGCTCGCGCTGCACGAGCCCCACATCGCCTGGTCCTCCGGTACCATCAAGGGCTGGAGCTCCTCCTGTCACGCCCTGTGTCTGCAGGCGGCGTCCTGTCCCCCGGCCCGGAGGCCCGCTGGTGAGTCGCCTCCGGACCTCTCGTCCATACCTCCCGAGTACCACGACCTCTTGGAGGTTTTCAGTAAATCCAGGGCTCAGGCCCTTCCACCTCACCGCCCCTATGACTGCGCCATCGACCTCCGCCAAGGGGCTCCCCTTCCCGGCAGCCGCCTCTACAGTCTGACCGTTCCGGAGAAGAAGGCGATGGATCTCTACATCTCTGAGTCATTGGAAGCAGGACTCATTCGGCCTTCCTCCTCCCCGGTGGCGGCCGGTTTCTTCTTTGTTGGTAAGAAGGATGGGGACCTGCGACCCTGCATCGACTATCGCCAGCTCAACGAGATCACCATCAAGAACAAGTACCCTCTACCTCTCATGAACTCCACCTTCGAGCCACTGACCCAGGCCTCCGTCTTCACCAAGCTGGACCTCCGGAGTGCCTACCATCTTGTCCGTATCCGTGAGGGCGATGAATGGAAGACCGCCTTCAAGACCCCCAGGGGCCACTACGAGTACCTAGTGATGCCGTTCGGCCTCACCAACGCCCCTGCGGGATTCCAGGCACTCATGAACGACGTCCTTCGTGACATGCTGGAGGTGTTCGTGGTGGTGTACCTGGACGACATCCTCATCTTCTCCAGGACCCTCGAGGAACACATCCAGCATGTCCGCCGTGTGCTGGAGCGCCTCCTCCACAATCGGCTCTTCGTCAAGGCGGAGAAGTGCCGTTTCCACTCCGACTCCGTCGACTACCTGGGCTTCATCGTTGAGAAGGGCTTGACCCGAGCGGATCCTCGCAAGATCCAAGCTGTGGAGGATTGGCCTGAACCCACCACTCGGAAGGAGTTACAGAGTTTCCTCGGGTTCGCCAACTTCTACCGAAGGTTCATCCGGAACTACAGTCAAGTGGCGGAGCCACTTACCAAGCTGACCTCCCCCGCTCTGCCGTTCGACTGGTCCCCAGCGGCATGTGCTGCGTTCCGCTCCCTCAAGAAGAGGTTCACTTCCGCCCCTATCCTGCTCCACCCTGACCCCAAGAGACAGTTCATTGTGGAGGTGGACGCCTCGGATACTGGACTGGGCGCTGTCCTATCCCAACGTTCTCTTTCGGACCAGAAGGTACATCCTTGCGCCTTCTACTCGCGTCGTTTCCTCCCTGCCGAGAGGAACTACGACACCGGCAATCGGGAGCTGCTGGCGGTCGTGGCTGCGTTGGAGGAGTGGCGTCATTGGCTAGAGGGGGCCGAGGAGCCTTTTACCATCTGGACGGACCACAAGAACCTGACGTTCATCCGCGCTTCCAGGCGCCTCAGCGGTCGGCAGGCGAGATGGGCCAGTTTCCTCAGTC
Source organism: Notolepis coatsorum (assembly GCF_963971535.1). Taxonomy (NCBI): domain Eukaryota; kingdom Metazoa; phylum Chordata; class Actinopteri; order Aulopiformes; family Paralepididae; genus Notolepis; species Notolepis coatsorum. The sequence continues at coordinate 65,259,539 of NC_140170.1, forward strand.
GGTTCGACTTCTCGCTGACCTTCCGCCCCGGTTCCCGCAACACGAAGGCCGACTCCCTGTCCCGGTTACACTCCAAGGGGGCTCCACCCTCTGAGGACCCTACTCCCATCCTCCCGGAGGCCCGAGTGGTTGGAGCCATCACCTTGGGCATCGAGGGTGTGGTTAGACGTGCCCTACGCTTCCAGCGTGCTCCAAGCAACGTTCCTATTCATCGTCTCTTCGTCCCCGACTCTGTCCGGTCCCGGGTACTGCTTTGGGGCCATACCAGCCGGTTCGCCTGCCACCCTGGCGTCCATCGCACGTTCTCCTTCCTGGCTCGTCGTTTCTGGTGGCCCACCATGCGGAACGACGTCAAGGAGTTCGTATTGGCCTGCGCGGTCTGTGCCCGCAGCAAGGCCTCACACCAGGCACCCTCCGGGCTCTTACAGCCACTTCCCGTTCCAAGCCGTCCTTGGTCACATGTGGCGCTAGACTTCGTCACAGGTCTTCCCTCCTCCCAGGGGAACACTTGCCTTCTGACCGTGGTGGATCGATTCAGCAAGGGGGTTCACCTCGTGGCCCTTTCCAAGCTTCCCTCGGCGGCCGAGACGGCGGACCTCCTGACTCACCACGTGTTCCGCCTTCATGGGTTTCCCCAGGACATCGTCTCTGACCGGGGGCCCCAGTTCACCTCCCAGGTATGGCGGGCCTTTTGCAAGGGATTGGGGGCGACGGTCAGTCTTTCCTCTGGTTATCATCCCCAGACTAACGGACAGACGGAGAGGATGAACCAGAGCGTGGAGTCTGCTCTTCGGTGTGTGGCAGCCGAGAGACCGGCATCCTGGAGCCGTTTCCTTCCCTGGGTTGAATACTCCATCAATTCAATGGTCAGTTCCGCCACCGGCCTCTCACCATTTGAGGTTTCCCTGGGCTACCAACCCCCTCTTTTCCCCGCACAGGAGGCGGAAGTGGCAGTTCCCTCCGTGCAGGACCACCTCGACCGCTGCCAACGAGTTTGGGAGATCACCAGGACCGCGCTGTTCCGGACATCTGAGCGCGCCTGTCGTGGTGCCGACCGGCGCCGGGTTCCTGCGCCGACTTACCTCCCTGGGCAGAGGGTGTGGCTCTCCGCAAGGGACCTCCCGCTTCGGTCCTCGGCCAAGAAGCTCAACCCCCGTTTCGTCGGACCTTTCGAGGTCCTGAAGGTACTCAGTCCGGCGGCCCTACGCCTGAAGCTTCCTGCGTCCATGCACATTCACCCCGTGTTCCATGTCTCCCGGGTTAAGCCCGTCTCCCTCAGTCCCCTTATGCCTCCAGCTCCTGATCCTCCGCCTCCCGTGTTGGTGGATGGTCACCCCCAGTGGCAGGTCCGCCGGTTGATGGGCGTTCGTCGGCGGGGCCGGGGGTTCCAATACCTGGTGGACTGGGAGGGTTACGGCCCTGAGGAGCATAGCTGGGTCTCCCGGCAGCTCATCGTGGATCCCGGCTTGATCACTGACTTCAATCGTGCCCATCCTGACGAGCCGGGTCGGCCTGGTCGCCGGGTGGCTCCCGTGGAGGGGGGGGTACTGTGAGGTTTTTGTCCTCTGCTCACTTACTCGCTCTGTTCCTTTAAGCCTACTCGCTCTGTTTCCAATTGTTTTCTGTTAATCATTTCATTCCCCTATTCACACGCTTCTTCCCAGAGACGTCGTTGATTGGTTCTCCCCCGTCCACACGCTTATCAATCACATCCCTCAGCTGTCACTGCTTGTCAATTAAGCATTCCCGTATTATTTATACCCCGTTTCCCCATTCAAGTTTTGTTGGATCGTTTTGATATTTCAGTTGCATTCGCCGTTCCTGCTGCCTGCTGTTGTTTCCCTGTGCTTTGCCTCCAGGATATTCAAGAAGCATTCCTCTTGGACACCCTTTCCCCGAGGCGACGCGCTCGCTCCATTCTGATCCAACGCTCTTTACGCACAACGCCTGGGTGAGTTTTTTATGACTGTCTTTGATCCAATTCCGTTTTTCGTGTGTTTATATAACACTGAAGATTTCCAGCTTTTTATCAGACAGTCACTCACCCAGCGTTTAGCCTTTTTTGGATTGTTTCAATGGGATAATATTTTGGCCTAACATCTCCCACTGTGTGTTTACACACTGAAGATATTATCACATTGGATTTGTATTTTGGGACTTCGCTCACAGTGTTTATTTTGCACCGAAGATATCTATCACTTGGGATTGTGTTTGGAACGTTACTCACAGTGTGTATTTACACCGAAGATTCAGTCACTTGGATAACTCTGTTTTCGGGTACAAGTCACCTCTCCTGTTCACCTGCTCTGTTCCACCTGCACTCAGAGTTAACTCGCTCCCTCTCTCTCTCTCGGTCCCGCAACCACCTCGGAGATTCTGCCGAGAGAAGTCTGCAGAGCGGCTCTGACGTCTTAATAAACAAGCCCTTGTTTTTGGCAACTCTGAATCCTACTCTCTTGTGTCGTTGCGTTTGGGGTCGGTGTCAAACCATAACAGTTAAGATGGATGTTTTACCTAGAATCAACTTCATTAGCTCAATGTTACCGTTACCCCCTCCTGATGGTTACTGGAAAAAATTACACTCCACCGCATACAAATTTATTTGGAATAACAAACCTCCATGAATAAAAAGATCCACCGCACAGAGAAACAAAGCCGACGGAGGTATGGCATTTCCAGACTTTTACCACTATTTTAAAGCATACTCTTTAAGACCACTGACAACCTGGTTTGATTCCCAAGCATCTGTATCCTGGAGAAACTTAGAAGAAAATATAGTAGCACCACATAGACTGCAGGACATAGTATACACCATATTATCAATTAAGCAATGCAAATTTTAATTTGGCCCCCTTATTTTTTGGCGTGAAACACAAAAAAAATATTCTAACCAACATAAATGGCATAGTCATACTCCCCTATTCAATAACAATGCACTCCTTATTGGAAAACGACCTATAAGATACCCCAAATGGGAAAAGCAGGGCATACACACATTGGGAGATGTTTTCAACAAACAGGGTTTTTGTAGCTTAGGACATACATACAAAATGTAACCTTACCAGTTCCACATATTATTTTTACGCACAGTTATTGGATTGTTTGAAGGCTCATGGAGTCCCATTAAGGATACCAATTGAGCACCACAGATATCACAAATTCTTCTATGAAAGAGAGACATCGAGAGGCTTCGTATCTGATTTTTATCATCACTTACTAACGTCCTCGTATGGAACCCTCCCCCTAGACTCAGTCTGGAGGAGGGATATACCAGACCTGGAAATAGATTTTGATTGGCAAGAAGTCTGGGCAAACGTTCGAATTGCGTCACGTAACCCGGACCATCAACAAATTAATCTTAATTATATTCATAGGACATATCTGACCCCTATAAGATTGAACAGAATGGGACTTAAACAAGACTCCAGATGTTCCTTATGTACAAATGGGGATGAGGGTACATTTATGCACATGTATTGGGATTTCCCACCGGTTAAGATATTCTGGAAAGAAGTGTCCCAGCAATTATCAGAACTCTTATTTCTGAACATACCTGTACACCCCTCTGTATTGTTGTTGAATGATGTTTTTCAGTTTGCAGCCCCTATACAGCTAAAGAGACTAGTTTTATCTGGTCTCACAGCGGCTAAAAAGCTGATA
>NC_140170.1:65268198-65450698 GCF_963971535.1 Notolepis coatsorum
TGTAGGTCTGCATTTTAAATGTAAGGAGTAAAAAGTATGTTTTTCTTTTCTGAAATGTAATGGAGTAAAAGTACAAAGTATACAAACCTAATAATACTCGAGTAAAGTACAAATCCCCCAAAACAGTACTTAAGTATTGTAACGAAGTACAATTACTCAAGTACTTTACACCCCTGAATCTTACAATATACAAACTTTGTAAAATCAAGTAACATCAACATCAAGTAACTAACTAACCCTAATAGCAATCTAGAAATAAATTTATTGAATTGCTTAGACAATCATGAATCAAGAAACTGGGTGTTTGTTCACATTATTTGTAAATGTGGCCAATATCAGATTCCAGTGTGAACTGGTCACGCCCCTGAACTGACCCGCATGCGCAAATTAACAATAAAGAAGATGTACAGATGTTAATGTACAGTCTCCTCCCCATCATATGTATATATTTTCTGTTAGGATCTCTGGGTAACAGTACTGTATATTTGCATATCGTATATGTCACAAATCTAACAGTACTATATACCTGTATGTCATGTATGTCCTGGCCTATGCCATAAATGTCATGTATGTTGTGTATGTCATAAATGTCACTATGAATTGAAAATGGTGGACCCTGATGTAAACAAGACAAACGTCTTTCTCTGGTCTGCATCCCCTTAACAATTGTGTGTATTGAGCCGTACTGTATTGTACCTGTTGTGAAGGGCCAGATTAAACCGAATATATATATTTATTTATATATATATATTTAATTGTATTTGTATATTCTCTAATATTCCCTGATATCCCTTGTATATTCCTTGTACACTATGCATTGAATATCCATTCTAGCCTACTGAACATCCCATAATAGTCTCCATTCTACTATTGGTCGAGACCTTGGTGCCAGGCTGCCATACCCCTCAGACCCAGTTCAAACGTACCGCTCCACATGTACGAACAAGTCCTAGTTCCGCGTAGGAATCTGGCTACCGCACCACTAATGGGACTATTTGTTCATAGTGCGTATATATACTGCGCTACTAAAGTAGGACTTTCTTTTCAGTCCAGTTTCTTACCCTCCAATAGAGTCACAGACGTAAAGCCTCCCCGCGACGCCACGTGTGGGAGTAAGGCCAAGTTCGCCTACCATCGGTATTGAGACATCGTGTATATTAATATTTGAATAGTCATATTTGGCACTATATCGTCGAGTTGGACGTAGTCTATTAAGCTAATAATAGTCTGTTAATATATAGTGCTTCGTGCGGTGAGAATACTACCGTAGTCAGTACCCCATCATTTCGGGCAGAGAACTGGCTGCTTACCCAGGGTGGTTGACCCCATGTGAAGCTGCACCCGAGGAGCCCCAGAGCCGACGAGCGAGTGGACCTGTATACCGGATTATTCTACCGACGACAGCCCGCCTTCCCAGGCACGGATTATGCTTTGTATACTTTGATTATTCCATGGATAAAGACCCCCGACACTGCCGTGTGTTGGAACCCCCCCCCCCCTGGAGAGGACGCAAGGTGAGGAGACGCTCTGCAAGACGAGGTCGCTTCACGTCTCTCCCCCGTGGACCGGAGAGAGCCGGCCCACAAAGAGTCCACCTGCTTTCATCTGTGGTCCAAGGATCGCCGGCGCATTGAACGGCACTACAGTGGGTTCACCTGGGATACCCTTGGCCGGACGAGGCAGCCGGATTCTACCCCCCCCCCCCTCCTACTCCTGTCGGCTTACAAGCGACCGGATTAACCCCCCCCCTAGTGTATCCAGTCTATAATCATTAAAGTATCATTGCTGTTATTCCTTAACTATTCCAGGTCGTATATTTACCACCTGCGCCTTCAGAGATTGGACATTCTCTATTGATATACCGACGAATACTCTTTGCCATAAAAGTGCATACTATTTCAATTCATAAATGTAATTAAGTGATTAAGTGCTTGTTCTACACACCATCGCTGTGTAGAAATAAAGACCTGTTTCGACTTCGTACATTTGTGTTGGATCCGTTTCATCTACGTGAGAGTGTTTATGATAATATATTTATGCCGTGTACTGGGTGGCCGAATATTAAGTACAAAGGTAGTGGTAGTAAGTATCATATCTAGTAATACAGTCAGGGAATTGTACCCCTCAGTTACAATTGGTCCTTCGAGCCGGATGGTAATTAGTGTAATATTAATATAGTGTTATTAATATTGAAATGGCCTATGATGAACACTCCACGAAACGATCCTCCTAACCAACGCCCGCAGCGCGAACGACGGCTCCCTCAGTATTTAGAGGCTTACGCTGTCAGTCAACAACCTAGTCTTCTACTAACAGTAAACGCGGTAAAACTAGAAAGTAAAAGTATGTCTAACCCCAACGCCCAGACTACCCCGACCATAGAAGCCCCTACGGGCTCTAATGTAACTGACCAAGTTCACGGTGGGGACCAGTGGGAACCAGACATGACTTCACACCCCGCCAGTACTGAAGAAGTAGTCCCCGATGAGTCCCGGGAGGAATACAACGCTACCGAGAGAGAACTCGGCACGGAAGAAGACGGGGAGAGCACCGTGGAGATAGAACTCCAAGGCTCCGCAAGGAGTACCCCGAGGGAAGGCTCCCCTATACAACCGCCTTCTCCCAGCGAGGCAGAGAGGACCCTACAGCAGGCCTTCCTCATCAGCCTGAACGCCGCTGCTGAACGCGACCGACTGCAGATCCAGCAGCGAAGCGAACACGAGCAGATACGTCTAGAAATAAGACGCATTCAGATGGAAGAGAATGTGGCCCGAGAACGAGCCGGTGCTCAACGGGACGCAGCGCGCGACAGACAGCAGTCGCAACTAATAGAACAGCTGATCAGACGGACAACACCCTCTCCCTCCGCCAGAGGCTCCAGGAACTCGTCTAGACACACCTCCAGGGCGGCATCCCCTAGCCGAGTAAACAACCCTGAACTTGACCAACAGACGAGGTCTATACCCCCCACAGACCACCTCCCCCCACCGGTCCAAGCGAGACCTAGCAACCGGGAAGGAGCAGCATATCCTGTGGAGAGGCTAAACCAGAGACTACAAGCACTGGATGACCTAACTGAAGACGAAGAGGAAGAGGAGGAGAACCACGCCCGAAGACAGCACAGTACTCTACCGGACCAGGAGGCCCGGTACCGCCCAGGCTATACTCCCGCGGAGCTGCGCTACAGACCCCCGACTCTATACACGGGTGAGCACGACACACGACCCGCACCGAGGAACAGCACCTGGACAAGCGGGCCATGGTACACTGCCGGTACCAGCCCATACCAAGGAGCGGGAGGAGACTCGCCTAGGAGGCCTCTCCCCCAACGCTCGCCGATGTATCCACAGTCAGCGTCATACATTGGCACGCCTATGGTACCCGACTTCACCCAAGAGAACCGGGCCCAGTATACAGAACTCCGCATGTGTCTGGAGACCATGTTGGTGGATGTATTGGATGAACGCCACAAATACGCCATCCTACTGAAGCACTTAAAGGTACCCCGCGCACATAATATAGCGCTCGCCTACGCGACTTCCACCACCCCATACACAGCAGCGCTGGTAGCATTGGACCAGAGGTATGGGCGCATATGGGATTACGTGATCCAGGAGATCCGACACATCGACCGCTTACCCCCAGCAATAGACAATCGAGCACTGGACGACCTGTCCATCAGAGTGCAGTCCCTGGTAGGGATGTTGGGAGCGCAAAGAGATAAGGGGAGGCATGAACTTTACGCCAACTCAAATGTGGAAAGGATCCTGGAGAAGCTGCCGCCCGCTCGTCAGGAGTGCTTTAGGCGGCAGAGGGACCACAGAGACCCGAATGGCCCCGAACCGAACCTCCTCGATCTAGCAGACTTCCTGGCGAGAGAAGTCAGCAGCCTACGGCTAGATACATTCGGACGGAGCACCCCTGGCTCCAGAGAAGGAACCAGACGACTAAATGATGGAAGAAGATCGGTGACTGTGATGCACCAATTGGAGTCAGTACCGAGCAGCAGGAGCCACAGTACCCCCTCCAGAACGGAGAAGTGGAAGATAGTGTGCCCCTACTGTGAGAAAGAACACTGGCTAGCGCAATGTGACTCCTTCCCCAAGCTGAACGCGGAGGAAGCAGGTCAATGGATAAAGTCCAACAAGCGCTGTTTTCGCTGTGCGCGCTCACACATGGCAGCCGAATGCCGCTTAAAGAAAAGGTGCACCAAGTGCGATGGAGCCCATCTGGACATACTTCACGACAGTAACAGACGGCGCCCTTCACCCGCACCATCCAGCCGCAAAGCGAGCGTCATGTACATCGATCCCGCCAGCAGCAGTGGAGCCCGAGTACTCCTAAAAGTAGTGCGTGTGACACTAAGCTACCAGAATAAAGTCCTGGACACTTACGCCGTCCTCGATGACGGGTCAGAGAAGACCCTGCTGCTCGCCTCCGCTGCGGCCCAGCTAGGGCTGCGGGGAAGCGAAACCCAAATGACAATTCGGACAATAAGACGAGATTTGAAGACGATAAAGGGCGAGAATATCTCATTCTCTATCGCAGCAAGCGGCCAGCCTGAGCGACGGTACCAGATTGCAGACGCTTTCACCAGCCAAGAAATAGGACTGTCGCGGTACACATACCCCGTCGCCAAGCTGATGGAGAAATATGCACATCTGCACAAGTTACCGATCCCGCTCATAGACAATGCTATGCCGACCCTGTTGATAGGCTCCGACCATGCAGACCTCATTGTCCCGATAGACCGGGTTCATACCGGACCCCGAGGCTGTCCTGCAGCAGTCGAGACCCGTTTGGGATGGACTCTCCAAGGCCCGCTCGCCAAATCTCTCAACCGAAGTACAGCCACTAGATGTCTCCACTCCCGAGTCACAGAGGGAGAAACCGCACTCCTGCAACACGTAGAGCGGCTATGGACCTTGGAACAAATGCCCTTTAAGAACGGAAAGAAAGACATTCGCTCTAAAGATGACATTTACGCCATTCACCTCCTCGAGACAGGGACCAAGAGAGTCCCGGTCAACGGCGTGTTGAGATACGCCACGCCACTCCTGCGGCGAGAAGGAATGCCTACTTTCCACGCCAAGACAGACGCCACAGAACGGTACCTGCTGAACACGGAGCGGCGCTTAGCCAAGAACCCCGCCCAAGAGAGTGTATACCGCGCTGAGATTGAGAAGCTCATCACAGCGGGACACGTCACAAAGATGGACATTAAAGAGGCTGACCAGACCACTGAATCGTGGTACGTGCCCCACCACAAGGTCCATCACAACGGTAAAGACCGCATAGTATTTAACTGCAGCTACCAGATCGGATCCCAAAATCTGAATAAAGAGTTACTGCCCGGTACCACACTCAGCCCCTCCCTACTCGGCGTTCTACTCCGCTTCCGCCAGGAAAAGGTGGCCATCAGCGGGGACATTAAAGGAATGTTCCTGCAGGTGAGATTAGTAGAGGCGGACAAGCCCCTGTTACGGTTCCTATGGAGAGAGAAGCCAGGAGATGAGCACCCAGCCATCTACCAATGGGAAGTCCTCCCCTTCGGAACGACGTGCAGCCCCTGCTGTGCGACATTTGCACTACAGAAACATGTAGCAGAGGACCCAGCAGCGGACGAAGAGGTCCGACACAGCGTAAAGAACAGCTTCTATGTAGACAACTGTCTACAAAGCCTTTCAACCCAGGAAGAAGCCGAGGCTCTCCTGATTAAACTCCGCGCCTCATTGATCAAAGGCGGCTTTGATCTCAGGCAGTGGGCCAGCAGCGATCCGCAAGTACTGCGCAGCCTCTCCTCCGAGGACAAGGCAGCCAGCAGCGAGACCTGGATGGCTACAATCCCGGGAGAAGCCCAGGAGATGACCCTGGGATTGGTGTGGCGATTCAAAACAGATTCGCTTCACTACAGACACAAGCCCCTGACTACGGAGCAGGGAAGGCCGGCGGCGGCGCCGACCACCAGACGGAGTGTGTACACAACACTCGCCCGACAATATGACCCGCTAGGATGTATTCTACCGTACACCACCAGGGCAAAAATGATTGTACGAGCATTGTGGGACAAGGACCAGGGCTGGGACGACCCCATTCCCGCACACCTTGCATCCACCTGGAGAGAGTGGGAGATGGAGCTCCACTCACTCCCAGGCGTTAATATGCGCCAAAGCTACTTCCCACCCACGGTGAGGCCAGAGACATGTAAAATGGACTTACACGTCTTCAGTGACGCCTCAGAGGTCGCATACAGATCAGTAGCCTACTTGCGGGCCCAAGACCAGGGGGGAGAGATCTACACAGCATTTGTCCTCGCCCGCTCGAGAATAGCCCCACGCAAGCAACAATCTATCCCACGTCTAGAGCTCTGCGCAGCCCTAGCCGGAGCGCACCTAGCCACGCTCATCCAACGTGAGCTCACCATACCGGTGTCTAGAACAATCCTGTGGTCAGATTCCACGACGGTACTCGCCTGGATCAAATCGGACTCATGCAAGTACAAAGTCTTCGTGGGAGTCAGAGTCACCGAGATTCAAGACTTAACCGAAGAGTTAACCGGAGAAACAGAGTGGCGCTACGTTGATACAAAACAGAACCCAGCTGACGTCATCACCCGGGGGATGCCCCTGGATGACCTCACCCGTCGCAATGTCTACAGTGACGGCCCCGCATTCCTAAGACTCCCGGAAGGACAGTGGCCCATGCCTATCCCGAGGGAAGCAAGTCCAGAGGAGGTGGAAAATAAGAAGTCTGTGTTCTGTGGATTGAGCACCGTAGCCTCCACCGACCCTAACATAGACGATTGCACGTCCATAGAGAGTGCACAACAAAGAACATTCCTGCGGTACCACCCGGAGTGCAAGTCCCCCGCTGATATGTCAGCAGCTAACTACGAGGAAGCAGAATTGCTTCTACTGCAGCAAGCCCAGAGAGACTCGTTCCCCGATGAATTGGCCTGTCTACAGGGAGGAAAGCCCGTCCCATCCGACAGCAGATTAATTCACCTGGCCCCCGAGAGCGACGCTCATACCCTCATCAGAGTGGGTGGTCGCCTACGCAGAGCCCCCAATCTACCGGATGACATTAAATACCCGATCGTATTGAACAGCCGACACAAGGTCACAGAGCTGATTATAAAGAAATACGATGAGGATGTACATCACGCAGGAGCAGAAAGAGTCTTCGCGGAAATCAGACGTCGTTACTGGATCCTACAAGGAAGAGAGGCGGTACGACGCTTCCAGCGAACATGTTTAGACTGCCGCAAGTGGCGTGCGCAGCCCAGCATACCAAGGATGGCTGACCTTCCTCCATGTCGCCTCCGAATCGGTGACAAGCCATTCCACTCAACGGGTATGGACTGCTTTGGCCCGCTGCACATAAAGAAAGGAAGAGGAACCGAGAAGCGGTGGGGTATTGTATTCAAATGCATGACCACCAGAGCGATACACATCGAGCTTCTCCCGACCATGAGCACAGACTCATTCCTTATGGCCTTCCGAAGATTCACATCACGGAAAGGAAGACCGTCTACCCTATTGTCCGATCATGGGACAAACTTCAAAGGCGGCGAAAGAGAGCTGAGAGAGAGCTTCCAAGCTATGGGCCCAGAACTTAAGACCCACCTCGCTCCAGCACAGGTTGATTTCCAATTCAACCCCCCAAACGCACCCCACTTCGGTGGCACTTGGGAACGAGAAGTGCGCTCCATAAAGACAGCCCTGTACGCAGTACTTGGGGCCCAGACTGTGGCGGAAGAAGTCCTACTGACAGTCCTCACGGAGATTGAGGGAGTACTTAACTCGAAGCCCCTCGGATATGTCTCCAGTGATGTGGCGGATATCGACCCAGTTACCCCCAACACACTCCTGATGGGGCGGCTAGATCCTGCATTACCCCAGACAATGTACCGGCCTGAAGAAGCGAACGGCCGACGAATGTGGAGGTACAGCCAAGTATTAGCCGACAAGTTTTGGAACAGTTTCCTACTGCACTACCTACCGTCTCTACAGACCCGCCAGAAGTGGGTAAAGGAGAGAGACAATTTGACAGAAGGAACAGTCGTCATGATTATTGATCAATCACTGCCCAGAGCTATGTGGCCGTCCGGCCGCGTAAGCAAAGTGATCACCGGTGCCGACGGCAAGGTCCGAGCAGCTGAAGTGCTCGTCCAGGGTCGCACTTACACCCATCCCGTGGCAAGGCTCATAGAACTGCCTCGACTCCCAGACACAATCGATGATGACCATGACCCTACAACCCTATGACTTTGTGAAGTTGACTGACCCCTACAGCAAACCCTTATGTGTAAATAGACAACGCGATTAATCTGTCTCTGTTTAACTGATTAGGTCTGGGACCTATTCAGGGGGTGGCTGTTGTGAAGGGCCAGATTAAACCGAATATATATATTTATTTATATATATATATTTAATTGTATTTGTATATTCTCTAATATTCCCTGATATCCCTTGTATATTCCTTGTACAATATGCATTGAATATCCATTCTAGCCTACTGAACATCCCATAATAGTCTCCATTCTACTATTGGTCGAGACCTTGGTGCCAGGCTGCCATACCCCTCAGACCCAGTTCAAACGTACCGCTCCACATGTACGAACAAGTCCTAGTTCCGCGTAGGAATCTGGCTACCGCACCACTAATGGGACTATTTGTTCATAGTGCGTATATATACTGCGCTACTAAAGTAGGACTTTCTTTTCAGTCCAGTTTCTTACCCTCCAATAGAGTCACAGACGTAAAGCCTCCCCGCGACGCCACGTGTGGGAGTAAGGCCAAGTTCGCCTACCATCGGTATTGAGACATCGTGTATATTAATATTTGAATAGTCATATTTGGCACTATATCGTCGAGTTGGACGTAATCTATTAAGCTAATAATAGTCTGTTAATATATAGTGCTTCGTGCGGTGAGAATACTACCGTAGTCAGTACCCCATCGTTTCGGGCAGAGAACTGGCTGCTTACCCAGGGTGGTTGACCCCATGTGAAGCTGCACCCGAGGAGCCCCAGAGCCGACGAGCGAGTGGACCTGTATACCGGATTATTCTACCGACGACAGCCCGCCTTCCCAGGCACGGATTATGCTTTGTATACTTTGATTATTCCATGGATAAAGACCCCCGACACTGCCGTGTGTTGGAACCCCCCCCCCTGGAGAGGACGCAAGGTGAGGAGACGCTCTGCAAGACGAGGTCGCTTCACGTCTCTCCCCCGTGGACCGGAGAGAGCCGGCCCACAAAGAGTCCACCTGCTTTCATCTGTGGTCCAAGGATCGCCGGCGCATTGAACGGCACTACAGTGGGTTCACCTGGGATACCCTTGGCCGGACGAGGCAGCCGGATTCTACCCCCCCCCCCCCCCTCCTACTCCTGTCGGCTTACAAGCGACCGGATTAACCCCCCCCCTAGTGTATCCAGTCTATAATCATTAAAGTATCATTGCTGTTATTCCTTAACTATTCCAGGTCGTATATTTACCACCTGCGCCTTCAGAGATTGGACATTCTCTATTGATATACAGACGAATACTCTTTGCCATAAAAGTGCATACTATTTCAATTCATAAATGTAATTAAGTGATTAAGTGCTTGTTCTACACACCATCGCTGTGTAGAAATAAAGACCTGTTTCGACTTCGTACATTTGTGTTGGATCCGTTTCATCTACGTGAGAGTGTTTATGATAATATATTTATGCCGTGTACTGGGTGGCCGAATATTAAGTACAAAGGTAGTGGTAGTAAGTATCATATCTAGTAATACAGTCAGGGAATTGTACCCCTCAGTTACAGTACCCATTCTGCAATCTGTTAAATAAAGTTTTCATTCATTCATTCATGGATGTAAACATGGACACTGAAGTCACGGTTTACAGTTTATGGTTTAATTTAAAAGTTGAATGCACTGTGGAGGCCAGCTAATAAAAACAAAATCAGACCTGTATCTGATTTAGGAGGACTACATATGAAAGTGGCCCAAATCAGAATTGAAAAGATCAGATTCCATGTGATTTGTGCTGTTCAGTGTTGTGAGGGGGGAAAAACAAATCGGAGTCACTAGTATGAGCAAAGAAAATCAGATTTGGGCCACTTTTGCCTGCAGGCTGAACGTAGCCTAAATTGTGGTGGAGGGAAGGATGCTGTTGCTCACCCATGATGATCTGGCAGAGCTAAACTTAGTACTCATGTGTCAAACTTTCAGGCGTTTTTTTTTTTTTTTTGCGTCGTCGATCTGTCAATAGAATGCCTTTAGTCAGAATGACCCTAATGTCAGTCAGATTGATTGACATTTTTATTAACAGATTGCAGAATGGGTACAAGTATGGCTCAATACACACAATTGTTAAGGGGATGCAGACCAGAGAAAGATTTTCGTCTTGTTTACATCAGGGTCCCCCATTTTCAATTCATCATAACAGGACTTTGGAGATTTATCGGGATTTAAGATAAATTGGCCGAAGTCGGCTTTCCTTCCACTTAACGCCCCTGCAAAAAAAAATATAACCCTCCCAGTAGAGATACCTATGGTAAAACACTTTAGATGCTTGGGAGTGGAAATATTCCCCACCATAAGACAAACGGTGAAGCACAATTACATAAATCCAAAACAAAATCAAAGACGACCTTGATAGGTGGTCAAAACTTAAAAACTCAGTACAGGCACGGATATCAATAGTTAAGATGGACGTACTACCAATCAACTTCTTCAGCTCAATGCTACTGTTACCGCCTCCAGAGGGTTACTGGAAAAAATTACACTCCTCCACATACAAATTTATTTGGAGTAACAAATCACCACGTATAAAAAGATCCACCGCACAGAGAAACAAAGCAGACGGTGGTATGGCATTTCCAGATTTTTCCACTATTTTAAGGCGTACACTTTAAGACCATTGACAACATGGTTTGATCCCCAAGCATTAGTATCCTGGAGAGAATTAGAAGAAAATATAGTAGCCCCACATAGACTGAAGGACATAGCATACACTAAATTATCAATTAAGCAATGCAAACGGAAATTTGGCCCCATAATTACTCATGCGATCCGGATATGGCGTGAAACACAAAAAAAACATTCTAATCCACATAAATGGCATAATCATACTCCCTTATTCAATAACAATGCACTCTTGATTGGAAAACGACCTATAAGATTCCTTATATGGGAAAAGCAAGGCATACACTCATTAGGTGATGTTTTTAACAAACAGGGTTTCTGTAGCTATGAAGAAATACGCAATTTTTTTTATCTCACCGAGTCCACAATTTTTTTTTACACACAGTTATTGTTACGTTTGAAGTCTCACGGTGTTCCATTAAAGATACCAATTGAACACCACAGATACCACAAATTCTTCTATGAAAGAGAGACATCGAGAGGTTTTGTTTCAGATTTTTATCATCAATTACTAACGTCCTCATATGAAACCCTCCACCTAGACTCCGTCTGGAGGAGGGATATACCAGACCTGGAAAGCGATTTTGATTGGCAAGAAGCCTGGGCAAATATTCGATTTACATCAAGGAACCCGGACCATCAACAAATAAATCTTAACTATATTCACAGGACATACTTGGCTCCTATAAGACTGAAAAAAATTGGTCTTAAACAAGACTCCAAATGCTCCTTATGTACAAATGGGGACGAGGGGACATTTATGCACATGTACTGGGACTGCCCACCAGTTAAAATATTCTGGAAAGAGGTGACCCAGCAATTATCAAATCTCTTAACTCTGAATATACCTGTACACCCCTCTGTACTACTACTGAATGATGTTTTTGAGTATGCAGTAAATCCACAGCTAATGAGATTGGTTTTATCGGGTATCACAGTGGCTAAAAAGCTGATAGCATCACAATGGTTCCAACCGGAAAAAACGTGCCGAAAGGTCTGGATTATTACATATCTCAATGTGATTTATCAAGAAATATCTACAGCTAGAATTTTGGGTCTCAATGAATCCAAAATGACAATGTGGTTAGAAGTGGTGGAGATAATAAAAGCTAGCATATAATGGTAGTGTCTGGTTAGGAGCGAGGTATAATGGATGGATTATCCAATGGGGGGTCCGGGAGGGGGGGGGGTACGAGCTAGAGCATATGTGTGTAGGGTAGATAGCAGGTATTGGGGGTATATCCTGTATAAGACATTTAACTATATGGTGATTTCATTGGATGTGCACTGTTAATAATGCTTGTATATCTTATCGTGTGTTGTCATGTTTGTCTATATGTTTGTTTAAAAAATAATAAAAAAATAAAACACAAACATTATGACATATACATGACATACAGATACAGTACTGCTTCATCTAGACATTTTCAGATCATCATAAGACAGCATCCTTCCCTCCACCACAATTTAGGCTACGTTCAGCCTGCAGGCAAAAGTGGCCCAAATCTGATTTTCTTTGCTAATACTAGTGACTCCGATTTGTTTTTTCCCCTCACAACACTGAACAGCACAAATCACATGGAATCTGATCTTTTCAATTCTGATTTGGGCCACTTTCATATGTAGTCCTCCTAAATCAGATACAGGTCTGATTTAGTTTTTATTAGCTGGCCTCCACTGCATTCAACTTGTAAATTAAACCATAAACTGTAAACCGTGACTTCAGTGTCCATGTTTACATCCATGAATGAATGAATGAATGAATGAATGAATGAATGAATGAATGAAAACTTTATTTAACAGATTGCAGAATGGGTACAATACAGTACGGCTCAATACACACAATTGTTAAGGGGATGCAGACCAGAGAAAGATTTTCGTCTTGTTTACATCAGGGTCCCCCATTTTCAATTCATCATAACATTATGACATATACATGACATACAGATACAGTAGGCCTACTGCTACATCTAGACATTTATGACATACCAGATCTACAAAAACAGTACTGTTTGTGATACAAAAAGTCTAAAAAAAAAAGAGTATATCCATTTGGCGTCGTATGCTGCTCCCGTTGCTCTGCTTCACACTCCACACTTTTCTACATTACTTTTAAAAAGTACGCATCGCCATTTGTATTTCTAACATAAGTCATTGACGTTGTGCCTCAACAACAACATAAAGGCAAAGTTTAGCTCCATTATAAAGCTGTCATGTTAGCCTGCACAAGGCGGGTGGCCTGAATATCGTTACTGAAATTAGTTAATGAAGATGGGCTAAATGTAAAGTTAGACAGATGTCATAACTCACCAGTGACTGTGTGTCTACTGCTCCTGTCCCCTGACGGTCAGCGCGCTACAACGCTGACATCTCGCGCCAAACCGATGTTACCGCCAGATTATTATTACATGACTTAACTACACACCGCGTCCGTGTCATTATTATTGAATACTGTATACAGCATACAGAAACATGGTGTCAGAAGCTGGAACTAGTATTTTATTTGTTGAAGACTAGTTTATGTCGGATTCGGACTCCAGCAGCGGTTCATCTACTGAACGAGACAGTCAGGACGAAAGTGAGGGAGTAACGTTACTCAGGAGCTCACCAGCGGCAGCTAGCATGGCGGCTAACGTTAATTTTCCACCACCGTCTCCGATGAGCTTCACAGGCGATTGGAGCGTCAATTGGGAGATTTTTCGGTCCGAATATGAAGACTATGTACTCGTCACGGGCATATTGGATAAGGACAAGAGAATACAAGCTGCAACCCTACGGAGCGCGATGGGAAGTGAATGCTGACACATTTACCGGCATAACCTGAACCTCTCTGTAGACGGTCAAGGGGATCCCGCCTTCATACTGGACGAGTTGGAGAAGTATTTCAAGCCAGCCAAGAACACTATCTATGAGAGGTACGTTTTCGGGAGTTGCAAACAGGAAGAAGGAGAATCGATTGATACTTTTGTGACAAGGCTGAGAGAAAGGGCAGCGACATGCGAATATGGACAGTTGAAAGACGAAATGATCCGTGACAAGATAGTCCTTGGCAGGGCCGGACTGGGGAAATAATTCATACCGGGAGATATAGCACGAAATATAGCCCCAATCAGGCCACTTTTTAAGCGGGGGGTCTGGGGGTCCCCCACCAGGACATTTTTTGTTACAAACACTTAATTTCCTGCATTCTGGTGAATTTTAGTGCATGTGAATCACAAACTAATGAGCCAACAATTGCTTAGTACAATGTACTGTTATGGACCTCAAATAAAACTGTTGCGGCACTAGCAATGCTACTCTCTCCACCTTCAAAAAGAAAAAAGCAAGAGCACAACATATTTTTCTATTTACTATTATAATACAGTTAGCCACTCTCTCCTGTAAGGGCCTTTCTTTTTCTTTGTTTTATCCCTCTCTCCTCCACCCTTTCTCTTTCTTCCACTGTCCATCTTGACATCAACGTTAATTGACTTTCGCTCTCTGATCTCTCCCGAGTCCCTCACTACCTGGCTCATTGCCTGGCTGTTATTCTGCATCTGAGTGCCGTCTGCCATTCCATTCGCCGCCTCCGCTGTCAATCAGTTATATCGCCTGGTCCCGCCTCCACCAATCACAAGCGGCAGCACGGCTCCATTGTGTGTGTGTGTCCGCGTGAGGGAGAGAGAGTCAGATAGTTCTCCAACTCTGTCGCAGACAGTGAAATCTTGGTTGTTCCCCACCCACCTAGGTTATCTAACTATCGCGCCGCGCCGCCGCCACAACTAGAAACAATGGCATGGCAAAAAAAAAATAAAAAATTATAATAAAAAAAGAAAATTAAAATTTTATATTTTTTTTTATATAATTTTTTTTTTTAATTAATTTGGCACCGGGAAAACTCCCGGTGCTCCCGATGGCCAGTCCGGGCCTGGTCCTTGGTGTTGCCAACGAGAGCATCAGGCGCAGGTTGTTGAGGGAAAAGGGACTGACGTTGATCTCCGCTATCGAGATGTGCCGCGCAACGGAACAAACTGACATGCGAATGAGAGTGATGGAGATCTCCACACAGAAGCCGTGCACGCAGTTGCCAAACAACATTCCAGACACAACCAATGGAAGCAGAGCAATCCACCCAGATTCGGAGACACAGGTAATCCTTGCAAATACTGTGGCAATTCGCATTCAAGGGGCAAAGAACATTGCCCTGCATTTGGGAAACAATGTAAATCTTGTGGAACAAATAATCATTTTGCTAAAGTGTGTCAAAAAAGCAGAAAGGGATACACTGATGGAAAAGTCAACTGTATGGAAAATACAGCGGAATGCTCAGAGCACAACAGTGGTGAGGAGGACTTGTACATGCAGGAGTCGATCGGTGCAGTGCACACCAAAGGAAAGAAATGGTTTGTGACACTACGACTCCACAACAAGACACAGCAATGTCAGCTGGACTCTGGAGCCACATGTAATGTAATGGGTTTCCAAGACAAAAAAAGGCTGGCTCCTGAGGCACCACTCTGCCCGAGTGATACGAGACTGAAGCTATATTCTGGGGAAACACTGAGTTCTATGGGGATTTTTGAAACTGACTGTACAGTGAGAGGCCAAGTGCACAAACTCTCATTTGAAATTGTGAAGACTAGCCAGCACCCTCTACTGTCAGGCTCCACTTGTGAACGGTTAGGTCTCATGCAGTTCACAATTCCAGAGGACGTGCTGAAAGTGGAACATGCACAGCCTGGAGGTTTCACTAAGGAACGGCTGATCAACAAGTACAGTGACGTATTCAACTCTCCTGTAGAATCTGTCCCGGGGGAGGTCCACTTTGACTTGGATCCCAATGTTCCTGCAGTTCAGAGCGCCCCTCGAAACGTCCCCATCGCAATGAAAGCAGCAGTCAAGGCCCAGCTGGACAAGTATGAGGCTGATGGCCACATGGCGCCGGTCACAGACCCTACAGATTGGATTAGCAACATGGTGATTGTGAAGAAGCCAGAGAAACTGAGAATATGTATTGATCCAAAGTTTCTGAACAAGGCTCTAAAACGTTCGCACTACATCATGCCTACCTTGGAGGACGTCTTGTACAAACTGCCGAAGGCCAGAGTCTTCACCTTAGTGGATGCCCGGGATGCATTCTTGCAGTGCAAATTGGACGATGAGAGCAGTCTCATGACCACGTTCTGGACCCCCTGGGGGAGGAAGCGGTGGCTCAAGCTACCATTCGGAGTTTCCGTGGCACCCAAGGTGTATCAGCGTAAGCAGCATGAACTCCTGGCCGGTCTGAAAGGCATCGAGCCCATCGCAGATGACATCCTGGTCGTGGGCTGCGGGGACACAGACAAGGAGGCTGAGAGTGACCACGACGGCAAGCTTGTGGCGTTGATGGAGCGCTGCCGCGAGGTCAAACTGCGTCTAGGCCTGAAGAAGCTGCAGTTCAAGGTGGCCAAGGTGCAGTTTCATGGCCACATCCTCTCATCTGCAGGGCTAAAGCCTGACCCGGAGAAGGTGAGAGCCATCAGCGACATGCCCAACCCGACGGACGCCAAAGGTGTACAGCGTCTCATTGGTTTTGCCAACTACCAAGTTCATGCCGCATCTATCAAGTGTCTGCGAGCCGTAGGGCGGCTACGTGGCGTAGTGGGCAAGGCACTCGCCACGAAATCTGGAGACGCTGGGCTTGCCTGTTCGAGCCCAGCGCTCCACATTTGCTTTCAGTTTAGCTGGTCGTCCACAGTAATACACATTGGCCGTATTACGGGGAGGGAAACTGAAGGGTGGGGATCGGGCGTTGTGGACAGCGACTCCTACAGGTCGGTTGGTGCGCCTGCGCAGTAGAATCAGGAAGTGTCGGGGGCAGTGTGAGCCTCCCACGCGTTACTCCTCGCCACTGAGAGATCGAGCTGCGCAGGTGAAAAGATGCAACTGCTGTTACCTCAAGTACCGGAGGGGACTTGTGCTATGTATGACTTAGTCCACATTGCAGCCGGCTTGTGGGAGGCAAGAAACAGCGTTCGTGACAGGGGAGGGTTGAATTGGATGATACGAAATTGGGATGGGAGAAAATATAGAAAATGGGAGAAAAAGTGGATAAAAAAAAAAAAAAGTGTCTGCGAGCCGCTGCAACGCCTGCTGGACAAGGACACGCCCTGGCACTGGCTGCCTAAACATGAGACAGCGGTTCGTGAGCTCAAGTCACTGGCTACGACCATGCCCGTCCTGCGCTACTATGATGTGACTAAGCCAATCACAGTCCAGAGCGATGCCAGTCAGAGCGGTCTCGGGTGCTGCCTCATGTAGGAAGGCCAGCCAGTCGCATTTGCCTCGAGGGCTCTGACCCCCACGGAAAAGAACTATGCGCAGATTGAAAAAGAGTGTCTCAGCATTGTTTTCGCCTGCCAGAGGTTCCATCATTACCTATACGGCCGCGACCCAATCACAGCAGAAACAGACCATAAGCCTCTGATTTCCATCTTCAGCAAGCCGCTCCTAAATGCACCCAAGAGACTTCAGAGTATGCTCATGACTCTGCAAAGCTACGACCTGAGGGTCATCTACAAACCAGGCCCGGAAATGTTCATCAGTGACACGCTCAGCAGGGCTACAGCAGATTGCGCTGGCAGAGGAACAATATACCAGCGACACGCCATCTGTTCTCTGCAGCAGGAACAAGAGGATGTGCAGTGTGTGAATCAGGTGGACTACTTGAATGTGAGTAGCCAGCGTCTGGAGCAAATCAGGCAGCACACCGACCGAGATGAGTGTCTGCAGGCACTGAAGAACATAGTTCTAGTCGGCTGGCCAGATGTAAAGGAAGAAGCACCTATCATCGCTAGAGAGTACTGGCCTTTCAGGGACGAGATCAGTGTGCAGAATGGAATTATTTTCCGTGGGCAGAAAGTAATCATCCCAAAGTCTCTGCGCCCAGAGATGCTGACACGCATACATTCGAGTCACATAGGAGGAGAAGCATGCTACCGACACGCTCATGAGACTCTGTATTGGCCCAACATTCAGACAGAAATAAAGGACTTTGTGAGCACCTGCTCAACCTGCAATGTGTATGCCCACAACCAGCAGAGGGAGACAATGCTCTAACATGAGCTACCTACCAGGCCGTGGCAAATCTTAAGTATGGACTTGTTCAGCCACAGGCAGAAGGATTACCTTCTCATAGTCGATCACTATTCAAATTTTTGGGAGATTGAGCTCCTCCCCGACATGTCCGCAGAGACAATCATCAAGCGATGTAAAGCACAATTCGCACGAAATGGCCAACCAGAAAAGGTCATTACAGACAACGGCCCTCAGTTTACCGCTCAGTTCAAACGCTTTGCCTCCGAATGGGAGTTCGAGCATGTGACTTCCTCTCCAAGATACCCGAGGGCAAACGGCAAGGCGGAGTCTGCTGTGAAGATTGCGAAGAATCTACTGCGCAAAGCCGCGCATGATGGTGATGACCCATGGAAGGCCATACTGCACTGGAGGAACACTCCCACTGAAAACATGGGAAGCAGCCCGGCACAACGCCTCATGTCCCGCCGACTGAAGACGTCCATCCCGGCTACGAACAGGCTCCTCGAACCAGCGGTTGTGGTGGGGGTCACAGAAAAGTTGCGCCACAGGAAGCAACTTGCGAAATCCTACTATGATAGATCTGCCTGGGATTTGCCGGAGCTGGAAGTCGGGGAGGCTGTCAGGATGAAACCCCTGCCGGGTGATAACACTGGCCAATGGAGAGTCGGGACCTGCCTCCAAAGGGTGGCGCCAAGATCGTATCTGGTTAATGTTGAGGGCTACCTGTACCGTCGTAACAGAGTAGACCTCAGAGTAGCTGAGCCAACGGCGAGGGACACACACGAAACAAATGGGCCTGAGGCAGCATGAGCTCCAGATATTTCTGCTCCAGAGACTGTAGAGGCTCTCCCAGCGGTGACTGAGCCACCAAGCCCGGTCAGACTCTCACCCAAGGCCTTTTCTGGCCCAGTCAGTGCCCCGCTTTCAGATGGGCGCACTTACACAAGGGTTGGACGGCTATCTAAACCACCTCAGAAACTCACTATGTGATAAATGTGATGTAGCTGTTGTTGTACAAAAAAAGAAGGAAAAAAAGAAAAGATACAAAAAACATACTGTAAAACATACTGTTCGTTCAATGCTGTTGTTGTTAACCATTTGTTGGTTAATTTGGAAACTGAGATTTTGCACTACGTTCAAATGTGTTGTTACCATACAGTTTAGCACTTGTTCAAATGTGTTAGTTCACTTGGAAAAGGAGGATGTTCCAGACCTAGGTTGATCGATGCCATCGGCAATCCTCTAGTGAGGCCTGTGATGTCTACACCCGTGCTCGGGAAGATGTTACCGCCAGATTATTATTACATGACTTAACTACACACCGCGTCCGTGTCATTATTATTGAATACTGTATACAGCATACAGAAACAGTGACCGGATGTAGATAGTTTCTTCTTCTTCTTCTCCTTCGAATGTATTTTCGACAGACTAGGCACACAGCTAGTGCATTGCTGCCATCCACCGGTTGATATTAATAATACACAATTGTAACGCACAATGAAGGGGTCTTTTAGGTTGCTTCCTCCACAAAATACTCCCTACTAAAAACAATAACAACAACAAAAAGCAAAACAACCACAGCAGTAGGGAATCCTCTCGTATATTCCCTCCAGTCGTCCACTATTTCAGTGCTTGTGATTATACATTTGTAGTATTGTATGGGAGACTGAGGTAAATTGAGCATAGGGGTAAGTTGAGCCAGCCACCCCTTTTTTCCAATAGTATCTAGCTGCAGAACGACAGCACCCACACTCTGAGGACCCACACTCTGAGGACCCACACGTTAAGGACCCTTGCTTCCATTGGCTGATTTGGGTCACGTGACCGTCCCACCCAATGGCTGAATTGGAGTATTGCACTGCGGGCATTGGCTGATTTGGGTCACATGACCGTCCCACCCAATGGCTGAATTGGAGTATTGCACTGCTGGATTGATTGATTGATTGATTGAAAACTTTATTAACAGATTGCAGAATGGGTATACGTGACCGTCACAGGCCCGGATTTGGGTCACGTGACCGTCCCACCCAATGGCTGAATTGGAGTATTGCACTGCGGGATTGATTGATTGATTGATTGAAAACTTTATTAACAGATTGCAGAATGGGTACACGTGACCGTCACAGGCCCGGATTTGGGTCACGTGACCGTCCCACCCAATGGCTGAATTGGAGTATTGCACTGCGGGATTGATTGATTGATTGATTGATTGAAAACTTTATTAACAGATTGCAGAATGGGTACAAGTGACCGCCACAGGCCCGGATTGATTGATTGAAAACTTTATTAACAGATTGCAGAATGCAGTACAGCTCAATACACACAATTGTTAAGGGGACGCAGACCATGCAGTACTGTTACATTTGTGACATACAGTAAATATATACAAGGGGGAGGGAACTGTACATCTATGATGAATTGAAAATGGGGGACCCTGATGTAAACAAGACGGAAGTCTTTCTCTGGTCTGCAGCTCCTTAACAATTGTGTGTATTGAGCTGTACTGCAGATATATTTCAATTGCCTTACTTATTTACATAAGTATTATAGGCCTACAGCAGTATTGTACAGACAGTAACTATAGAGAGTGTGCTGACCTACGGTGTGTCTGTGTGGTTCTCCAGCTGCACAAAGGCAGAGCAAGAGGCTCTACAGAGGGTGGTGAAGGCGGCAGGCAGGATCGTCCGGACTCTTCTACCAAACATCTAGTAGTAACATATAAAAATGAAAAAGGCATGTAGGCTACACTGAGAATGGACTATATGGCGAAGTAGCTAGCAGAGACTGTTATCTAATCAATCAATCAGCTAGCAGCTAACATCTGCTGTTTACAGCCTCACAGCCAATACAACTTAATTTCCTATATAAATATTTGTTCCTTATTCTCACCTGTTATGAAATGGGTAGAGCAGACATACGTAGAATTTGACTTGGGGGACCAGGGTCTGCTTTGGTCGACTCTCCCGTCTGCATCCAATGTACAGTTTCTACGTCAAATGTATATACTCTCTTTTCTGGACTCTTTTTATATCACAAACAGTACTGTATTTGCAAGTCTGGTATGTCATAAATGTATAGATGTAGCAGTACTGTCTATATCTGTATGTCATGTATGTCATAAATGTCACTATGAATTGAAAATGGGGGACCCTGATGTAAACAAGACGAAAGTCTTTCTCTGGTCTGCATCCCCTTAACAATTGTATGTATTGAGCTGTACTGTACTGTACCCATTCTGCAATCTGTTAATAAAGTTTTCAATCAATCAAAACCAGGCGGAACAGTTTCCCCCCATGCTGCAGTGCCTAGCAACAACAGACAGGAACAAATAAGTCAATAGAATTGACTATCTAACCAACTGAAATATACAGTATTCACAGTATCACAGTATTCACATAAGGTGCAGTATGCATAAGGTGGTGTTATTGTCCTTTTTGGGACATCAGAGTGGATAGATTATTTAACGTTACGAGAAAAAGAAAAAAAAAGTAAGCAAGAGATTCAAACCGGGGACCATATGGTCCACAGGCATGGCACTTATCAGTTGAGCTATACAATCTTTCATGAATAGTTACTGACTAATCCATCATTTACACTTTTCAAGTGCCAATTTACAATATTATACATTAACTGCTTTTTTTATCTGTTTATTACTTGTTTTTTATTATTATTTATTTTCAATTTATGTTCGAAATAAATAAACTCATTCATTCAAGATATAGTTACTGTCTGTACAATACTGATGTAGGCCTATAATACTTATGTAAATAAGTAAGGCAATTGAAATATATCTGCAGTACAGCTCAATACACACAATTGTTAAGGGGATGCAGACCAGAGAAAGACTTCCGTCTTGTTTACATCAGGGTCCCCCATTTTCAATTCATCATAAATGTACAGTTCCCTCCCCCTTGTATATATTTACTGTATGTCACAAATGTAACAGTACTGCATGGTATGCATCCCCTTAACAATTGTGTGTATTGAGCTGTACTGCATTCTGCAATCTGTTAATAAAGTTTTCAATCAATCAATCCGGGCCTGTGGCGGCGCGTCTATGCCAAATACAACGCAGTTCGGTTTCCGGGTTCCTCTGATTGGCCACGACGGCCACGTGACCACGCGCTAGCACGCCCCCTTATCCACACCTGCCGCTACGCCGCGCCAAGCTCCTCTGTGTGTTGCAGCGCGCGGCAGAGCGGCAGAGGTCCCTGTGTGTTCTCAGTTTCCTCAATTTATACACATGGAAGTATTGACTACGCCGTAACGAATCATTAAAAAAATATACCGTTAACTGGAATATGTTGTTTCTTTACACATATGTTGGATTATGTAATTGGTTTGTCATGACAAACCAATAAAATCGCAAATCGCTACTTTACATCAGGGTGAACGCCGTTGGTAACACCACCCACTTCAATGACAGAGCTCTTGACTCAGAGTGGCGTTGCGCGTGATGCGCGACAATATTATAAAATACAATATTATAAAACACTTAGCAGCACTTAGCACTTTAAATTTACCAGAACTTTAGCACGCAGAGGCGGAAACAGGCTTCGACAGCGACTTTAGAAGCGGCTGATTAAACAAGACGAAAGCGAAATACGAAAGTGAAAGTCAAGTCGTCGCCACTCATAGCAAATATGAGAGCTCTGTAGCGATTTTATTGGTTTGTCATGACAAACCAATTACATAATCCAACATGTGTAAAGAAACAACATATTCCAGTTATATTCCAGTTATATTCCAGTTAACGGTATATTTTTTTAATGATTCGTTACGGCGTAGTCAATACTTCCATGCGTATAAATTGAGGAAACACACAGGGACCTCTGCCGCTCTGCCGCGCGCTGCAACACACAGAGGAGCTTGGCGCGGCGTAGCGGCAGGCGTGGAAAAGGGGGCGTGCTAGTGATAGGTTTTTCAGTTCATTGATGTCGAATATCTTAAGTTGATAGGTTCATCAGTTCATAATGTCTGGTAATATCTTATATCTAAAGGCCATAATGTATAATATTATATGCCTAATGGGGCCTGTCGTCTGTGTGTCTGTGTCCTCCTCCTCCCTGCATGTGACCTGATGAAGTCATTACCCTCCTAGCCCCCTCCTCTGACACACAAACAAACACACACACACACACACACACACACACACACACACACACACACACACACACACACACACACACACACACACACACACACACACACGCACACACACACACACACACACACACACACACACACACACACACACATACACACACACCACACACACACACACATACATACACACGCACACCCCTCACTTTTCTCTTTGTCAAACCAGACTATATATGGCAATTGGACACAAGCACACACCCATACACACACACCACACATACACACACACCACACACACACACACATACATACACACGCACACACACACTCGCACCCCTCCCTCTTCTCTCTTTGTGCAAGCAAGAGGGTATATAAATCGCTGTCATGTCATGTGTATTCATTCTGATGCTGGTGTGAGAGGCAGCAGCCCGTGGGCTGCAGGAGAGTTCTCTGTGTTCTTGTGATCGACAATAAACACCGTCTGAGAAATACAACTTTGTCGCTCTGAATATCTGGTCAGCTGGTCCATACTATATCAATTAAAGGACTTGCGAGGGAATAAATCCCTAACACTAGCGCGGGGTCACGTGGGCGTCGTGGCCAATCAGAGGAACCCGGAAACCGAACTGCGTTGTATTTGGCATAGACGCGTGGCGGTCACGTGTACCCATTCTGCAATCTGTTAATAAAGTTTTCAATCAATCAATCAATCAATCAATCAATCAATCAATCAATCAATCAATCAATCCCGCAGTGCAATACTCCAATTCAGCCATTGGGTGGGACGGTCACGTGACCCAAATCAGCCAATGCCCGCAGTGCAATACTCCAATTCAGCCATTGGGTGGGACGGTCACGTGACCCAAATCAGCCAATGGAAGCGAGGGTCCTTAACGTGTGGGTCCTCAGAGTGTGGGTCCTGAGAGTGTGGGTGCTGTCTGCCTGCAGCTGGATGCATCTCCGTTTTTCTAGGAAACCGTAAAAAAAAGGTGAGCATGTGACAAGACATTTAGGAGGAAGTAAGGCGCCATTTCATGGAGTCTGTGAAGGTAAGAGCCACATGGCTAAAGTGGTTAGACATGTACTATCTATCATCAGTTTCATGAGGATTGTGTTTAGAGTCTGACCAGGTGTCCCCCTTTTGGTTGTACTGTCCCACCATTTGACCAAATGTCCCGCGTCCCTCATATTGAGAGGATGTCCCTCTTTTCGAAGCCAAAAAAAAACATGCGTCTAAAAGCCCCTCCCTACAGACAGTAAACGTAGCAACCCGCCTCTTGTCCACACACATTGCTCTGATTGGTTATAGTACTTTAGCGCGCTGCTTGCCTGCTTGTGACGTGACTGAGTCGTGACGCTACCTCATATCGCAGATCTGATTGGTTATAGTAATTTAGCGCACTGCTCTGCTCGTGAGAGTTGAACTTGTGACGCTACCTCATATCGCAAATCTGATTGGTCAAAAAAAACACAACAACATTACAAGCGAACTAGTTCAAGATGGAAAGCAGTAAAAAGAAACGGACCTGCAGTTACAACCAAGACTGGCAAACGACACATGACTGGGTGAGGCAGATGGCAGGCAATCCGCAGCAGGCTTTCTGTGTTTTGTGTCATAGTTCGTTTTCAATTGCGCATGGAGGAGAATACGACTTGAAGCGCCACAGTGGACGTGAGTCTCACTTGAAAGTGGTTCACCAAAAAGAAACATCCAGATCTATGGATACGTTTCTTTTTAAACCAAACAATGATAGCCAGACGGACAAGGTCACTGCAGCTGAGATAACAAGTGTCTAACACAGTACAACACTCCCATTCATACAGGTCAGCCGACTGTGGTATGAAACTAGCTCCTGTCATTTTGCCAGACTCAGTTATTCTAATAAAAAAATTTACATTATCTATCTGTCCCACTTTGTCCCACCAAATCTTACTGTTGTCCCACTTTGTCCCACCAAAATCTTACTGTTGTCCCACTTTTGGACTTTTTGCATCTGGTCACCCTAGTTTAGACCAACATGGATAATCAAACATTTGTTTCATACCTCAGTTGCGGTATATTTAAGCTGCAACATGAAGTAGTAAACCTAGCATGAAAGTCTACCATTTTAGCTGTTGTGGCTAATTAATTGATTGATTGATTGAACATTAACAGATTGCAGAATGGGTACAATACAGTACGGCTCAATACACACAATTGTTAAGGGGATGCAGACCAGAGAGACTTTCGTCATGTTTACATCAGGGTCCCCCATTTTCAATTCATCATAACATAATATGACATGATATGACATACAGATAGACAGTAGGCCTACTGCTACTGTACATCTATACATTTATGTGTTCTACCCCATAATGCCCTGAGTGGGAGGGTAGTTTATTGACCAGTGTTGTGGCTATGTTTTTGAAGAAGATGTTTAAGTAATTGGCTACATCCAGCTTGTCTGTGATGAGCGCGTTGTCCGTCTTTATGTTTATGTTTGAGAATCTGGTTTTAAGTTTTTTACTGCAGCCTAGTTGATTATTGAGTAATTTCCAAAGTTCACATGGTTTGTTTTTGTTTTCCTCAGTTTTGTCATTGATGAAATACGTCATTTCTTAATCTGTTTCTTTGAATTTTTAGTTCAACCATGTGGGTTTGGAGTTCACTGTTTGAGCTTTTGGAAAGCTTTGTCTGACTTTTATGAAGTTCAGAGCATTTTTTGTCTCTGGTTTTCATAGCGGTCAGTATTTCAGTGTGCATCCATGGCTCAGCGCGATTTTTAACCCTGGTGGTTCTTAGGGGGGCCATGTTGTTAAGTATTGTTGTGAATTTGGTTTTGAATCCAAGCCATGTTTCTTCAACCTGTGTACCACTAAGTTCATCTGACCAGTCCATGCTCTCCAGTTCTTGGTTCTGTTCCATTAGGGGCTCTGCTTGGCTTCACTCTGCACTATCTCGCGTACGTGCACGCGCACTGAATAAATTCCACAAATGTACCTTTAATACCAGTATTAGTCTGACCACACCCCTCATCAGCTTACCTTCATAAGCAGGTGTGTGGTCACCTGCTCTCCTCCTTCTCGCTTTCACCACAAGGAAGTGCCTGGTAGTACCCCACTTGACGTGTTGTTAGTTGAAAAGAGTTGTGACGAGTTTACATTGTGCTTAATTTTTTCTTCTCTCACATCTGTTGTACAAGAAAAAGTTGGGTCATAATGTATTCCGCGGAGAGTAGACCCGCTAGACCTACTCTTCACCAGCGGTTCTCCATTCCCGCCTACGTCGTGCGCCTTGGTGCTGGGCTGTTGCCACTTTCGTGGTTGCCGACCCAGCCCGGGAGGCTGCCGGTGGATAGTTTGCCTCACCGAAGAGCCGAGGAGTCGGTGCCGTCGCTCCGGCGATGGCCTGATCTCGACTCTGGTTCCTCTGGTTCCGGGGAATCGCCCGTTGGTGAATGGGGGGTTGTCTTGGAGCCAGAGGATTTGCGACGCAAACTTTTCGCGTCTGCCCGTTCACGTCGCAAGATGGTAGCGTGCAGGCGCGAACGGCCTGGTTTTGGGGAACTGCTGGAGACCAGCGAAGATGCGTCCGGCTCTGGATTTCCAATGGAGACTGAGGACTTCATGGACGAGGCGGACGGATTTTTGTATGATGGCCCCGTGGAGGAGAGTATCCCTCCTCAGGAGACCCCGGAGGGGGGGGAAATGGCTCCATGGGGCGCCCTGTTCGAGGATGTCGAGGAACCACCTTGGCCTCATCAGCAGGATGCCCTACTGTCGGCCACATCAGACTGTGGCTCCTTGACCAGTCGCAGCCTGCTGCATGTGAGGGATGCGGGGTCGGTGGAGGAAGGTTCGCAGGGAGAACTGCGGGCCTTGTTTCCCGAGCTCATGGCGGTAGCCGCCGCCGCAAACGGCGTGCCGCTGCCGCTGCCATTGCCTGCACCTGTCCCTGATGACCTCATAGGCCATCCCTGGCAGCGTCCCCCAGTGAGAGGGGTGGACGTTGTCTACCCATTTTTCCCATCGATGGGGGCCTATGTTCGTCGGGGTCAGGCGGTGTCCAACATCATGGGACTAACTCCCGCCTACGTACCAGTTACACGGGTGTCGGGGTTAGTCAAAGGTATGGGGGAGGGCGTGCCTCGGCTTGACAGTCCGATGGCCGCGCTCCTCTGTCCGGATATGGTGTGGGAACCCCTATGCAAGCCGGTCCTCCAGGGGAAATCGGCTAGGCGATTGGCTTATTGGGGTGACCAGTCATTCATCGCTGGTACACAATCGCTAGCTGCGGCGTCTAACATCGCCCACCTGGCTAGATTTGTATCAGGGATAATGACGGGCGGCACGGATCTGAACAAGGTGAAATGCGATCAGATCACCCAGGCTGCGGGAGCTGTCCTGCACCTTTCCCAGGTGCTGGCCATAGCCATGGGGAAAGTGCGCGCCCTGGCCACCCTGGGCCAGCGTCACCTTTGGCTGGAGCAGGCCCGTGTGCCAGAGAAGAAGAGAGCTCCTCTTCTGACGGCCGCCCTCTCCGACGCTGGCCTATTCGGGAAGGCCCTGCGGTTGATGACCTCAACATGCAGAGAGATGGCAGAGGAGAGGTCCATTCTCCAACCCCATTTTCCGCCTCCCGTCCTTGCCGGTGGAGTCAGAAGGCTTCCGCGACGTCGAGCTGTCTCCGTCGCCGCTACCACTGCCTCCGCCGCCGCTGCTGGCCCTGCCAAGAGGGCCAGGGGACGAAACGGCGCTTCTGCCACCGCCGGCCCATCCACGACCGGAGGAGACGGTAGGGAACGTCGTGTCCAGCAGACTGTAACCTACCGTCCCTCCGGGGCTCCTCGGGGTGGCAAGACTCGAGCGGCGCGAGGTGGCAGACGCCGTTAAGTGACTTTTCCCCTCTGTGTCCCCTCTCCTCTACACCCTCCCCGGCCCCTCTATGATTTTGTGCCTTAGAACACTTTTTAGTTAATAAAAAGAAGTTCCCCGATATAAGGGGGACTGTGTTTTGGCCGAACAAACTGTGTGTTTCTTCAAACAATTCATATGGTGGGGTTGTGTATATATGAATCTGCCCTTTTACGTTGTGTGATGAGTCGTGTTGTGTTACGAGGTTAAGCAAGGTCTGCAACGTACACTCAGTAATAGGTTCTATTAGCTTGATGCTCCACATGCAGGTAGAAACTGGTGTTATTCCATTGCTTGAACTAAGTATATGTGTCTCACAATGCTGTGTTGTTTAGTTGCAGTAATACTCGTACACACACATTTCACGGCCTAGCCGTTTACTCTCGATCAGCGTTTTTTTCCTATGTACGACATAGTTAACGGGGGTAGGATTCACACACAGGCGACTTGTGTTTTGTTGTAAAATCCTGTACACATTTGTGGGTAGCGGGCATTGTATTAGCTTATGCTATGCATTGCTTTCTACCGGAGGTTTTCAAGATGGCTACGGTTGTTTTTCTGTGTGTAGGGATGAAGGGTGTTTTTTCGGGAGGGGGTGTCGAATAAACCCCTCCTTTTCCCACTTGATTGGTTTAGGGGATTTTTGATCTCTTCTGCTGAGCCAGTCAGGGCCAAGCCGGTGGGACGTCTTGGCGGGGGGGGGGGGGGGGGGGGGGTTATTCTACCGACTCCTATTACATGACAGGAGCCGGCAGGTTTCCCCGCCCGTTGTAGCGGTGTTGCTATGGCGACGCCTTCCATGAGTTGAGGTGTCTTAAAGGTGTCGAGTTAGGGCGTAGGGCTCACAGTTCTGCTGCGCCCGATTTATGTGTAAACTTGAGTCGGTTGGTCACGTGACTCACAGTTGGCATATCTTTTTCATGACTATGAACTCATGTGGGAAGGTGTTTCTGGGAGGGTCTGGTCTTACACTCTGATTAAAAAGGGTGACTGGATTAAAATCATGTGAAAACAGGTTTTTTACTCCCAGCTGTGCAGTTGGGTCATACGGGTGATGCTTTTTCTTTATTATTATAAAGAGTTGGATGTGTCTATATGGATTGGAAATGAGGGTCCCTGATGGAAACAAGACTAACGTCTTTCTCAGGTCTGCCCCCCCTTAACCAATTGTGTGTATTGCCGTACTGGGTTGTACCCTTTCTGCAATCTGTTGGGTAAAGTTTTTCATTCATTCATTCATGGAGTTGATTGCATCTCGCCCCTCTTGTCGTTCCCCTGGGCGTCTTGGGGATTCAATAAGGTGGTCTAAACAACCTATTGTTGATGTGGATATGTCAAAACGCACACATAGTGCTAGCTCAGGATGTTCTGTTGTACATTGGCTGACTGGCGCGCCTTGATTGCTTGGGGATAAAACAGCGTTTTTATGCAGCAATTGGGATGGGGGTTTTTCCTCTTCCGACACCCTGTGTGGTTGTCGATGGGTTCCCGTTCATGTCAGGGGATGATAACGGAATGGGTCTGGACATATGGGGAAGGGTCTCACGCCCTGGGGGTGGGCCGCCGGGCGCGGTTCGTACCGAAACGTCTGGGTGGCGCCTTCTTTTTATGTTTTAGGATCAACGCGCATATCTGCCCCTTCTCCTGGGGTTGGCAGGTCGGCGTGGTTAGGGCACGGGACTGGTTCTGGTCGCGCTGGTCCGGATCAGTTACACCCGTTGTCCGCCGGGGATGCAGATCTGCTGTTCTGGTACCCTGAGGGACTTGGGCGTTTTTCGGGTGTCACAGGGTTGAGCGTTATGGAACCCTTGTTGGGTACTTTGTATTCTGCACTGTCGTAATGGCTTGCGGCCGTGCCAACCTGTACGCGCCCGTTCTCGTCGGATCTCGGCCGCTGTGCAGGTTGGTCTTGGTTGGTACTTGGTTGGGTGACCTCCTGGGAATACCAAGTGCGGGGTGCTGGGGCTGGTCTTCCATTTTTTACGCTCTTCTCTTGCGTTTGGCGAAGAGGGGCCTGTTGGGGTGGTTTTTGCCTCCTCGGGGGACCCTGTGCTCCCCGTATCACCGGGCCCGGTCCGGGGTAATGTCTCGTTGACCCGTAGGCCCGGGATAGCCCTGTTGGGAACCGGAACGCGGGCTGCGGCAGTGCCGCAGGTGTGTTTTGGGGTTTCTTTCCTGAGGGGTTATGGGACCAACCATTGCATAGGGTAATGCCTGGGTGGTTGGTTCTCTGGTGTGTTGCTGCAGTGTCAACTCCCGGTTTCTCCGGTTGAGGGTGCCCCTGCACGTTCATGACGTCTGCCGATTGTATCAGCCTTCTCTGTGGAAGCTTGGTTATGCGACAACGCCAGCATACGCCCCTTCCGCCGGGGCGGCTGTGTTCAGCTGTCCTTTCTGGCGCCTGTCTCGTCCGCAGTCTCCAGGCTTGGGTTGACAGCCTGTTGCCTGGTCTTTTTTCCCGGTGCACTGCCTGCTTCCGTTGGTTAACTCTTGTGTGTTACGACCATGCTGTCTGCCTGTTGCAGGGCCTGTGTGCCAGGCGGTGTACTGTTGGGGAGGACAGGGCCCGCTCGGCTGAGGGGCCTTTGTCCGAATACGCTGGCGATGTGGGGGGCGGGGTCACTAGGTGCCCACCTGGTGGGGTCTTGATGCTGGCATCATGG
Organism: Notolepis coatsorum; assembly: GCF_963971535.1. Classification (NCBI taxonomy): domain Eukaryota; kingdom Metazoa; phylum Chordata; class Actinopteri; order Aulopiformes; family Paralepididae; genus Notolepis; species Notolepis coatsorum. Next base: position 65,298,833 of record NC_140170.1, read on the forward strand.
ACTTCTCCGGGCCCCCATTCCAGGGAGTCCAGTCCTTTTGGTGGGTCTGGGTCTTCCTTCGCGCTCCGCTGCTACGGCCTTGCCACGGGGTTGGGTTTGCCCTTGATCCCGTGATTCTGGGGGCAGTAACGAGGTTGTTCCCTACGTTCGTTCCCGGGTGGCATGCGGGTTGTGCGTGGGTGTAGTTGTGGGGGCAAGCCACGGTCTGCTCACCCTGTGCGTTGAGTTGCTTGAGTGCCTCTTCGCGCGGTCGGGTCCGTCGCCCTCTCGGTAAACCTCTAATAGGGAGGGTGCCCTCCATTAGGGGGGGTCGGGGGGGCTCGGCCCTCACTGTTCTGTTGGTTGTGGGGGGCCTTCAGCGGGGTGTATTTGTCGGCCAGTGGCTCCGCTTGGCCTCCCTTTGTGCAGAGTGATGCCAAGCAGAGCCCCTAATGGAACAGAACGTTAGGTTATGACTATAACCAAGTTCTGTTAATTAGGGCTGACGCTTGGCATCCGACGGCCGCTGCAGCCCTTGACCTCACCTTGTGGTGAAAGCTTGGGAAGGAGGAGAGCAGGTGACCACGCACCTGCTTATGAAGGTAAGCTGATGAGGGGTGTGGTCAGACTAATACTGGTATTAAAGGTACATTTGTGGAATTTATTCAGTGCGCGTGCACGTACGCGAGATAGTGCAGAGTGATGCCAAGCGTCACCCCTAATTAACAGAACTTGGTTATAGTCATAACCTAACGTTAAAGGCCTCTCTAGAGTAGGTTTTGAGGTCCCTAGATGTGACTGTTTTGTGACAGCCGGCCCTTTGTTCACGACAACATGGATGCATGTACTCTGCCAGCATGTTTAATATCCATAATACTAAAGGTTTGACTAAGATTTTTATGAAACTTTATTGTAAAAAAAAATATATATATATATATATATATATATATATTTTTTTTTAACTCATAAAATAAATTGGGTCGCACCTCAATCGGCAGGGTCGGTCGGCAACTGGAACCAAACCATTTTTTCTTTTAGGGTGGGGGGGGACTGTACATTGGAGGTGGTTGGGTGGGTGGGTGGGGGGGGTGGGGGGGGTAACTGTACATTGGATTATCCACGAAACCATACTTTGTCCCAAGAAGAGGGTCTCGTGTATAATTGGGTTAGGACATTTACTGTACATTGGAGGGGGTTGGGTTAGGAGGACATTACATATTACATATGGTATCTCTGGGGTAAATTGAGCCATTTGGCCAGGGGCAAGTTGAGCCGGTGATTCAGTTCAGAATGTTCAGATGTTCGTTATTTTTCAAGTTCAAATTCAGATTTTGCGTTTTCTTTCAGACCACACTTTAATCCATTCTGCACCAAAAATGAGTTAACTCATTATTGCCATCCAACCGTTGAGCGCCAGACAACGAGTATACTCGTTATTGGATCAGTTTTTCTTTTATTCGCTATTTCCATTCATAATTCATCGGGGCAGCCTGTGCATGCTGTTCTGAATGTGTCTGAGCTGGCAGACGGTCAATACCGCCCTCTAACGCCTTCGGCCGCTATTGCACTCCATTTGAAACCATGTAGTTTGTTTTCTGGGCCGAGCTGAGCCATGTGGGCAGGGTTTAAATACTCCGGCAAGGCAATCGCTTACGACGATGCATCAACTAGGCTGCCCCGCCCCCTCCTTCATATGCAATGCCGGATAACGTGGGACGGAGTACCGCGACCAGTACTTGGATTGGCGATCAGATAATTGGATTATTCTTTTTGCATTACATCAGAGACAAGGTAAGGACACTATTATATCCAATCTTGCATTGATCTGATATTTTTTTCTCCCGCGATCGAAGCTGTCTGTGTGGAATGTGTGTGTGCTGTTTTCCGTTGGTCACATAACAGCACGGATGGGGCGCCCCGCTCCAAGCCCCATTTCATGCGTGCATGGGGAGACATAATAACGATAATCTAGCATTGATTTCAGGAAGATTCGATAATCAGGCAAAAAATGACAACGTGATTTCACTAAAGGGCTATTCTCGCGTCTTTTCCTGGGATTACTCAGAATCACCCAAACTATACTCATATTCACCACGGTATAAAACGGAAATGTACGGATGAAAAAACAATCTGTTTATTGCATGTTGACCAGAAGAAACTCACTGACAATCGACAGCGTTATTAGATCCATATGAGAGAAAACTGGTGTTTTGGGGTGTTTTTCAATGTATGTGATGTATAGATTGGGGGGAGATGGTAGCATCTAAAGGTGCCAGGTCAGAGAGGTCGAAATGAGCAGGAGTGACGGTGGTTCAGAGCGAGCAGGGTGTTAGTTTGAGTACCACACTGAGCAGGGCAGAATGTTTTGAATTCCCCAGTACATCAACATTGATAACAGCAGCACAGGCTTCTGGAATACCCACCAGGCCGCGAGGATCCCCGAGCGGGGTTAAAGGAGAGATCATTATAATAGACTTTTCAAGGACAATACAATCTGTTAACATCTGAGCTGAGGCTTCTGTTTATGAAAATAAACAACGCTTTTCCTTGTAAGGTAGTACGTTGTCCAAGTGTCGAATTCTTACGAAGGTGGAGAATTATTATGGTTTGCGGATTGCACTAACGGGAGAGATAAGGATTGTACAGCCAGTATATGAGACATCGGGTTCATTAAAAGTACACAACGCAGAGGGATTGGATGGAGAGATGATAACACCAGAAGACGTGATACTGGCCGATTGATCAGAATCTAACACATAGCTATAATATTTCATATAGTTTAAGCACTCGCAAACACGGCATTCTCTCCATTGAACAAAGCGATGGCAGACAACGGCCCAATGACCATACCATGGATGTATTCTGGAGTCATTGTGAGTCAGTCTCCCAGTGTATTTCTGTGGAGCCTGTGTCAAAGCATTGAGAGAATTGCCTTGATGCAGAATTTATCCCTATGTCTCTGCGAGACATGACTGTGCAGACAATGACATGCGCGTTGTGGACAATGGCACCCGTTAACATAGCTCGGCATGGTCAGACCTGCCAGAGTAGATACTATATATCTATATCTGTATATTATCTGTACAAATCCCAATATCTACTCGTACTAGTAGTAACGCTGCTGGCCACTGGGTAGTATGACTTACTACCTGTATCACTATTAATACTACAACTCTGTACATACATCTGATTAGCACTATACTCTATAGTACTAATAATTACAGTAAAGTGCAATAGTAATATACAATGCACAAGTGATTAAACTATAGAATATATAAATTATTTATATATTTAATATCCATTTTAATCACATACTACTATTACTATTGGACTATACTGTTACATTTGCACTCTGGTTGGATGCCAAACTTCTTGTGTTGTATGTACTTGTGCTGTATAATGACAATAGATAATAATTAAGCAATAATACACTCGAACCCGTGGTATGTCATGAATATTGCCATGGCTGTAATGCGCCCGCAGGCAATATTCATGACATACAGTACCACGGGTTTGAGTGTATTTATTGCTTTTATACAGCAAGTTGCACCGTCGGGAAAAATATAGGATGAATACAGACACGTCTAGGGTCTTTTATATCGATTTCAGTGAACTTGCCGTGTCTCGTTGCTATGGAATATCAAATGGAGTAGGCTATCAACAAGCTTGGCAACGCAAACGAATGACGTACAGTATTAGTCTAATTTAACGTACCCGTTAACTATAAACGAGTGGATAGATATAGAGGACGGACCTACATCTAATGGATTAATAAAAACAGCATTATTAGACATGCCAATCCAACAAAAGATTAGCTGGACGCGCTGGAGAAAAGCCGCATTTAATCCTTCAACACCACCACCACCACGTCGGTGGAGGAAGGTTCGCAGGGAGAACTGCGGGCCTTGTTTCCCGAGCTCATGGCGGTAGCCGCCGCCGCAAACGGCGTGCCGCTGCCGCTGCCATTGCCTGCACCTGTCCCTGATGACCTCATAGGCCATCCCTGGCAGCGTCCCCCAGTGAGAGGGGTGGACGTTGTCTACCCATTTTTCCCATCGATGGGGGCCTATGTTCGTCGGGGTCAGGCGGTGTCCAACATCATGGGACTAACTCCCGCCTACGTACCAGTTACACGGGTGTCGGGGTTAGTCAAAGGTATGGGGGAGGGCGTGCCTCGGCTTGACAGTCCGATGGCCGCGCTCCTCTGTCCGGATATGGTGTGGGAACCCCTATGCAAGCCGGTCCTCCAGGGGAAATCGGCTAGGCGATTGGCTTATTGGGGTGACCAGTCATTCATCGCTGGTACACAATCGCTAGCTGCGGCGTCTAACATCGCCCACCTGGCTAGATTTGTATCAGGGATAATGACGGGCGGCACGGATCTGAACAAGGTGAAATGCGATCAGATCACCCAGGCTGCGGGAGCTGTCCTGCACCTTTCCCAGGTGCTGGCCATAGCCATGGGGAAAGTGCGCGCCCTGGCCACCCTGGGCCAGCGTCACCTTTGGCTGGAGCAGGCCCGTGTGCCAGAGAAGAAGAGAGCTCCTCTTCTGACGGCCGCCCTCTCCGACGCTGGCCTATTCGGGAAGGCCCTGCGGTTGATGACCTCAACATGCAGAGAGATGGCAGAGGAGAGGTCCATTCTCCAACCCCATTTTCCGCCTCCCGTCCTTGCCGGTGGAGTCAGAAGGCTTCCGCGACGTCGAGCTGTCTCCGTCGCCGCTACCACTGCCTCCGCCGCCGCTGCTGGCCCTGCCAAGAGGGCCAGGGGACGAAACGGCGCTTCTGCCACCGCCGGCCCATCCACGACCGGAGGAGACGGTAGGGAACGTCGTGTCCAGCAGACTGTAACCTACCGTCCCTCCGGGGCTCCTCGGGGTGGCAAGACTCGAGCGGCGCGAGGTGGCAGACGCCGTTAAGTGACTTTTCCCCTCTGTGTCCCCTCTCCTCTACACCCTCCCCGGCCCCTCTATGATTTTGTGCCTTAGAACACTTTTTAGTTAATAAAAAGAAGTTCCCCGATATAAGGGGGACTGTGTTTTGGCCGAACAAACTGTGTGTTTCTTCAAACAATTCATATGGTGGGGTTGTGTATATATGAATCTGCCCTTTTACGTTGTGTGATGAGTCGTGTTGTGTTACGAGGTTAAGCAAGGTCTGCAACGTACACTCAGTAATAGGTTCTATTAGCTTGATGCTCCACATGCAGGTAGAAACTGGTGTTATTCCATTGCTTGAACTAAGTATATGTGTCTCACAATGCTGTGTTGTTTAGTTGCAGTAATACTCGTACACACACATTTCACGGCCTAGCCGTTTACTCTCGATCAGCGTTTTTTTCCTATGTACGACATAGTTAACGGGGGTAGGATTCACACACAGGCGACTTGTGTTTTGTTGTAAAATCCTGTACACATTTGTGGGTAGCGGGCATTGTATTAGCTTATGCTATGCATTGCTTTCTACCGGAGGTTTTCAAGATGGCTACGGTTGTTTTTCTGTGTGTAGGGATGAAGGGTGTTTTTTCGGGAGGGGGTGTCGAATAAACCCCTCCTTTTCCCACTTGATTGGTTTAGGGGATTTTTGATCTCTTCTGCTGAGCCAGTCAGGGCCAAGCCGGTGGGACGTCTTGGCGGGGGGGGGGGGGGGGGGGGTATTCTACCGACTCCTATTACATGACAGGAGCCGGCAGGTTTCCCCGCCCGTTGTAGCGGTGTTGCTATGGCGACGCCTTCCATGAGTTGAGGTGTCTTAAAGGTGTCGAGTTAGGGCGTAGGGCTCACAGTTCTGCTGCGCCCGATTTATGTGTAAACTTGAGTCGGTTGGTCACGTGACTCACAGTTGGCATATCTTTTTCATGACTATGAACTCATGTGGGAAGGTGTTTCTGGGAGGGTCTGGTCTTACACTCTGATTAAAAAGGGTGATTGGATTAAAATCATGTGAAAACAGGTTTTTTACTCCCAGCTGTGCAGTTGGGTCATACGGGTGATGCTTTTTCTTTATTATTATAAAGAGTTGGATGTGTCTATATGGATTGGAAATGAGGGTCCCTGATGGAAACAAGACTAACGTCTTTCTCAGGTCTGCCCCCCCTTAACCAATTGTGTGTATTGCCGTACTGGGTTGTACCCTTTCTGCAATCTGTTGGGTAAAGTTTTTCATTCATTCATTCATGGAGTTGATTGCATCTCGCCCCTCTTGTCGTTCCCCTGGGCGTCTTGGGGATTCAATAAGGTGGTCTAAACAACCTATTGTTGATGTGGATATGTCAAAACGCACACATAGTGCTAGCTCAGGATGTTCTGTTGTACATTGGCTGACTGGCGCGCCTTGATTGCTTGGGGATAAAACAGCGTTTTTATGCAGCAATTGGGATGGGGGTTTTTCCTCTTCCGACACCCTGTGTGGTTGTCGATGGGTTCCCGTTCATGTCAGGGGATGATAACGGAATGGGTCTGGACATATGGGGAAGGGTCTCACGCCCTGGGGGTGGGCCGCCGGGCGCGGTTCGTACCGAAACGTCTGGGTGGCGCCTTCTTTTTATGTTTTAGGATCAACGCGCATATCTGCCCCTTCTCCTGGGGTTGGCAGGTCGGCGTGGTTAGGGCACGGGACTGGTTCTGGTCGCGCTGGTCCGGATCAGTTACACCCGTTGTCCGCCGGGGATGCAGATCTGCTGTTCTGGTACCCTGAGGGACTTGGGCGTTTTTCGGGTGTCACAGGGTTGAGCGTTATGGAACCCTTGTTGGGTACTTTGTATTCTGCACTGTCGTAATGGCTTGCGGCCGTGCCAACCTGTACGCGCCCGTTCTCGTCGGATCTCGGCCGCTGTGCAGGTTGGTCTTGGTTGGTACTTGGTTGGGTGACCTCCTGGGAATACCAAGTGCGGGGTGCTGGGGCTGGTCTTCCATTTTTTACGCTCTTCTCTTGCGTTTGGCGAAGAGGGGCCTGTTGGGGTGGTTTTTGCCTCCTCGGGGGACCCTGTGCTCCCCGTATCACCGGGCCCGGTCCGGGGTAATGTCTCGTTGACCCGTAGGCCCGGGATAGCCCTGTTGGGAACCGGAACGCGGGCTGCGGCAGTGCCGCAGGTGTGTTTTGGGGTTTCTTTCCTGAGGGGTTATGGGACCAACCATTGCATAGGGTAATGCCTGGGTGGTTGGTTCTCTGGTGTGTTGCTGCAGTGTCAACTCCCGGTTTCTCCGGTTGAGGGTGCCCCTGCACGTTCATGACGTCTGCCGATTGTATCAGCCTTCTCTGTGGAGGCTTGGTTATGCGACAACGCCAGCATACGCCCCTTCCGCCGGGGCGGCTGTGTTCAGCTGTCCTTTCTGGCGCCTGTCTCGTCCGCAGTCTCCAGGCTTGGGTTGACAGCCTGTTGCCTGGTCTTTTTTCCCGGTGCACTGCCTGCTTCCGTTGGTTAACTCTTGTGTGTTACGACCATGCTGTCTGCCTGTTGCAGGGCCTGTGTGCCAGGCGGTGTACTGTTGGGGAGGACAGGGCCCGCTCGGCTGAGGGGCCTTTGTCCGAATACGCTGGCGATGTGGGGGGCGGGGTCACTAGGTGCCCACCTGGTGGGGTCTTGATGCTGGCATCATGGACTTCTCCGGGCCCCCATTCCAGGGAGTCCAGTCCTTTTGGTGGGTCTGGGTCTTCCTTCGCGCTCCGCTGCTACGGCCTTGCCACGGGGTTGGGTTTGCCCTTGATCCCGTGATTCTGGGGGCAGTAACGAGGTTGTTCCCTACGTTCGTTCCCGGGTGGCATGCGGGTTGTGCGTGGGTGTAGTTGTGGGGGCAAGCCACGGTCTGCTCACCCTGTGCGTTGAGTTGCTTGAGTGCCTCTTTGCGCGGTCGGGTCCGTCGCCCTCTCGGTAAACCTCTAATAGGGAGGGTGCCCTCCATTAGGGGGGGTCGGGGGGGCTCGGCCCTCACTGTTCTGTTGGTTGTGGGGGGCCTTCAGCGGGGTGTATTTGTCGGCCAGTGGCTCCGCTTGGCCTCCCTTTGTGCAGAGTGATGCCAAGCAGAGCCCCTAATGGAACAGAACGTTAGGTTATGACTATAACCAAGTTCTGTTAATTAGGGCTGACGCTTGGCATCCGACGGCCGCTGCAGCCCTTGACCTCACCTTGTGGTGAAAGCTTGGGAAGGAGGAGAGCAGGTGACCACGCACCTGCTTATGAAGGTAAGCTGATGAGGGGTGTGGTCAGACTAATACTGGTATTAAAGGTACATTTGTGGAATTTATTCAGTGCGCGTGCACGTACGCGAGATAGTGCAGAGTGATGCCAAGCGTCACCCCTAATTAACAGAACTTGGTTATAGTCATAACCTAACGTTAAAGGCCTCTCTAGAGTAGGTTTTGAGGTCCCTAGATGTGACTGTTTTGTGACAGCCGGCCCTTTGTTCACGACAACATGGATGCATGTACTCTGCCAGCATGTTTAATATCCATAATACTAAAGGTTTGACTAAGATTTTTATGAAACTTTATTGTAAAAAAAAATATATATATATATATATATATATATATATTTTTTTTTAACTCATAAAATAAATTGGGTCGCACCTCAATCGGCAGGGTCGGTCGGCAACTGGAACCAAACCATTTTTTCTTTTAGGGTGGGGGGGGACTGTACATTGGAGGTGGTTGGGTGGGTGGGTGGGGGGGGTGGGGGGGGTAACTGTACATTGGATTATCCACGAAACCATACTTTGTCCCAAGAAGAGGGTCTCGTGTATAATTGGGTTAGGACATTTACTGTACATTGGAGGGGGTTGGGTTAGGAGGACATTACATATTACATATGGTATCTCTGGGGTAAATTGAGCCATTTGGCCAGGGGCAAGTTGAGCCGGTGATTCAGTTCAGAATGTTCAGATGTTCGTTATTTTTCAAGTTCAAATTCAGATTTTGCGTTTTCTTTCAGACCACACTTTAATCCATTCTGCACCAAAAATGAGTTAACTCATTATTGCCATCCAACCGTTGAGCGCCAGACAACGAGTATACTCGTTATTGGATCAGTTTTTCTTTTATTCGCTATTTCCATTCATAATTCATCGGGGCAGCCTGTGCATGCTGTTCTGAATGTGTCTGAGCTGGCAGACGGTCAATACCGCCCTCTAACGCCTTCGGCCGCTATTGCACTCCATTTGAAACCATGTAGTTTGTTTTCTGGGCCGAGCTGAGCCATGTGGGCAGGGTTTAAATACTCCGGCAAGGCAATCGCTTACGACGATGCATCAACTAGGCTGCCCCGCCCCCTCCTTCATATGCAATGCCGGATAACGTGGGACGGAGTACCGCGACCAGTACTTGGATTGGCGATCAGATAATTGGATTATTCTTTTTGCATTACATCAGAGACAAGGTAAGGACACTATTATATCCAATCTTGCATTGATCTGATATTTTTTTCTCCCGCGATCGAAGCTGTCTGTGTGGAATGTGTGTGTGCTGTTTTCCGTTGGTCACATAACAGCACGGATGGGGCGCCCCGCTCCAAGCCCCATTTCATGCGTGCATGAGGAGACATAATAACGATAATCTAGCATTGATTTCAGGAAGATTCGATAATCAGGCAAAAAATGACAACGTGATTTCACTAAAGGGCTATTCTCGCGTCTTTTCCTGGGATTACTCAGAATCACCCAAACTATACTCATATTCACCACGGTATAAAACGGAAATGTACGGATGAAAAAACAATCTGTTTATTGCATGTTGACCAGAAGAAACTCACTGACAATCGACAGCGTTATTAGATCCATATGAGAGAAAACTGGTGTTTTGGGGTGTTTTTCAATGTATGTGATGTATAGATTGGGGGGAGATGGTAGCATCTAAAGGTGCCAGGTCAGAGAGGTCGAAATGAGCAGGAGTGACGGTGGTTCAGAGCGAGCAGGGTGTTAGTTTGAGTACCACACTGAGCAGGGCAGAATGTTTTGAATTCCCCAGTACATCAACATTGATAACAGCAGCACAGAGCGAGGGAGAGGGGTGACATCCTTAATGAAACAGTAATGAAACGTTTTGAAATGTGTGAAAGGTTATTAGCAGTTGTCATGACAGCGTGTCGCATGACAACCAGGAGAGGGGCGGGGCCGTCGTTGCTATGACGAAGATCTATAAGTCGAACAGTGTTTCCGGGTGTGAGGCAGACCAAGAGTGACTAAGGGCAGACTACAATCTGACTAGGACTGAGATCACACAGAAGAGACTCCCTCCCCTCGCGGGGAGAAGAGGGGAGGACTGACGTGGCACGACGACGACGACAGGCTTCTGGAATACCCACCAGGCCGCGAGGATCCCCGAGCGGGGTTAAAGGAGAGATCATTATAATAGACTTTTCAAGGACAATACAATCTGTTAACATCTGAGCTGAGGCTTCTGTTTATGAAAATAAACAACGCTTTTCCTTGTAAGGTAGTACGTTGTCCAAGTGTCGAATTCTTACGAAGGTGGAGAATTATTATGGTTTGCGGATTGCACTAACGGGAGAGATAAGGATTGTACAGCCAGTATATGAGACATCGGGTTCATTAAAAGTACACAACGCAGAGGGATTGGATGGAGAGATGATAACACCAGAAGACGTGATACTGGCCGATTGATCAGAATCTAACACATAGCTATAATATTTCATATAGTTTAAGCACTCGCAAACACGGCATTCTCTCCATTGAACAAAGCGATGGCAGACAACGGCCCAATGACCATACCATGGATGTATTCTGGAGTCATTGTGAGTCAGTCTCCCAGTGTATTTCTGTGGAGCCTGTGTCAAAGCATTGAGAGAATTGCCTTGATGCAGAATTTATCCCTATGTCTCTGCGAGACATGACTGTGCAGACAATGACATGCGCGTTGTGGACAATGGCACCCGTTAACATAGCTCGGCATGGTCAGACCTGCCAGAGTAGATACTATATATCTATATCTGTATATTATCTGTACAAATCCCAATATCTACTCGTACTAGTAGTAACGCTGCTGGCCACTGGGTAGTATGACTTACTACCTGTATCACTATTAATACTACAACTCTGTACATACATCTGATTAGCACTATACTCTATAGTACTAATAATTACAGTAAAGTGCAATAGTAATATACAATGCACAAGTGATTAAACTATAGAATATATAAATTATTTATATATTTAATATCCATTTTAATCACATACTACTATTACTATTGGACTATACTGTTACATTTGCACTCTGGTTGGATGCCAAACTTCTTGTGTTGTATGTACTTGTGCTGTATAATGACAATAGATAATAATTAAGCAATAATACACTCGAACCCGTGGTATGTCATGAATATTGCCATGGCTGTAATGCGCCCGCAGGCAATATTCATGACATACAGTACCACGGGTTTGAGTGTATTTATTGCTTTTATACAGCAAGTTGCACCGTCGGGAAAAATATAGGATGAATACAGACACGTCTAGGGTCTTTTATATCGATTTCAGTGAACTTGCCGTGTCTCGTTGCTATGGAATATCAAATGGAGTAGGCTATCAACAAGCTTGGCAACGCAAACGAATGACGTACAGTATTAGTCTAATTTAACGTACCCGTTAACTATAAACGAGTGGATAGATATAGAGGACGGACCTACATCTAATGGATTAATAAAAACAGCATTATTAGACATGCCAATCCAACAAAAGATTAGCTGGACGCGCTGGAGAAAAGCCGCATTTAATCCTTCAACACCACCAAGTCGACAGCCTGGGCATTGAACTGGCCCAAGTCCCGGAACTGTCCGAGGTGCTGATAACTTAGACTCCTCTATATCTATCCACTCGTTTATACTTAATGGGTATGTTAAATCAAACGTAACATTGTCCACAGAATAGGTCATTGTTGTGAAGGATCAGATTAAACCGAATATGTATATTTATTTATATATATATATTTAATTGTATTTGTATATCGTTTGATATCCCCTGTATATTCCTTGTACAATATGCATTGAATATCCCCGTTTCTACTAAACAGCCCATAATAGTTTCATTCTACCATTGGACTAGAACCTGGCGCCAGGTTGCCATACCCCTAGGTTCAAGTTCAATCGTGCCGCCTAACATGTCGAGGCAGCCCCCGGTTCCGCGCAGTAATATGCCGGGCGAAATACGTGTGGTACTATTTGTTCATAGCGCATATATATATGACGCTCGTAAAGTAGAACTTTCTTTTAGTCCAGTTCTTTACCCTCCAACAGAGTGACAGACGCAAAAGCCTCCCCACGAAGCACGTGCGGTGTAGTAGGGCCTACTTGGCCCAGAATAGGCATTGAGATATCGTGTAGATTAATAGTTGAATGGTCATAGTTTGGCACCATACCGTCGAGTTGGACGTATTCTATTAAGCTAATAATAGTCTATTTATGTATGGTGCATCGTTCGGTTCGAGTTCTACAGTTATCAGTACCCCCATCGTTCCTGACGTTATCTGGACGCTTATCCAGGCTGGTCAGACCCCTAGTGGTGATTGCATCCGAGGAGCTCCGGGTCAAGAGCGACTGGACCTGTATATTGGATTACTCTACCCGACGACGGCGAGCCTTCCACGGCTCTTGGATTATGCTTTATGTACTTTGATTATTCCATGGATAAAGGCCAACACTGTCGAGTGTTGGAATTACCCCCCGGAGAGGACTACAGGTGAGGCGGCGCTCTACACGTGAGGTCGCACCACGTCTCTCCGTTGTGGACCGGCAGATACCGTTCCACAGAGGGTCCAGCTGTGTTCGTCTACGGCCCGAGGTTCTGTGGGCACTGGGTCTAAGACTTTGGATTCTCCCAAGACACCGTCGGCCAGATGGGATACCGCCAGCGACTTCTCTAACCCCCCCCCCCTCCTACTGTCTTACAACCAGCGGGACCCCCCCCCCTTAGTGTATCCAGCTATAATTATTTAAGTACTATCGCTATCGTTTCCTAAATATTCCAGGTTGTATACTTACTCCCTGCGCGACCAGAGATTGGACATTCAATGTTGATTTACCTACGAATACTCATTTGCCATAAAAGTGCATACTTAACATTTCAAATCATAAATGTAATTAAGTGAATATTGTGTACACCCTTTGCTGTATTAAATATTCGATTTGGTCCATTTGTGTTGGTTCGTTTCATCAGGTGGGAAAGTGTTCATCATACTTATATCTTGTACTGGGTGGCCAGAAGTTAAAGTACATGAGGTAGTGGTATTAAATATCATATCTAACAATACAGTCAGGGAATTGTACCCCTCAGCTACAATTGGTCCTTCGAGCCGGAGGGTAACTAGTGTAATATTAATATAGTGTTATTAATATCGAAATGGCCTATGATGAACACTCCACGAAACGATCCTCCTAACCTAGAACGCCCGCGGCGCAGACGACAGACACCTCAGTACTTAGAGGCTTACACTGTCAGTCAACTACCTAGCCTTCGACAAACGGTAAACGTAGTAAAAGTAGAAAGTAAAATTATGTCTGACCTTAACGACCAGGTTTCCCCGACCACAGAGGCCCTAGTAGGTCCTAATGTAACTGACCAAGCCCACGGTGGAGACCAGGAGGGAATTGACATGCCTTTACCCCCCGCCACTACTAAAGAAGTAGTCCCCGACACGCCCCGGGAGGAAGACAACCCTACAGAGAGAGAACTCTGCACGGAAGAAGAAGAGGAGAGCGCCGAGGAACTAGAGCTCCAGGACTCCCCAACGAGTACCCCCAGGAGCGGTTCACGCAGGAGCGGCTCACCTCCACTACCGCCTTCCCCCAGCGAAGCAGAGAGGATACTACAACAGGCGTTCCTCGTCAGCCTGACAGCCTCTACCGAACGCGATCGGCTCCAAGCACAGACGCTTAGCGAGCGCGAACGTCTCCAAGCCCAGGCGACCAGCGAGCGCGAACACCTCCAAGCACAGCAACGGAGCGAAGAACAGCGCACAAGTCTGGAGATGAGACGCTTCCAGATGGAAGAGAATATGGCAAGAGACCGCGCCGACGCCCAGCGCACCGCTGCCGGTGCCCAAAGAGACGCAGAGCGCGACAGACTACAAGCGCATCTAATAGAGCAGCTGATCAAAGGGACAACTCCCTCTCCCTCCGCCAGGGGCTCAAGGAACTCGTCGAGACAGCAGTCAAGAGCAGCGTCACCGCAACGAGCAAGCGACCCTGAACTTGACCAACAGACCGAGTCTAGACCCCCCGCAGACCCCCTTCCCATACCGGTCCAAGCGAGACCCAGCTACAAGGAAGGAGCGGCCTACACTGCGGAGAAGCTAAATAAACGATTACAAGATCTGGAAGATTTGATAGAAGAAGAAGAGGGAGAAGAGGAGAACCAAGCCCGACGACAGCACAGTACTCCACCGGACCAGGAGGTCCCATACAGTCCAGGCTATACCCCCGCGGCGCTGCGCTACAGACCCCTGACTCTATTTACGGGTGAGCACGACGCACGACCAGCCCCGAGGAACAGTACCTGGACCAGCGGGCCATGGTACCCTGCCAGTACCGGCCCACAGCGAGGCGCAAGAGGGGACTCGCCCAGGAGGTCTCTCCCCCAACGCTCGCCGATGTATTCGCCATCCACGGCGTCATACAACGCCACGCCATCAATCCCAGACTTCGCCTATGAGAGTCGAGCACAGTACACGGAGCTCCGGATGTGCTTAGAGACAATGCTGGCGGATGTCATTGATGAACGCCACAAGTATGCAATATTATTGAAGCACCTGAAAGTACAGCGAGCACACAATATAGCGCTAGCCTATGCTACCTCCTCGACCCCATACACAGCGGCCCTTGCAGCGCTGGATCAAAGATATGGACGTATATGGGATTACGTAATCCAGGAGATAAGGCATATTGACCGCCTACCCCCAGCCACAGACAATCGCTCACTAGATGACCTGTCAATCAAAGTGCAGTCCCTGGTGGGGATGCTGGGAGCTCAACGGGAGAAGGGCAGGCATGAGCTGTACGCCAACTCTAACGTTGAGAGGATTTTGGAGAAGCTGCCTCCCGCAAGACAGGAGCGCTTTCGGCGGCAGAGGGACTACCGAGATCCCGACGGCCCCGAGCCATCCCTCCTTGATCTGGCCGACTTCCTGGCGAGAGAGGTCAGCAGCTTACGACTGGACACCTTCGGGCGGAGCACGCCAAGCTCCAGAGAGGGACCCAGGAGAATAAATGATGGAAGAAGATCGGTGACTGTCATGCACCAATCAGAGTCAGTACCGAGCAGTAAGAGTCACAGCACCCCCTCGAGGAAGGAGAAGTGGAAGATAGCGTGTCCCTACTGTGAGAAAGAACACTGGCTGTCACAATGTGACACATTCACAAAGATGAATGCAGAAGAAGTGAGCCAATGGATAAAGTCCAACCGGCGCTGTTATCGATGTGCGCGGCCCCACATGGCAGCCGAATGCCGCCTAAAGAAAAGGTGCAGCCGGTGCGATGGAGCCCATCTAGATATACTACACGATAGTAACGGAAGACGGCCTACACCTGCACCACGGAGCGGCACCAAGGCAAGTGTCATGTACATTGACCCCGCCAGCAGCAACGGAGCTCAAGTGCTCTTAAAGGTAGTCCGTGTGACATTGAGCTACCAGGATAAAGTCATGGACACTTACGCCGTCCTTGATGACGGGTCAGAGAAGACCCTTCTGCTCGCCTCCGCTGCGACTCAACTGGGACTGCGGGGGAGCAAGAACGAAATGACGATTCGGACAATAAGAAGAGATTTAAAGACGATAAAGGGCGAGAATGTCTCCTTCACTATCGCAGCCAACGGGCAGCCAGAGCGACAGTACAAGATCACAAATGCTTTCACCAGCCAAGAAATAGGACTCCCGCAGTACACCTACCCTGTCACCAAGTTGATGGATAAATATGTGCACCTGCGCCAATTACCTATCCCGCTCATAAACGGCGCTACCCCGACCCTGTTGATAGGCTCCGACCATGCAGAACTCATAGTCCCGATTGACCGGGTCCATACCGGTCCCCGAGGCTGTCCTGCAGCCGTCGAGACCCGCTTAGGATGGACATTACAAGGCCCCCTCGCTAAATCTCTCAACCGAACCGCAGCCACTAGCTGCTTCCACTCCCGAACGACAGAAGAAGACACCACTCTCCTGCAGCATGTCGAGAGGCTATGGACCCTAGAGACAATGCCCTTTAAGAACGAAAAGAAAGACATTCGCTCTAAAGAAGACATTTACGCCATCCACCTACTCGAGCAGGGGACAAAGAGAGTCACAGTCGGCGGAGTGATGAGATACGCAACTCCACTCCTGAGGAGAGAGGGAATGCCCCCCTTTCACGCAAAGAAAGACGCCACGGAGCGCTATCTACTGAACACAGAGCGGCGCCTAGCCAAAGACCCCGCTCAACAGAGTGTGTACCGAGCTGAGATTGAGAAGCTAATCACAGCGGGACACGTAACAAAGATTGACATTAAAGAGGCCGATCAGACGACCGAATCATGGTACGTGCCGCATCACAAGGTCCATCACAATGGCAAGGATCGCATTGTGTTTAACTGCAGCTACCAGATCGGATCCCAAAATCTGAATAAAGAGCTCTTGCCCGGCCCCACACTCGGCCCCTCCCTACTAGGCGTGCTACTGCGCTTCCGCCAGGACAAAGTGGCTATAAGCGGGGATATCAAAGGGATGTTCTTGCAAGTGAGACTAGTAGAGGAGGACAAGCCTCTGCTACGGTTCCTATGGAGAGAGAAGATCGGAGATGAGAACCCATCCATCTACCAGTGGGAAGTACTCCCCTTCGGAACCACATGCAGCCCGTGCTGTGCTACATTTGCACTACAGAAACACGTCACAGAGGACCCAGCAGCAGATGAAGAGGTCCAACACAGTGTGAAGAACAGTTTCTACGTAGACAACTGTCTACAAAGCGTCTCAACTCAAGAAGAAGCCGAGGCTCTCCTAATCAAGTTACGCGCCTCCCTAATCAAAGGAGGCTTTGATCTCAGGCAGTGGGCCAGCAGTGACCTGCACGTATTGCGCAGCCTCTCCTCCGCAGACAAGGCTGCTAGCAGCGAGACCTGGATGGCGACAATCCCAGGAGAAGCCCAAGAAATGACACTAGGATTAGTCTGGCGCTTCAAAACAGACTCGCTCCACTATAGACACAAACCCTTGGCTCCAGAGCAAGGAAGGTCGGCGGCGATACCGACCACCAGACGGAGTGTGTACAGAACACTCGCCAGACAATATGACCCGCTGGGATGTATTCTACCTTACACCACCAGGGCAAAGATGATTGTACGAGCACTATGGGACAAGGACCAGGGCTGGGACGACCCAATACCCGCACACCTTGCCTCAACATGGAGAGAGTGGGAGACGGAACTCCGCTCACTCCCAGGTGTCAACATACGCCGCAGCTACTTCCCATCCACAGTGAGGCCAGAGACATGCGAGATTGAGCTACACGTCTTCAGCGATGCCTCCGAAGTAGCCTACGGATCGGTTGCTTATTTGCGTGCCCAAGAGATGGGAGGAGAGATACACACTGCTTTCATACTGGCCCGCTCAAGGATAGCCCCACGTAAGCAACAATCTATCCCACGTCTAGAGCTCTGTGCAGCCCTCGCAGGAGCGCATCTAGCCACGTTAATCCAACGTGAACTCACCATTCCGGTGCATAGAACAATCTTGTGGTCAGATTCCACGACAGTACTCACATGGATTAAGTCTGATTCATGCAGATACAAAGTCTTCGTGGGAGTCAGAGTCACCGAGATTCAGGAACTAACAGAAGAAGCAAGCTGGAGATATGTGGATACCAAACACAACCCAGCTGACGTCATCACCCGGGGAATGTCCCTGGATGACCTAACCCGTCACAACATCTACAGTGACGGACCAGCATTCCTCCAGCTCCCGGAAGGAGATTGGCCTACGCCCACCCCGAGGGAAGCAAGTAGAGAGGAGGCTGAGAACAAGAGGCCTATGTTCTGTGGACTGAGCACGGTCGCCTCCACAGACCCGAACATAGATGACTGCATTACCCTAGAGAGTGCGCAACAAAGGACATTCCTGCGGCACCACCCAGAGATTCAGTCCACCACTGACATGTCAGCAGCTGACTACGAAGAAGCAGAACTTCTTCTACTACAACGAGCCCAGAGAGACTCGTTCCCCGATGAGCTAGACTGTCTACAGGGAGGAAACCCCGTCCCATCAGACAGCAGACTGATTCACCTGGCACCAGAGAGTGACGCACATAATCTCATCAGAGTGGGTGGTCGCCTGCGGAGAGCCCCCGATCTACCAGATGACGTTAAGCACCCGATCGTCTTGAACAGCCGACACAAGGTCACAGAGCTGATCATAAAGAAATACGACGAGGATGTGCACCACGCAGGAGCAGAGAGAGTCTTCGCGGAGATCAGACGTCGTTATTGGATATTACAAGGGAGAGAAGCAGTACGGCGCTTCCAGCGAACCTGTCTAGACTGCCGTAAGTGGCGCGCGCAGCCCAGCATACCACGGATGGCTGACCTACCCCCCTGTCGCCTCCGAATCGGCGACAAGCCATTCCACTCCACAGGCATGGACTGTTTTGGCCCGTTGTATATAAAAAGAGGAAGAGGCACCGAGAAGCGGTGGGGTATTGTATTCAAATGCATGACCACCAGAGCGATACATATCGAGCTCCTTCCGACCATGAGCACAGACTCATTCCTTATGGCCTTCCGGAGATTCATATCACGGAAAGGACAACCGTCTACATTGTTGTCTGATCACGGGACCAACTTCAAAGGCGGAGAAAGAGAGCTGAGAGAGAGCTTCCAAGCTATGGGCCCAGAACTTAAGACCCACCTCGCTCCAGCCCAGGTTGACTTCCAGTTTAATCCCCCGAACGCACCCCACTTCGGTGGAACCTGGGAACGAGAAGTACGTTCTATAAAGACAGCCCTGTATGCCGTACTCGGAGCCCAGACTGTGGCAGAGGAAGTCCTAATGACAGTCCTCACGGAGATCGAGGGAGTATTGAACTCCAAACCCCTTGGTTACGTCTCCAGTGATGTAGCAGATGTCGACCCAGTCACCCCCAACACACTCCTAATGGGGCGGCTGGACCCCGCGCTACCCCAGACAATGTACAGGCCCGAAGAAGCGAACGGCCGAAGAATGTGGAGGTACAGCCAAGTACTAGCTGACAAGTTTTGGAGCAGCTTCCTACTTCACTACCTACCGTCTCTACAGACCCGCCAGAAGTGGGTAAAAGAGAGAGACAATTTGACAGAAGGAACAGTCGTCATGATAGTTGACCAGTCACTCCCCAGAGCTATGTGGCCGGCTGGCCGCGTAAGCAAAGTGATCACCGGTGCCGATGGCAAGGTCCGAGCAGCTGAAGTACTCGTCCAAGGGCGCACCTACACACGGCCCGTGGCGAGGCTCATAGAACTGCCCCGACTCCCAGATACTATCGATGATGACCATGACCCTATGACTTTGTGAGTTGACTGACCTTACAGCGGACCTTGAGTGGAAGACAGTGCGGTTAATCTGTCTCTGCTTAGCTAATTAGGTGGGACTAATTAGGGGGCGGCTGTTGTGAAGGATCAGATTAAACCGAATATGTATATTTATTTATATATATTTAATTGTATTTGTATATCGTTTGATATCCCCTGTATATTCCTTGTACAATATGCATTGAATATCCCCGTTTCTACTAAACAGCCCATAATAGTTTCATTCTACCATTGGACTAGAACCTGGCGCCAGGTTGCCATACCCCTAGGTTCAAGTTCAATCGTGCCGCCTAACATGTCGAGGCAGCCCCCGGTTCCGCGCAGTAATATGCCGGGCGAAATACGTGTGGTACTATTTGTTCATAGCGCATATATATATGACGCTCGTAAAGTAGAACTTTCTTTTAGTCCAGTTCTTTACCCTCCAACAGAGTGACAGACGCAAAAGCCTCCCCACGAAGCACGTGCGGTGTAGTAGGGCCTACTTGGCCCAGAATAGGCATTGAGATATCGTGTAGATTAATAGTTGAATGGTCATAGTTTGGCACCATACCGTCGAGTTGGACGTATTCTATTAAGCTAATAATAGTCTATTTATGTATGGTGCATCGTTCGGTTCGAGTTCTACAGTTATCAGTACCCCCATCGTTCCTGACGTTATCTGGACGCTTATCCAGGCTGGTCAGACCCCTAGTGGTGATTGCATCCGAGGAGCTCCGGGTCAAGAGCGACTGGACCTGTATATTGGATTACTCTACCCGACGACGGCGAGCCTTCCACGGCTCTTGGATTATGCTTTATGTACTTTGATTATTCCATGGATAAAGGCCAACACTGTCGAGTGTTGGAATTACCCCCCGGAGAGGACTACAGGTGAGGCGGCGCTCTACACGTGAGGTCGCACCACGTCTCTCCGTTGTGGACCGGCAGATACCGTTCCACAGAGGGTCCAGCTGTGTTCGTCTACGGCCCGAGGTTCTGTGGGCACTGGGTCTAAGACTTTGGATTCTCCCAAGACACCGTCGGCCAGATGGGATACCGCCAGCGACTTCTCTAACCCCCCCCCCTCCTACTGTCTTACAACCAGCGGGACCCCCCCCCCCTTAGTGTATCCAGCTATAATTATTTAAGTACTATCGCTATCGTTTCCTAAATATTCCAGGTTGTATACTTACTCCCTGCGCGACCAGAGATTGGACATTCAATGTTGATTTACCTACGAATACTCATTTGCCATAAAAGTGCATACTTAACATTTCAAATCATAAATGTAATTAAGTGAATATTGTGTACACCCTTTGCTGTATTAAATATTCGATTTGGTCCATTTGTGTTGGTTCGTTTCATCAGGTGGGAAAGTGTTCATCATACTTATATCTTGTACTGGGTGGCCAGAAGTTAAAGTACATGAGGTAGTGGTATTAAATATCATATCTAACAATACAGTCAGGGAATTGTACCCCTCAGCTACAGTCATGTTGACAGTTTCCGTTTGATGAATGGCAGTTGAAACTTTCTTCAACATTCTAAAGCCAGCGCAGTGGTATATTCATGGTGATTTAACCGTGGGCGGACTTTTGCAGCATAATCGAAGTCTCATTGATCCAGTCGTACGCTCAGTACTTCACAAACACATGCATCTTTGCTAAAACCTCGCTTACAAAAACAATTCCGGTTAAGTACTGCCTTCGTTAAATATTTGTAAATATGGGGATAACTTCAACCAGCAAGTGAGATCAGTGGTACAGTCCTGTTTCTTCCAACTGTGCATCATCTCAAAAATCAAGTCCTTCCTCTCTGGTGTTTGTCTTGTCGTCCATAGTTGTAGTTCCTTGTGTTGTTTCTTGTAGTTATTTGTCAGTCTGTTTCCCCTCCCAGGTGTCTCCAGTTGTAATCATCCCAGGTGTTTCTCGTTTGACATTTATGTGTATTTGAGTTCCTTGTTTCCTGTTGTCTGTGTCGGTCCATTGCCGATGTTGCACTGTCCATGTTGCACTGTCCATGTCTCAAGTAAGTGTTTCCCGTGTTAGATATTCTGGTTGCTGTTTAGAGATAATTCTTTTGTTTTCCCTTTTCCCCCTGAGAGGTTTTGTTTTGTTTGTTTTGTTAGTTGTACTGTATGTACGCTCGGTTCTGTTTGAGATTTGATGTTAATAAAAACCCTTGGACTCCCTGCGCCGCCTCATCTTGTCTGCTCCTGGGTCCTATTGCACCGCCACATAGACCACTGCACTTCCGCGTTACATTGAGCTTATGGGAGAGGGAGCGGGGGGAGAAAATGAATGAATGGACACGCCTGAGTCTCCTGAATACGGAGAGACCAGTCCCAAGTCAATCGGCATTTTCTCGGCCGAGCTATAGTCCCTTTTCCGCACCTACTCCCGAACTCTGCATGTGCGGATTGCGCCCGGAGATCTAGGTTTATCAATCTGCGCATGCGGAGTTCGGTAGTAGGTGCAGAAAAGGGACTATAGCTCGGCCGGGAAAGTGTCGATCGACTTGGGATTGGTCTCTCCGTCTTCAGGAGACTCGGGCGTATACAAGTCTATTGGATCATGTCTCCAGCACCCCCCACAGCCATAGCTACAACCACTTAATGTCAAAGCTCTCATCCACATTCATTCATTTTCTCCCTCCGCTCTCTCCCCCATGATTTCAGAATACCGGAAGTGTTGTGGTGGTCTATACCGTGACACCCCCTCCCCCATGCTGCTATGACACCCAAATTTCCCCAAGGGGATAAATAAATGAATATCTTATGTTATGTTATCTTATTTTGTATCCTTATTAAAAAAAAGTGTATACCGTCAGACTACACGACACAAGGCAAAAGGACACAGGTTTGCATTTGCTCCAGTTGCTTTTATTTGCATTTCACATGGTCATTTTTATATGGGTGCTAAATGCACACCCATCATTGCAAGGCATGTTTCATTTCACTAACATTCTGTTTCTCTGGAATGAGCTCAGTTGGCTAATGGTCATCATCCACTGGGTCCATCGTCACTCGGTCCTTGCGGTGGTTCTTGAAGTCCGTGATACACAGGCAATATTAACGGGGCAATGAATATGGGCAATCTCTCCAGCAACCGTGTGTCTCGTAGATGTCTTAAAACCCCACTAAGTCATCAGCAATGACTTCGTCCCCATTAACAATCCCCCCCATCTCTCTCATCCCGAAGCCGACAATAACCCTTTCACTATACCACACCACCAAAGGGTTAACCCTTTCACTGCGACAATACAGAAGGTTAACCCTCTCTCACTGCCACACGACAAAGGGTTAACCCTTTCACAGCCACACGACAGATGATTAACCCTTTCACTACCACACTACAGATGGTCTGTAGTGTGGTAGTGAAAGGGTTAACCTTCTGTCATGTGCTAGTGAAAGGGTTGTTACACCCATCTCCGTTGCCCACGTGTCATCGCCCTTACACTGGTAGAACGACAAAGCCACTCAAAACAAAGACTCGAGTCTCTACTGAGTCCTACTCTGGCGTCCAGGCTGTCCACTCACGTATACATAGTATACTATGTTGTATGTACTATGTTGTAGGGCTACTCTGGAAACAAAAATACAAAAATAACCCTCGTTCTGCATATTGATCGCTAAAACTCCCTTTGACTCGTCCTTAACCCCTTTGCTTAGGCTGTATTTCATTTTAACGCTACAAAAAGTCTGGTCCTCAAAAGTATTCGAAGGAATTGCACTGTAAATAAAGGCCTCAAGTGGTGTATCCATAAAGGGTTTTTTGGTTAGCCCCAGAGGTGACACAAACCTGTGTTTACTCGTTCTGTCAGCATGAATTAATTGGTCTTTAATAAGTAGCACTGAGGTGAAAGGAACCTGTGTGTGTACTCTCTCTATCAAGACGAAGTAGTTGTCCTAAGTAGCACCAAGGTGACACAGAGTGTTATTCTTTTAACATTGCATCTATATTGACAGACTCTCTGTTTCGCACAGATAACCTTGTAAAGTGTAGGATGGCAAGTGACAAATGAGGAATACGTATAGGCTTAGTTTTTAACGTGTTTCGTATGAGCTTGCTTTTTTTAGTTTTTTTTCTTCATATTTTCATCTTTTTAAAATTTTACTATCGTTGAACACTAACATCTGCACCTGGAACAAGCAACGTGTGTTTAACCATCATCCTAATCATCCCTGTCGTCCCTGTCATCCCTATCGTCTTGGTTTCCCTTCTTGTCGCTCCTATCATGGTGGCTTGAGTCCCTTTCCTTCTCCTTCCTGGACTCCTTGACCACCTGGTGGAGGAGGAGAAAAAACAGTCGGTCAATCAGTCGGTCAGTCTGGTCCAAACTCTTTCAAGGCATTTTCAGTTCCTAATCATTTAGAATGATTTTCGCTTTCTTAACCCTTTCACTACCACACTACAGGGGGTCAACCCTTTCACTACCACACTACAGAGGGTTAACCCTTTTACTACCACACTACAGAGGGTTAACCCGTTCAGTACCACACTACAGAGGGTTAACACGTTCACTACCACACTATGGAGGGTTAACCCTTTCACTACCACACTTCAGAAGGTTAACCTTTTCACTACCACACTACGGAGGGTTAACCCTTTCACTACCACACTATGGAGGGTTAACCCTTTCACTACCACACTTTACCTCTCCATCACGAGTCTCGATGGTCTTAATCACTACATTCTTCTTGCCATGGGATTCTGGGTGCTGTTCATAGTCTGTGATGGAGAGAAAAAGTCCAAATTAAGCCACGTTGCTACATTCAAATGCTCATTTCTGAATGGCTAACTCACTTTTTGACGATTCAGTTTTTTAATACTGAATCACCAGTCATATTGCCAATACTAGGATATTGTATAAAATGTAGTGCATTTACATGCACATTAATATCCCCCCCCCCCCCTGTAATTCAGGACATGGTTAAATCTTTAGGTCTGTGAATATAATTGCATATCCCTTTTTTAAACAGATAGTCTCAGATCCCAATTCTGAGGAGCCTAAATATTACGGCATGCTCCAGGTGGGTTCAGTGGTATCTGGGCTGTCATAGCTGTCTTTCTGTGTGTCAGAGTGGTTCCCATTCATTAAAGGCACAATCTGTCATTTAAATGCAAACAAAAGGGTAGCCCCACTACCGAAAATTCAAAACATGGGATTTGAACCTGCTATCACCTCCAAATGTATATCAATGAATCAATGTCAATGATTTAAGTGTGAGTTTACGTTGGTAAGGTCTGTACACATAGGAGAAAACTAAATCGGTTGAGAAAGATAGAAAAATCTTATTTTCCAAGTCAAACTCCTCAATTACATGTTTTGTTTCCAATATTCTGAATATTCTTTTCGTCATTTATCCAGGTTCATGACCTTAACCAGAATATGATCATCATCATCTAAAATGCTGTGTGCATGTAAATGCACGTACCAAAAGGGAACCCTTTAATTAATTGCTAACTTTCTATTTCATGTGATACAGGGAAAACAAAAAGATATATCTTACCCCTGTGGTGACCTCCATCATTCATCATGGGCATAGTGATCCTAAAGGAACACAATATAGCAATTAAGTGTTAGTATTTATGAGTGTTCATTAAAAGGAAGCAGACATGGAAGCGGACATGGCCGGTTAGCCTAGGCATTGTCCAACTAACACCCCTCCCGAAGGCTAACCGGCCATGTCCGCTTCCATTCATTGTGCTAAGCTAGGCTAACGTGTGGCCAGATAGCTTTCTACTGAACACACAGAGAGGGTACTGGTATCTATCTTCTTGTCTCTCTCTGGAGAAGACAAGACGGTAAGCTAATTTCCCAAAATGTTGCCGTGTTCCTTTACCCACTGGGAATCGTTAGTCACGCCTGAATTTTGATACGTTTCTATCAGTCTTTGTCATCAGTCTTGGACTATGGTGATGTAATCTACAGACATGCTGCGGCCTCAACCCTTAAATCCCTGGACTCTGTCCATCACTCTGCCCTCAGATTCACCACTAATGAGAGACGACACTCATCACTGTGTCCTTTATGAGAACGAAGGCTGGTTGGCCCTCTCTGACGGAGAGGCGCAACTAGGGGTGTAACGATGCATCGATTCTAATGTGTTAGAAATATCGATTTGAATATGTTAGAATCGATTTATAATCGAAATAAAAAAAAATGTATGTTTGTTTTTGTGTGTGTGTTGTTTTTATTGACCTATAGTCCATTCATGCTGAGTGAATCAGTTCCCCCAGCCACATTTGTGTATTCAACATTTTTGGGGGAATTAACTGGTAGAAAATGTATCGAAAATTAATCGAATCAAAATCGAATCGTGGTCAAATTAAGAGATTTCATGATGTATTGAATCGTTGCCTGAATAATCGTAATCTAATCGAATAGTTGTGGGGTTGAATAGTTACATCCCTAGGCGCAACACATTGGACTGTTGTGTTGATATATGTAAAGACGTTGAGTACTATCACATTACTCACAAGTGATTCGGATTTACTTTACAACTGGCCTCCTAAAGAATGAATTAAAAACAGAATCATAAGGGTGTCAACGCGTTCATTCTCCTCCTCCACACCTGCTCTCCTCCCCCTCCAGCAGCTTGCGGTAGGTGGCGATCTCGATGTCCAGAGCCATCTTGACGTTCAGGAGGTCCTGGTACTCCCTCAGGTGGCGGGCCATCTCGTCCTTCAGGTGGTGGATCTCGTCCTCCAGGCGGGTCACGCTGTCCTGGTAGTTGCCGCATTCGACGCCAAACTGGTCCTCCATCTCGCGCATCTGCCTCATCAGAGCCTCATTCTGAGACACACACACACACACACACACACACACACACACACACACACACACACACACACACACACACACACACACACACACACACACACACACACACACACACACACACACACACACACACACACACACACACACACACACATTCAGAAAAACACACACGCCATCAGGCTCCAGGACCGTGTGCATGGTCTGCTGCCAGCTTTTCACAATAAATAAAATAAGAATTTGTTTGTTCCTACTTGCTTGCCTGGGTAAATAAAGGTTAAATAAATGTAAAAAAAAAATGTTTTTTTTTACCAATACCGATAATTTCCCTAGTAATAATTCTCACCGTGTTCTTTAGGGCGTCCACCTCACAGCTGAGGGACTGGATCTGCCTCCGGGACTCGTTGGAGTCCTGCTTGGCCTGCCTCAGGGAGTCGGTGTTGCGCTTCGCAGAGTCGGTCAAATCGGCAAACTGCAAGAGGAACGGGCGCACAAAGGCAAGTTGATTCACTGATAATTTATGCATAATATGCAGCCTCCTTGCATACATTGTACATAAATACTGTTTTTTGTCTAACTTCCTCTACTAATTTTATTCCCTTCTCTTTTGCTTTATACATTTCTTTCTCAATATCTCTATTGGCTTAAGAACTGCAAGGTTCTAGGTCACCTTTTCGTGTCCCTTAGGGACTAGTAGCTTGTAGGTCAGCTTGTATAACAGCTATGTACAGTTGAGTCACTGACAGATGACAACTAATTCAGTAGGGGGGTGGTTAGGGGAGTGGTTGGGGGTGTGGTTATGGGGAGTGGTTGGGGGAGTGGTTAGGGGAGTGGTTAGGGGTGTGGTTAGGGGAGTGGTTGCGGGAGTGGTTAGGGGAGTGGTTAGGGATGGATTTAAGAGCTAATTGTTCACATCTAGTACCTAACTGCCAAGGTGTTGAAAATGCAGACAAATTTTACATAGTCTTTTCTCAGCGTTTCTCTGCTCTGTCACTTTCAAAGATTCAAATAAGCAAATATTTTCAAAGCTTACATTATATACTTTCATAATCTGTCTAAAAATCAAAAAATCTGAAAAATTACAGAGGGAGCCATGAGGCTGCAAAGTGCTGGACCCGGTCTCATAATAATATGTCTGTGTGTCTCATCTGGCTGTCCCGTGTGTCTCAATACCTTGGACTTGTACCAGTCTTCGGATTCGATCATGTTCTTGGAGGCGATGCTCTCATACTGAGACCTGATGTCCCTCAGAGCAGAGGTCAGGTCGGGCCTGGCGCTCTGGTCCATCTCCACCTTCAGCTGCTGGGTCTGGACACTCACTTGCACATCCTGGATCTCCTGATCACGCACACACACACGCACACAAACACGTGATGACTTGCCAATGCTGCAATGCTATTGTGTCTGCGTTCATTCCCACTAATGTCATTTCAAACCAAATTCCAAAGAAACTTGAACTCTTAACTTGACTTGACAACTGGAAGCACCAAACATTTAATACCTATGCTTGCCAGGTATCATATTTATAGTAATGACTATAATGTAATTACTATACATTTTAACTGTAATTTGACTGTTCTGCTTCATGTAATACACACCTTGTAATTGTATCTGGTTGTTTGTTTGATGTGTGTTTTAATTGTTCCCCTTACCTCTGTGATGTATGTACAGTATCGTCTGTCTCTTTTCTATTTTATTTTATTTCCCCCCTGTTACTCTCCGAGAGGCCCGTTTGTCATTGTAAATAAGAATCTGTTCTTAATTGACCTGCCTGGTTAAATAAATTAATTGTTTTCTATAAAAAATACAATCAAAATTAAGAATGAGCCATTTGGGTTCTGATGAAGGCAGAAGTACATATAAGTGACAAGTGATTCCAGGCACCTTCCTGACACCGGCTGTTATCTCCGGAGGCCTGGCGCTGACGGGAGGGAAGCAGCACTAACCTCATCGTGGAGCTTCTTCAGGAACTCAATCTCGTCCATCAGAGACTCGATCTTCCTCTCCAGCTCCAGGCGAGAGAGAGTGGCATCGTCCACATCCTACAGGAAGGGATGAGGTGAGATTATCTCCCCTTCTCTCACAATCTCATCCGATGATCTCTCAGAAGTCCTCACTGTTTAGAATCGTGGTTACTTTTACGTCAACAAAAACAACACTTTGATACACTGTAATAACAAGTAAAGTTGTGATTATGAAGATTTAGTGTGTGGGGGCGGGGGGGTTCTTTAGAGATGGGGTTAGAGAGTAGACTGAACCAAGGGCATAGGTTTGGTTTCAACATGGGGGGGTTGTCTGGTCGTCCTCCACCTGGACACGTTTTGCATCAAACGCTTAATTTCCTGCATTCTGGTGTACTTTTATGAGAGGCATGTTTGCAAGGTGAGATGGTATGGTCCTGTAGGGGTGTCTGAAATAGTTGGTTAATATATAGTTACAGGTAAGAAGGATAAATAGATGTTTTGACCCCCTCATCTTTTACCTCTTTTGGGGAGGGGGTTGTCTTTCATATTAGCTGTATTTTTTTTTAAGGGGACAAATGTACCTCTTCTCAATATTGAGGAGGGCATGTCCCATGCAACCCCCCCCCCCCCCCCCCCCCTAAATCCATGCCTGTCAAACTGGCTGTGTGTGTCCTGTCATACCATCAGTCACCACCGTGTGTCACTGTTACATAACTGTAATGAGAGGAAACAAAGCTGTCTTGAGTTTGATGCGATATCTGAGCCAATGCAACATTACAATTCGATTATCGTGCCGTACGATGAGATTGTAGACTCTGTGTCTGTAGAGACTCTGCCTCGTCTGGGCTGTGACTGTTTACCTTGCGGAAGAGAATCAGGTTGCTCTCGGCTTCTGACTTCTTCTGGTTCTCTTCATCCAACCTTTGATGAGAGAGAGAGAAAGAAAGAGAGAAAAGAGAGAGAGAAAGAAAGAGAGAGAGAAAAGAAAAGAGAGAGAGAGAGAGAGAGAGACACACAGACAGACAGAGATTACAGAGTGGAATAAATCCATGCAATTAGCTAAAACATTTACACATCCTGTAAACTATGGGTTCTTCTGGTGGGACCCCATTATGACAACAGAAGTAATACCAGTTGTCTTTCACTCAACTCAACATTGCTGTAAATGAGGGCAACATCAGTGATATTTTTGAGTTTGAATTCATATGTTTGTGATATGTTTAAATGAGCCCCACAATAAGAATAAAAGAATGTGGGTCCCTGATTTGAAAAACACTCGATACATACATTACATTCCACCTCAGATCTAAAGAGGTCGCACAGGGAGGGGCTGCTCCCCCCCCCCTCCCCAGATCTGGCTAAGCACCAGCAGAAAGGGTCACCTACGCCGGCTACACCCGTCGTCTCCTGTATTTTATGGGATAACACTGACACTGGTCACGGGCCAACGTCGAACCTGCAGGGCAAGATGTGTTGCAGCTGAAGGGTAAACCCGCTGAAACTAATTCTACCAACTTTTCCAAAAAAATTGATTTTAAGCCTATATAAATATTTATGATTGAAATTCATTGTACATATCGCTGCTGTCGGGACAAAACCTCATAACTCCATTTTTTGAATTTTTTTATTATTATATAAATCAACTCCGTAGATCATCCTCCATATGTGTGTGTGGGTTTTACAAAGTTTAAACAATGGGAAAGCATTAAACCGATCATCTGTCTAAACCTCCTAACTCTATTCACCCTCAAATCTGTGTTAGTTTTTTTCATCTGCTGAAAAGTTGGGTTTTTGGAGTTATGAGGTTTTGTCCCGACAGCAGCGATATTATAGTGAGTAGTAGTATCAGATTGATACAGGTGGAAATGGGAGCATTTTGAAGCACACCCATGTCCCCCCCCCCCCTCCTCAAACTTTCATCACCAGGCCCCAACTTTTGTAACCAAAGACTTTTAGTTCCTCCCCCTCCTACACCCCTCCAGTTCCTCCAGTCACTCACAAGTCCCCAAATCTTCTATTCCCTCCCTGAGTTTACAAATTTTACTTGTATTCCTCACTCCCGTCTTAACTTCTCTTTCAAATGAATACTTCAACCCTCTTTTTTGTGTATGAGTTACACATTGAATGGACAATGGTCCGCATTTATATAGCAGTTTTTATCCAAAGCGCTTTACAATCTTTGTTCCTCACGTTCACCCATTCACTCACACATTCACTCACACAGACGGCAGAGGCGACCATCTAAGGTGCCAACCTGCTCATATACTTACAGGATTATATTTACAGGATTTAATACTTAATATCAACCTTGTACTTTTCCCAGTATCTGCACATGATTATCTTTTATGGCATTTCTCGTGATTGCTACCAGGTTTCCATTCAGAAATCAACAAAGTAACAAAGTATCCATCTATCTGTCTGCCTACCCATCCGCCCACCCATCCCTCCATCCCTCCACCCATCCACCCATCCTTCCATCTCTCCCTCCATCCCTCCACCCATCCACCTACCCACCCATCCACCCATCCATTCATCCATCCATCCCTCCACCCATCCATCCATCCATCCCTCCACCCATCCACCCATCCCTCCATCCCTCCCTCCATCCCTCCACCCATCCATCCATCTATCCCTCCACCCATCCATCCACCCATCCCTCCATCCATCCATCCATCCACCCAACCCACCTCTGCTTGAGCGTGTTCACGTCCTCGGCCAGGTTGTCCCTCTCCAGCTGGTAGTGGTCCCTCTCCTTGCCCACGGTGTCCAGCTGGCGCCGCAGCTCCCTCAGCTCGTCCTGGAACAGGACGGTGGCCCGGTTGGACTTTCCCTGCTGCTCCTGACCTTTGAACTGGCTGAGCTCCTGCTGGAGCCCGCTGTTCTGCGTCTCCAGGTAGCGCACCTTATCGATGAAGCTTGCGAAGCGGTCGTTGAGGTCCTGCAGCTCGGCCTTCTCGTTGCTCCGGGTGGTCAGGAACTCGGCGTTGACGGCGTCGGCCAGGGTGAAGTCCACCTTCTCGTAGCTGAGGCGCGGGGGCTGGGTGCTGGACCGGGACCGGTGCTGCTGGTGGTAGTTGGTGGCGCGCATGGGCACCGAGGGGGACATGGAGCGCATGGAGTACCGGCCCCCGGAGGAGTGGGGCATGCGGGAGGAGACAGGGGAGTAGGAGGACATGGAGACGCCGCCGGGGCTCCCGAAGGTGCGGCGGTACGAGGTGGAGGCGGAGGCGCGGGCTGAAGGATGGCTCATGGTGACTCTTCTTCTTCTTCTTCTTCTTTCTCTGTCTGTTTACTTCTTCTTCTTCCTCTCTTCGTCTCTTGTCCCTTGTAGTCTTCAGAGGTCGCAGAGCAGCTGGATGCCAGTATGGAGCGATGCAACACAACGCCTAACTGGAGCGCTCCAGGGGTTTATATACCCAAGCTGGACATCCCATCTGCCTTGCGCCTTCCTCTCCCCACCCCTCTTTCCCCCCACCCCTCCCTCCTCTCTCCTCCACCCACCCCACCAGAACCCTTCCTTCTTCCATCCATCAGTCTCTAGGCACACGATAGGCCACTCCCTAGCCCTGACACGGACCCTCCCTCCTTGACTGGGCTTTTTCCCCTTTGTCTCTCTCTCTCTCTCTCTCTCTCTCTCTCTCTCTCTCTCTCTCTCTCTCTCTCTCTCTCTCTCTCTGCAGGGCATGACTGTGCAATTCTATCCTCCAGAGATTGTATGCAGTGTATCCACTAATCTGGGCTGTAGGTCCCAGTTGTCTAATAATATGAGTGGCATTAATTGCTACTGATCATCATGTAGCGTTCAGGAAAACGCAGACGTTGTAAAATACTTCAGTAATCTCATTTGAGAAGCTGTGGATATCCGCACACCTTAGCACTTCTTAGCATGTGTTGGAGGTGTTTTATGCAGAATTTGCAGGACTGGTAAGGGGTTAAGA
The DNA here is from genome assembly GCF_963971535.1 of Notolepis coatsorum. Lineage (NCBI taxonomy): Eukaryota > Metazoa > Chordata > Actinopteri > Aulopiformes > Paralepididae > Notolepis > Notolepis coatsorum. The sequence goes on from NC_140170.1 coordinate 65,331,005, forward strand.
GTAGGGGGTGAGGCAAACATAGACCAATGAAAGCAGACCTGCCTGCAGTATTCCTGCTACACTACACTAATACACACTATTGCACCAGAACACTAGTACACTATTACACTATGACACTATTATACTATCACACACAATTACACATGAGCAGTGGCGTCCTTTCACTAAAAGGCAAGGTATGGCGAGGATGGGGGGGGGGGTCAAATCAGTTGTGCAATAGTCACTTTTGGTGAGTTGTTTCTATACAATTCAGTTATATGACATTTAGGTATGACACAGGACTACACAAGCATTTTTAGTATAGAAATGTATCAACAGACTAAAGCAGGGAACCACAATATTTTGCCTACGAATTATGCAGAATGTAATATCATAACTGTCTATTACTTTTCTTGCAATTGAGCCAATTTTCCTTAGGTACGGTTTTGAGGTGTGTGTTCAACAGAATGTTGTATCAAAAACACATTCACAAAAAGTATGGGTTACTGAATGCTGAACTGCACTATTATAATCACTAAGCCAGACCTTACCTGTGTCCCTGTATCACTTGTCTCTGCTGCCCTTTGATAAAAAATGTCCCTATGTCCATTTTCCTTTTTTTTGGGGCATATTTCAGTTAGTCACAGCAAAAGTCACCTAGTAAAAGTGAGATAATTGACAATATCAAAACATGCTAGGGCTGTACCGAATAGTTCGAAGCTTCGTTCATAATGTTGACATTCAAATTCTAAATCAACATAAAAAATTGTAATTTTTTTTTTTTTACATTTTTATTTGCCAAGGTATGGCGAGTGCCATACCTTGCCATACCAAATGGACGCCCCTGCACACGAGTACACTATTATATTATTACGCACTATTACACTATTTGTAAGGGTTAGACAAAACTATTTTGATTATATTTTTGTTATGCTACATACATTTATTTTATTTGTAGCGCCCCCCTAGTGGTCGATTTGAATAGCACTTTCAGGGTATGTTTCAGATACTTATGTATTGTGGACTGCAAGTTCTATGATGATTGACCAAATGTGCTGAGCCACGCCCCTTTGAAGTTAATTGGTCAATATCCTTCAAAATGCAATTAGATATCAACAACCCTTATACAACCTTTGATAAGCGTATTCCAGTAATGATCCACAGAAAATGTGGTAACAATTGGACCTATGGTGGAGAGGTTAAAAATGTGTTTTTCCAAAAATTCTAAATGGTGTAAAATCCAATATGGCAGACTTTATGGGTCCTTGGGGCAAATTTTTAGAGTGAGGGTAGATGGATATCTCATATCTGTACCAAGTTTAGTGTAAATTGGACTTGCAGAGTAGGAGTTATGTACATTTTCAATAATAAAAAGAAACGTCCTGGCCTGCAGGCAACCTATGTGGCAAGTTTCATCCACCACAGCCTCGTAGTTGCTGAGATTAGCTCTGGATAGACAGACAGACATACACACACGTCACACTACTGATTCCATTATCTCTCCCCAGGCACCAGGTACCAGTCTGATCCATTACATTAAGAATTGGTCAACATCAAGGACGAGGCAAAATTATTACTTTCATGGCTCCAGGCCAAGCCACTTATTGGCAATGAAAATACACTCAAATGGTACATTTTCGGATATCCACTCAATCAAGACACAACAGTCACCTCTGACTCAAAAAAGATTAATGACACTTTTAGAGAATTGTATTCACAACTGTAGGCTATTAGCGCAGAGGTCAACTTTGATCATAAAACATTTGAAAAGTTTATTGATGGTCTCAAAATACTGAAATTTTCCGAGGAAGAGGCTGGGGAATTGGGGAGACCAATCACTCTTGTAGAACTCAGAGAGACGATTGCTGAAATGCAGAGAGGTAAGGCACCGGGTTGGGATGGGATCCCTCCTGAGTTTTACTTGGCATTCTGGGACCAGTTGGGCCCATTGCTGTTCGAGATGATTCAACATGCTATTGAACAGGGGGGATTCTCGAGAGAGACGTTAACATGGCCTTCAGGGCTGTACGCTAAGCTTTTTCACTAGGGGCACAGGTGCCCCTAAATGAAAAATTTAGGGGCACAGAATCTTTTTTAGGGGCACTTTTTTTAAATAACAATTTTACCATTATAGTGCACAAAAATATGTTCCTCCTGCCTCATTACTGTGGTCCTTTTATTTAACATTTAAGTGCTTTTGTTTTCAGGTTTGTGTCTTTTATAATGAACCAACTGAAGTATTACCACAGCTGCAAAAATGTCTTCTTTCATTGATAACAGTGTATTAACAGTGTTCATTAGGGATGGCTGCGGTAGCACTTTCCAGACCGCATCAGCTGGAACAGTCCATGGTTGGGGTGATTAAGGTCCTTGATCATTTTCAGGGCTTTTTTAATGCACCGGCTCTCATATATTTCCTGGATGGAGGGAAGCTCACATCCACAGATCTTTTGAGCTGTCCTCACGACTCTGCTCAGCGCTCTGAGGTTGAGGTCGGTGCAGTTCCCCCTCCAGGCGGTAATTCACCCCATCAGGACGCTCTCTGTTGTCCCTCTGTAGAACACCTTCAGGATCTTGGGTGTCATGCCGAATTTCTTCAGCCTCCTGAGGTGGTAGAGGCGTTGTTGGGCCTTTTTTACCACATGATTTGTGTCGACGTCCCAGGTGAGTTTTTTGGTGATGTGGACACACAGAGAAACTTAAAGCTGCTGACTCTCTCCACTGCAGCCCCGTCAATGGTGATGGGGTCCAGCTTCTCTCCCCCTCTCCTGTAGTCTATGACCAGCTCTTTAGTTTTTTCCACATTGAGGGAGAGGTTGTTCTCCTGTCTCTTGTCAACCTCTCTCCTGTAGGCCGTTTCGTCACTCTTGGTGATTCGGCCTATCACTGTGGTGTCATCGGCTAATTTAATTACTGTGTTGGAGCTGTGCGTGGCTACGCAGTCATAGGTGTACAGTGAGTAGAGGAGAGGGCTCAGGACGCAGCCCTGGGGGGTTCCAGTGTTGAGAGTCAGGGGGGCGGAGGTGTGAGGGCCCATCCTCACCACCTGGTGTCAATCCGACAGGAAGTCCAGGATCCAGTCACACAGACTGGGGTTGACTCCTAGTTCCCTGAGTTTGGTGTCGAGTCTGGCGGGGACTATGGTGAGCTGTAGTCCACAAACAGCATCCTCACATAGTTCTCCGCCTTCTCCAAGTGGGTGGTGGCCTCATGTAAAGACTGGATTTATTCAAGGTCGATTAGCCGCAGATAATCTTAGGAGACTGTTACATGTAATTGACAACAGTAAGAATACTACAACTCCGGCCACGGTTCTGTCTAGATGCCATGAAGGCATTCGATAGACTAGAATGGTCATTTCTTTGGACGGTACTGGAGGCCCTGGGACTTGGAAAGGAATTTATACACATGATTAAGGTTCTCTATGCCTCACCGTCAGCAATGATAATGACTATAAAAAAATTATTATGCTCCACACTCTTCCCGGTGTCTAGATCTTCCAGACAGGGTTGTCGTCTGAGCCCCGGACTATTTTCGCTTTCCCTTATAGTAAAAGGGGGTGGTTCTACCTCTAAAAACCAGATCTATAATAATTCCCCTGCGTTGTGTCTTGTCCGTCTGTTAAACCCCTTTTACTTATAAAAAACCAGCACGGTCTTGTTATAACGGCGGCGAGAATAGGAAGCATCAAATAAGGAGGCAGAGAATTAAGTTACTGTAAAAACCCGCTTTTATTGGCAGAGTCAAAAAGTGAATAACAAGGAAAAATAGATTGTGCAATGATATAAGTGTACTCAAGTACTATGCCACCGATCACTTATATCAGACTAATCAAAAAGTAGATTAAAGAATGGTCAATGTAGGCCCGATGGTGGTCGAGTCTTCTTCCTGGAAAACAAAGAGATCCTGTTTCTCGTTCAAGTCGCTTCGCCGCCTGCTTCCGGTGGTGAGTTAAAAAAGCGTGTCCGTCTGTGTGTTCTGTTCGCTCTACCTAACATGCTAGTTTTAAAGCCTTTACTCCTCCCCTTTGGGATGAGCTAAAGTCTTACGTCAGAGGGGAAGACCTCTTCATTCTGATTGGCTAAGGCGCATAGTCTGCCATTTTGTGTCACCAACTAGGGAGACCTTTGAATTCTAGGGGCAGTCTTGACTATTTTTAAAGTACAAACGTACTATTCGGTTTTAACGTTTTTAAAGCATGTTGCATTCCATTTTACTGACTAATAGATTAAAGATCAGTTGTGACAAGGCTTATACAATGACTGTAAGTCTTTTCCTGGTATTTTTAGATGTTTAGAACTGTATTTAGCCTTCTTTGTTCTTTTTAACAAGAGCAAGGGAATCTATCTTTCTATATTTCAAGTAAAAGGTTATTTTATTATCTAGTTAGTATTTTAAGTCTACTTGCAACGTTTTTCTTTAATCCAACTAGGTTTTTGTTATCTAATTTATCCTTTAATAAGTCTAAAAACGGCCGGGGTTGTCTTAAACTGATTGGAATTAAAAGGTCTCTATTTTACCGTTATTTTCCTGTATAGTTCAAAGGTCTAATACCATCATAATTACGTTTGAAACCAAAACTAGCTGCCTGGCTTTTCGCCAGGAAGGGAGGGGCCATTTCAACCACCAGTCGCTTTTTGAAGCAATCGGAGCAGATGGTCCCCTTGAAATGTGTCAACTACAGTTGGGGGAAGTAATCACGCTATGGCTTAAGGGTCCGTGACAGTCCCATTGTTCAAATAGCCAAAGGCCTCCGGTAGATTTCTATAGCTTGACTGTAAAATAGAGCGGGTGAGACTAGTTACTCAATAGCCCTTTTGTTTTTATTGTTTACCTGGCAAGTCAGGTCAGCCTGAAGGCGGTACTCCTATTGTCTCAGGAAAGCCAGAATCACTGACTATATTTAAATCCAGTGCCTTATGGTGTTACTTTCAGAGGACCTGAGGCCCACCGCAGTATTCACTAACAAATGTAACTACTATTTGGGGGAAATACAGCTATCTAAGGTGTCGTGCACTGGCCTTACAATTATCAGCTTCGTCCAGTAGCCTGTTGACCTATCTTGGGAAAATGCAGACTTCATCATATTTTCCCACCCTTATTTTATAACAAGTTTGATCCGATAATTCTACCACACCCTCTAACCATTAGCCCAATTCATTAGACAATCAGAAGAAATCGCCCATATAATAATCAATGAGACACCACACAAAATACCTCTATATGCAGATGACTTATTAACTTTCATGGAAGATCCCTCCCAATCAGCCTCAAAGTTACTTAATATAATCGATGACTTCGGTAAATTATCGGGCTTCAAGATTAACTGGCCCAAATCAGCTTATCTTCCTCTTAATACTTTCGGGGCCATTTGGATCCGTCTAAAATCACTCTAGACGGCCATAGTAAGGGAAATATATGAAAATCTGCAAACTAAATCCTTACCAATCAATTTCTTCACTAATGTGTTTGTAAAGGTGTGTAGTAAGATGTATTAAAAAGTTGAAGTTCAAATCCTGTATGTTTTTTCGTAACAACTGCTCAAACTTGAGGTACCGAATACCGATTTTCGAAAAATCTAAGAATTTCTGTTTGGCCTTGGGTAACTTGTGAGGGGTCAAACTAGGGTTTTTAGTTGATTGCAATCATGTATTTTTAACTAAAATTATTCCTTGGTTGAAAAAAGGCCACGCCCACTCTTATATTTAAATTCGAAAGTAGCTTTATTTGTAGTTACAAGTAGTTACAAGTGCTGATCACTTCAGAAGTCAATCTCTGAGTCTTCTCCAGACTCACCAACATCATGACCACAATTCTTGCATGAAATTCCTTTACAGACTCCACATGCTGAGATGCACTTAACGCCATTCCTCTTGCAGCTGCACCGCCGGTTGCTGCAATCTCTGTCACAGTTGCAGCTTGTGAACTGCAGTAGCTCCTCAGGAGCCATGGGGTCTAGTGTTGGGAGTGGCTCATAGCCATGTACACCTAATGTCCATCCATAGTCACTGGGGTTCAGAGACATACTCTGCAGAAGGATCCAGTCCTGGGTTTGTAGGTAGGCACGGATATAATGCTGTGCAGCTGCACCCTCTGTTGGAGGTAGAGTTTCTGGTTTGATCAGCCCTGCCGCTGCCTTAACGTGAGAACATGTGTCGAATTTCACCCAAAGCAGTACCTGGTGCATGGTAAATGTACTGGAAGATGGTAGTACCAGCCTGTATCACTGCATCCTTAGTAGCTTGTGTGTCAAGGAAGATATCCATGTGTTCATCAATGTCCCCTGCACAGAACCTGCAAAAAAATGCACTTTGACATTTGTTTCAAATATAAAGTGAAATAGAAAAGAAAATACATTATTATTATTACCTGTCAAATAAGGTTGTTTTCCCATGGCCAGCTATTGCAGAAACCATATCACACTTGGAATATGGTGTACTAGCATCACTAGCACATCTGCATCTTCTGCCCGCACCTTAAAATAAAACAAAATATGCAAAGCGTGTTGCACTATACAAAACCAGATAAAACTATTCAAGTTTGAATACTCAAGAGTGAATACTTTTGTTTCCAAAGTAATTGCACTTTATAAAAATTAAATAGGCTACCTACACAAATGCTACTAACGTCAACAGAGTCATATGTAGCAGTGGCCAATGACTCTCTCACAATCGAAGTGTCAGCATCATTGTCACACTGCTCCACTGTCATGTTATGTTTTCTGAATGTTGAAGAGAGGAGGTGGATTAGCTCACTCTTGTTATTGGTGTTGTCCAGGAACTTTGCTCTTGGTGTCCAGTGTATCATATCCGGTCGAATCTGGAGATCACAGCATGGCTTCTTAGTGCACTGGATGTGGTCATGATCTTTTGGTGATCGGCTATAGCCATCAAAGACCACAATGATCTTTTGAGAGCGGCGGCCAAGACACTGTACGTAGCTCAAGTAACTGTTGGCAATCTCCTGCCAAGTCTGACCTTGTTCCCATTTTACCATGTAGAGAAGCCATCCGCCATCAACTACAAGAGTGGAGCAGGATTGGTTAGTGAGGTCAAGCGGATCAGTTAACTCCTTCAGGCTAGTCTTGGAAAAGCCTGGCTTGTTCGCCTTGTTCATTTTCTGAGCTTTATTGCTGAAGAGGGACAATGGGAAGGGAGTCAGCTCATACTCCAAGCTTGTCTCAACTGTCATATCCCGTTGGGCAAAAATGATCAGTCGGTTGAACAACTTCAGTGAGTCAAGGTGTATCTTCTTCTCGTTGATCTTGGGAATCTTTCTGAGTGATGACAGGGCTTGTACCTTTGACTTCACTTCCATGGTCGATGTCACTGACTGTCCATCCAGCTTGATCTGCATCTCTCTCAGCATTGACTGGGTCATCTCCTGTGCTCCTGAATCCTGTTGAGAAAGACTCAAGCAACTCCTTGTCTCGATCGGGGTCAAATGGGTTGTTCTCCTCAAACCATTGGAGGGCAAGTTCAATTGCTTCAGCATCTGTCTTCATCTGTGTTTTGCCAAGGTCTCTGTGGAGCGGAGCATGTTTCTTGATACTTTCCTCCATGCGCTGGTTGACATTGGAGAAATGACTGAGGGTGAGCACCCAGCACTTGTGACCAGAATCACTGTGTCTCATCCTCCCTCTGCTCAGTCCACCTTCTGACTTGGCTGCCTTCATCAATGTCTGCTCGATGGTTTCTGTAACTGAGGGGTACAATTGATTGATGAACACTTTCCCACCATGAAACCAGGTCCACACAAAGGTAATAATCAAATATTTAATATATAGCAAAAGGTACATATAATATTCACCATTACATTTATGATTTGAATGCTCTTGTAAGGCAAATGAGTACTCGTAGGAAAATCAACACTGAATGTCCAATCTCTGGTTACGCAGGAAGCAAGTATACAACCTGGCTCTTAGGGAATTATAACGATGGCACACTTAATGATTATAGCTGGATATACTGAATGGGTCCTCCCGGTTGTAGGCCGGTAGGGGGGGTAGGAGAGCCGTCGGCTGTATCCCGTCTGGTCAACGATGTCTAGGGAGACTTCACGTACAGAAGACAGTGCAGTAGAATCTTGATCCACAGATGAATACACCTTGGCTCTCTTGTAGGCTGTAGCTGTAGCTGTAGCTCCACAGTGAAGAAGAAGCGAGGCGACCTCAGTCTGGTCTGAGCGCCGTCTCACCTTGACTCCTCTCGGGGGTAAATCCAACACTCACAGGCGTCGGCGATTATCCGCTCCACAAATCAAAGTACCAAAGCAAATATATATTCCATGCCGCATAGGGCTCAGCAGTCGTCGGGTAGGTAATCCAATGTACAGGTCCACTCGGTCCTTGCCTAGAACTCCTCGGATGAAAGCACCACGTGTGGTCTGCCCAACCTGGTTAAGACTCTAGATAACACGAGGAAGCGATGGGGGTGCTGCTCACTTTAGAACTCTAACCGCACGATGCACCATACATAATAGACTATTATTACTTAATAGAAATACGGTGCCAAACTCTGACAATTCAGCTATTAATTCGCACGAGGTCTCACTGCTATTCTAAGGCCAAACAGGCCATACTACACCGCACGCGGTATCGTGGGGTGAGGCTTCACGTTCTGTTACTTAGTTGGGTAGAAGGGTAAAGGACTAAGGGATAAGAGGACTTCTACATTTCTTGCGCCATATTTATATGCACGGTGGACAAATAGTGCCACTCTGCTTTCGGTAGCCGTATTCCTGCGCGGAGCCGGGGCTAGTAAGGGCATGTCTCGTCGGTACCTTTGAACTTGAACGCCAGGGGCTGGTCCCTGGCGCCTGGTCCTTTTGTCCAATAAGAGAGTGAACTATTATGGGCTGTAGTAGAATAAAGGGATATTCCGTGTATATGTACAAGGAATATACAAGGGATATCAAACGATATACAAATACTATTCAATATATATCCATAAATAAATATATATATTCGGTTTAATCTGATCCTTCACAACAGCCGCCCCCTAATTAGTCCCACCTAATTAGCTAAGCAGAAACAGATTAACCGCACTGTCCACCACTCAATGTCCGCTGTAAGGGTCAGTCAACTCACAAAGTCATAGGGTCATGGTCGTCATCGATAGTATCGGGGAGCCTTGGCAGTTCTATTAGCCTCGCCACGGGTCGGGTGTAAGTCCGTCCTTGGACGAGCACTTCAGCTGCTCGGACCTTTCCATCGGCACCGGTGATCACTTTGCTTACGCGGCCAGCCGGCCACATAGCTCTGGGTAGTGACTGGTCGATAATCATGACGACTGTTCCTTCTGTCAAATTGTCTCTCTCTTTCACCCACTTCTGGCGGGTCTGTAGAGACGGTAGGTAGTGGAGTAGGAAGCTGTTCCAAAACTTGTCAGCCAGTACTTGACTGTACCTCCACATTCTTCGGCCGTTCGCTTCTTCAGGCCTGTACATTGTCTGTGGTAGCGCGGGGTCCAGCCGCCCCATCAAGAGTGTGTTGGGGGTGACTGGGTCGACATCTGCTACATCACTTGAGACGTAACCGAGGGGCTTTGAGTTCAATACTCCCTCGATCTCCGTGAGGACTGTCATTAGGACTTCTTCCGCCACGGTCTGGGCCCCAAGCACGGCGTACAGGGCTGTCTTTATGGAACGTACTTCTCGTTCCCAAGTTCCACCGAAGTGAGGTGCGTTCGGGGGATTAAACTGGAAGTCAATCTGGGATGGAGCGAGGTGGGTCTTAAGTTCTGGGCCCATAGCTTGGAAGCTCTCTCTCAGCTCTCTTTCTCCGCCTTTGAAGTTTGTCCCGTGATCAGACAATAATGTAGACGGTTTTCCTTTCCGTGATGTGAATCTTCGGAAGGCCATAAGGAATGAGTCTGTGCTCATGGTTGGAAGGAGTTCGATATGTATCGCTCTGGTGGTCATACATTTGAATACAATACCCCACCGCTTCTCGGTTCCTCTTCCTCTCTTTATATACAGCGGGCCAAAACAGTCCATACCGGTGGAGTGAAAGGGCTTGTCGCCGAGTCGGAGGCGACAGGGAGGTAGGTCAGCCATCCGGGGTATACTGGGCTGCGCGCGCCACTTACGGCAGTCTAGACAGGTTCGCTGGAAGCGCCGCACTGCTTCTCTCCCTTGCAGTATCCAATAACGACGTCTGATCTCCGCGAAGACTCTCTCTGCCCCTGCGTGGTGCACATCCTCGTCGTATTTCTTTATGATCAGCTCTGTGACCTTATGTCGGCTGTTCAAGACTATCGGGTACTTAACGTCATCCGGTAGGTCTGGGGCTCTCCGCAGACGACCACCCACTCTGATGAGATTATGGGCGTCGCTCTCGGGGGCTAGGTGGAGCAGTCTGCTGTCTGATGGGACGGGCTTTGCTCCCTGTAGACAGGCTAGCTCATCGGGGAACAAGTCTCTCTGGGCTCGTTGTAGTAGAAGGAGTTCTGCTTCTTCGTAGTCAGCTGCTGAAATGTCAGTTGTGGGCTGAACCTCTGGGTGGTGCCACAGAAATGTCTTTAGCTGCGCACTCTCTAGGGTGAGGCAATCGTCTAGAACCGGGTCTGTGGGGACGAGTGTGTGTGTCAACCCACAGAACATAGGTTTCTTGTTCTCTGCCTCCTCTTTACTCACCTCCCGTGGGGTGGGTGTAGGCCACTCTTCTTCGGGGAGCTTGAGGAACTCTGGCCCGTCACTGTAGAGGTTGTGACGGGTGAGGTCATCCAGGGACATTCCCCGGGTGATGACGTCAGCTGGGTTGTGTTTGGTGTCCACATACCTCCAGCTGGTTACTTCTGTTAACTCTTGAATCTCGGTGACTCTGACTCCCACGAAGACCTTGTATCTGCACGAATCAGACCGGATCCATGTGAGTACGGTCGTGGAGTCTGACCACAAGATTGTTCTTTGCACCGGGATGGTGAGTTCACGTTGGATTAACGTGGCGAGCTGCGCTCCTGCTAGGGCTGCGCAGAGCTCTAGACGCGGGATAGATTGTTGCTTGCGTGGGGCTATTCTTGAGCGAGCCAGGATGAAAGCAGTATGTATTTCTCCTCCCTCCTCTCGGGCACGCAAGTAAGCCACCGAACCGTAGGCTACTTCGGAGGCGTCGCTGAATACGTGCAGGTCGATCTTGCATGTCTCTGGCCTCACTGTGGGTGGGAAGTAGCTGCGGCGTATATTAACACCTGGGAGTGAGCGGAGTTCCATCTCCCACTCTCTCCATGTGGATGCAAGGTGTTCGGGTATGGGATCGTCCCAGCCCTGGTCTTTGTCCCATAGCGCTCTTACAATCATCTTTGCCCTGGTGGTGTAAGGTAGAATACATCCCAACGGGTCATATTGTCTGGCGAGTGTTCTGTATACACTCCGTCTGGTGGTCGGTATTGCCGTCGACCTTCCCTGCTCCTTGGTCAGGGGTTTGTGTCTATAATGGAGCGAGTCTGTTTTGAAGCGCCAGACTAGTCCTAGTGTCATTTCTTGGGCTTCTCCTGGGATGGTCGCCATCCAGGTGTCGCTGCTCGCTGCCTTGTCCTCGGGGGAGAGGCTGCGCAGTACTTGCGGGTCGCTGCTGGCCCACTGCCTGAGATCAAAGCCGCCTTTGATCAGGGAGGCGCGGAGCTTGAGTAGGAGAGCCTCGGCTTCTTCTGGCGTCGAGACGCTTTGTAAACAGTTGTCCACGTAGAAACTATTTGTCACACTTTGTTGGACCTCTTCATCTGCTGCTGGGTCCTCTGCGACGTGCTTTTGCAGTGCAAACGTAGCACAGCATGGGCTGCATGTGGTTCCGAAAGGGAGGACTTCCCATTGATAGATGGCTGGGTGCTCATCTCCGATCCTCTCTCTCCATAGGAACCGCAGTAGGGGCTTGTCCTCCTCCACTAGTCTCACCTGCAGGAACATCCCTTTGATGTCGCCGCTGATAGCCACCTTGTCCTGGCGGAAGCGTAGTAGCACGCCTAGTAGGGAGGGGCCGAGTGTTGGGCCGGCCAAGAGTTCTTTATTCAGATTTTGTGATCCGATCTGGTAGCTGCAGTTAAACACAATGCGATCCTTGCCGTTGTGGTGGACCTTGTGGTGCGGCACGTACCATGATTCGGTCGTCTGATCGGCCTCTTTGATGTCAATTTTCTTTATGTGTCCCGCTGTGATTAATTTGTTAATCTCAGCGCGGTACACAGCTTCTTGAGCGGGGTCTTTGGCTAGGCGCCGCTCTGTGTTCAATAGATACCGCTCCGTCGCCTCTTTTGTAGCGCGAAAGGTGGGCATTCCCTCTCGCCTCAGGAGTGGAGTTGCGTATCTCATCACTCCGTTGACGTTGACTCTCTTTGTCCCGTGCTCGAGGAGGGCTATAGCGTAGATATCTTCCTTAGAACGAATGTCTTTCTTTTCGCTCTTAAAGGGCATTGTCTCTAGTGTCCATAGCCTCTCGACATGCTGCAGGAGTGTGGTGTCTCCTTCTGTCGCTCTGGAGTGGAGGCAGCTAGTGGCTGCTGTTCGGTTAAGAGACTTGGCGAGGGGGCCTTGTAATGTCCATCCTAGGCGGGTCTCGACTGCTGCGGGGCTACCTCGGGGTCCTGTATGGACCCGGTCTATCGGGACTATGAGGTCTGCATGGTCGGAGCCTATCAGCAGGGTCGGGGTGGCACCGTCTATGAGCGGGATAGGGAGTTGACGCAGGTGCACATATTTATCCATCAGCTTGGCGATGGGGTAGGTGTACTGCGAGAGTCCTATTTCTTGGCTGGTGAAAGCATTAGTAATCCTATACCGTCTCTCGGGCTGCCCGCTTGCTGCGATAGTGAAGGAGACATTCTCGCCCTTTATCGTCTTTAGATCTCTTCTTATTGTCCGAATCGTCATCTGGTTCTCGCTCCCCCGCAGCCCCAGCTGGGCCGCAGCGGACGCGAGGAGAAGGGTCTTCTCTGACCCGTCATCAAGGACGGCGTAAGTGTCCATGACCTTATCTTGGTGACTCAGTGTTACACGGACCACCTTTAAGAGCACCTGGGCGCCGCTGCTGCATAACATACATACATAACACTTGCCTTTGTGCTGCTGGATGGTGCAGGCTTTCTTTTGTTACTGTCGTGTAGGACATCTAGATGGGCTCCGTCACACCGACTACACCTCTTCTTTAGGCGGCACTCGGCTGCCATGTGACTGCGCGCACATTGGTAACAGCGCCTGTTGGACTTTATCCAGTGACTCACTTCTTCAGCGGTCATCTTCTTGAACTGGTCACATTGTGACAACCAGTGTTCCTTCTCGCAGTACGGGCACACCATCTTCCACTTCTCTTTCCTCGAGAGGGTACTGTGGTTCTTGCTGCTCGGTACTGATTCTGATTGGTGCATGACAGTCACCGATCTTCGGCCATCGTTTACTCTCCTAGGTCCCTCTCTGGAGCTTGGTGTGCTCCGCACGAACGTATCCAGCCGTAGGCTGCTGACTTCTCTCGCCAGGAAGTCGGCTAGGTCTAGGAGGGATGGCTCGGGACCGTTAGGATCACGGTGGTCTCTTTGCCGCCTGAAGCGCTCCTGTCGGGCGGGCGGCAGCTTCTCTAAAATCCTCTCGACGTTCGAGTTTGCGTATAGTTCGTGCATACCCTTTTCTTGTTGCGCCCCCAGCATCCCTACCAGGGATTGTACTTTGATAGACAGGTCGTCTAGTGAGCGATTGTCTGTTGCTGGGGGTAGGCGGTCAATATGCCTTATCTCTTGTATTACGTAATCCCATATACGTCCATATCTTTGGTCTAGTGCTGCTAGAGCCGCTGTGTATGGGGTAGTAGAGGTGGCATAGGCCAGCGCTATGTTGTGCGCTCTGGGCACTTTCAGGTGCTTCAATAGGATCGCATACTTGTGGCGTTCATCAGCTACATCCACCATCATTGTCTCTAAGCACATCCGTAGCTCCGTGTACTGTGCTCGATTCTCATGGGTGAAGTCTGGAAACGTCGGTGTGCCAATGTATGACGCCGTGGATGGCTGGCACATCGGTGAGCGTTGGAAGAGAGGCCTCCTGGGCGAGTCTCCTCTTACGCCTCTCGGTGGGCTGGTACTGGCTGGGTACCATGGCCCGCTGGTCCAGGTGCTATTCCTCGGGACTGGTCGTGCGTCATGCTCACCCGTGAATCGAGTCAGGGGTCTGTAGCGCAGAGCCGCGGGGGTATAGCCTGGGCTGTACTGGACCTCCTGGTCCGGTGGAGTAATGTGCTGCTGTCGGGCTTGACTCTCCTCTTCTCCCTCTTCTTCCTCTGCCAGGTCTTCTAGATCCTGTAATCGTCTATTTAGCCTCTCCGCGGTGTCCGCCGTTCCTTCCTTGTAGCTGGGTCTCACTTGGACCGGTCGGGGAAGGGGGTCGGAGGGGGGTGTAGGCTCTCTCTGGCGGTCGGGTTCAAGGTCGCCTGCTCGGTCAGGGGAGGGTGCCCTTGACACGTGTCTTGACGAGGCCCTGGAACCCCTTGTGGAGGGAGGGGGTGTTGCCCTGGTGATCAGCTGCTCCATTAGCTGCGCTTGTAGTCTGTCGCGCTCGGCTTGTAGTCTGTCGCGCTCGGCTTCGCGCTGGATGAGAGCGATGTCGCGCTCTGCTTCTCTTTGGGCACCGTCAGCGGCGCGCTGGGTGTTGGACCGGTCTCTTGCCATATTCTCTTCCGTCTGAAGGCGTCTCAGCTCCAGACGTATGTGCTCTTCTTCGCTCCGTTGCTGTGTTTGGAGTCGATCGCGTTCACCCTGAAGTCGATCGCGTTCACCCTGAAGTCGATCGCGTTCGGTAGAGGCTGTCAGGGTGGCGAGGAACGCCTGTGACAGCATCCTCTCCGCCTCGCTGGGGGAAGACGCTTGTTGAGGTGAGCCGCTCCTGGCAGTACCGGTCGGGGATGCGTTCCCCTGCGGGGAGTCCTGGAGTTCTATCTCCTCGGCGCTCTCCTCATCTTGTTCCGTGCAGAGTTCCATCTCTGAAGGGTTGTCTTCCTCCCGGAGCTCTTGGGGGACTACTTCTTCGGTCGTGGCGGGGGGTAAAGTCGTGTCAGTTCCCTCCTGGTCCCCACCGTGAGCTTGGTCAGTTACATTAGAACCCACTAGGGCCTCTGTGGTCGGGGTATCCTGGTTGATAGGGTCGGACATCATTTTACTTTCTACTTTTACCGCGTTTACCGTTTGTAGAAGGCTAGGTAGTATACTGGCAGCGTAATCCTCTAAGTACTGAGGTGGCTGTCGTCTACGCTGCGGGCGTTCTACTTTAGGAGGACCGTTTCGTGGAGTGTTCATCATAGGCCATTTCAATATTAATACCACTATATTAATATTACACTGATTACCCTCCGGCTCGAAGGACCAATTGTAACTGAGGGGTACAATTCCCTGACTGTATTGATAAGTATGGTATCATTAAACCACTACCGCTTTATGTACTTTAACTACTGGCCATACAGTACACAATATCTAAATATGATGAACACTTTCCCACCATGAAACCAGGTCCACACAAAGGTAATAATCAAATATTTAATATATAGCAAAAGGTACATATAATATTCACCATTACATTTATGATTTGAATGCTCTTGTAAGGCAAATGAGTACTCGTAGGCAAATCAACACTGAATGTCCAATCTCTGGTTACGCAGGAAGCAAGTATACAACCTGGCTCTTAGGGAATTATAACGATGGCACACTTAATGATTATAGCTGGATATACTGAATGGGTCCTCCCGGTTGTAGGCCGGTAGGGGGGGTAGGAGAGCCGTCGGCTGTATCCCGTCTGGTCAACGATGTCTAGGGAGACTTCACGTACAGAAGACAGTGCAGTAGAATCTTGATCCACAGATGAATACACCTTGGCTCTCTTGTAGGCTGTAGCTGTAGCTGTAGCTCCACAGTGAAGAAGAAGCGAGGCGACCTCAGTCTGGTCTGAGCGCCGTCTCACCTTGACTCCTCTCGGGGGTAAATCCAACACTCACAGGCGTCGGCGATTATCCGCTCCACAAATCAAAGTACCAAAGCAAATATATATTCCATGCCGCATAGGGCTCAGCAGTCGTCGGGTAGGTAATCCAATGTACAGGTCCACTCTGTCCTCGCCTAGAACTCCTCGGATGAAAGCACCACGTGTGGTCTGCCCAACCTGGTTAAGACTCTAGATAACACGAGGAAGCGATGGGGGTGCTGCTCACTTTAGAACTCTAACCGCACGATGCACCATACATAATAGACTATTATTACTTAATAGAAATACGGTGCCAAACTCTGACAATTCAGCTATTAATTCGCACGAGGTCTCACTGCTATTCTAAGGCCAAACAGGCCATACTACACCGCACGCGGTATCGTGGGGTGAGGCTTCACGTTCTGTTACTTAGTTGGGTAGAAGGGTAAAGGACTAAGGGATAAGAGGACTTCTACATTTCTTGCGCCATATTTATATGCACGGTGGACAAATAGTGCCACTCTGCTTTCGGTAGCCGTATTCCTGCGCGGAGCCGGGGCTAGTAAGGGCATGTCTCGTCGGTACCTTTGAACTTGAACGCCAGGGGCTGGTCCCTGGCGCCTGGTCCTTTTGTCCAATAAGAGAGTGAACTATTATGGGCTGTAGTAGAATAAAGGGATATTCCGTGTATATGTACAAGGAATATACAAGGGATATCAAACGATATACAAATACTATTCAATATATATCCATAAATAAATATATATATTCGGTTTAATCTGATCCTTCACAACAGTTTCCATGGGCAGTGAAACTTTCGAATGTCTCCTTGTAAGCAGGCAAAGTTTCGAGTTGCTTCATGAGTTGACAGTTCAGCCGTGCACCATTGGCATATTGATGATGCCCTGCAGCCGCAAAGATGTCCAGCATCCTGCTAACAATGCAGCACAGGTGGCCGTTGTGATCTGCAAGCTGCTCAATTCTGATGAAGACCTTGATCACATCTACCATGTAGTGGTACTGCACTCAGAGAGCAGGCGTTCTTCCTCCTTCAGTAAGTCTTTTGAAGGTTTCTTCAAACCGCTGTTCAACCAGTGCCACTACTGGATGGTAAATGGTAAATGGCTGCTTTTTTATAAAGCGCTTTTATCCAAAGCGCTTTTATCCAAAGCGCTTTACAATTTCTTACTCACATTTGACCCATTCCCTCACACATTCACTCACACATTCACACACCGACGGCGGAGGCAACCATGCTAGGAGCCAACCTGCTCATCGGGATCAATTAGGGGTTAAGTGTCTTGCTCAAGGACACATCGACACGCTGCCCGGAAGGAGCAGGAATCGAACCGGGAACCTCCGGCAGGTAATTTGTTCCACAGGTAGGGAGCGCGGTAGACAAAGGCTCTGTGGCCGGCGGATTTCTTTTTAACCCTAGGGATCGATAGAAGCCCTGCATTTTGTGAGCGCAGAACACGAGCGGGCGAGTATCGGGAGATGAGATCGGATAGATAGAGCGGTGCAAGCCCATTAAACATTTTGTAGGTGAGGAGTAGCACTTTAAAGTCAGATCGGGCTTGGATAGGAAGCCAGTGTAGGGCGGACAAAACTGGTGTAATGTGATCACATTTTCTAGTTCTAGTTAGTATCCGTGCAGCCGCATTTTGCACGAGTTGAAGATTTTTGATGCTTGAATTAGGTAGGCCTGAAAAAAGTGCATTACAGTAGTCCAGACGTGATGAGACAAAAGCATGAATCAGGGTTTCAGCATCAGCCAGAGTTAAAATGGGGCAAATCTTTTCGATATTACGAAGATGGAAGAATGCAATTTTGGTGACATTTTTTATATGTGCATTAAATGAGAGTGAGGAATAAAAAATGACTCAGAGGTTTTTTATGGTGGAGCTCTGGGATACATGACAGGTATCAAAGTTGAGGGAGATGTCCTGAAACAGGCCTCTGGGGTTTGGGGGGCCAACAATTAACATCTCAGTTTTATCTGCATTAAGGAGTAGAAAGTTTTGCGACATCCATTTTTTGACGGCAAGCAAGCAGGCCTCAAGGTTTTGTAGTTGGGAGGAATCATTTGGCTTAATAGGTATATATAATTGGGTGTCATCAGCGTAAAAATGAAAGTTTATGCCAAATTTGCGTATGATATCGCCGAGGGGTAGCATGTAAATCGAAAATAGCAAAGGGCCCAGGACAGAGCCTTGTGGGACACCACATTGCACTGGGAGGGTCTCAGATGTTAAATCATTATAGACCATGCAGTGTGTTCTATCAGTTAAATAGGATTTAAACCAAACTAGTGCGAGACCCCGAATGCCAACATGATTCTCAAGCCGACCTAGAAGAATCGAGTGATCGATAGTGTCAAAGGCTGCACTGAGATCAAGCAATAAGAGCACAGAAGTGAGGTTTGAGTCAAGAGAGAGCAGTAAGTCATTTGTGACTTTGGTAACCGCCGTTTCGGTGGAGTGTAAGGCTCTAAAGCCAGATTGAAATGATTCATTAAGATTATTGTTTGATAAATGGTCAGTAAGTTGCGTTGCGACGATCCGTTCTAACAGTTTGGATAGGAACGGAAGATTGGAGATAGGTCTGTAATTTTTCAAGATTAGAGGGTCGAGGTTCGGTTTTTTAAGTAGTGGTTTAATGACGGCTGATTTAAAGGCCAGGGGCACCACGCCAGTAGACAAGGAGGTGTTGAAGATATTGAGTAGGGCAGGGCCTAGAGTTGGGAAGAGTTTTTTGATGAGAGTTGCTGGAAGAGGGTCAAACAGACAGGCTGAGGGTTTAACCGCGCCAACCAGTTTAGAGAGGGCACTAAGTGAGACGTTTTCAAGGCAGCATAGCGTATGGCTGGAATCAAAGTCAGGGGGAAGGCCCATCAGAGGTTGGGAGGGACTCTGATTGTTGAGTAAAGCAACAATTTCATCTCTAATGAGGTCAATTTTCTTGGTAAAAAATGTCATGAATTCGTTAGCCGAGAACGCATGGTTTAGGGCACTTGGTTGTTTCTGCGTACGTTTTCAACCCTCCCCTGTCACGAACGCTGTTTCTTGCCTCCCACAAGCCGGCTGCAATGTGGACTAAGTCATACATAGCACAAGTCCCCTCCGGTACTTGAGGTAACAGCAGTCGCATCTTTTCACCTGCGCAGCTCGCTCTCTCAGTGGCGAGGAGTAATGCGTGGGAGGCTCACGCTGCCCCTGACACTTCCTGATTCTACTGCGCAGGCGCACCAACTGACCTGTAGGAGTCGCTGTCCACAACGCCCGATCCCCACCCATCAGTTTCCCACCCCCAGGCACGCGGGAACTATAAAACGGCAGGGGGTGCTGGGGGGTCGCCAGATAAAAAAAAAAAAAAAAAAAAAATTTGCGGTCAGGCCACTGAACTTAGAAGCAGGCCAGGCCAGTGTTTCTATTTGCACCAGCGCAATAGTTAGATAACCTAGGTGGGGAACAACCAGGAGATCACTGCAACTCACACAAGTTGGAGAACTATCTCTCTCTCTCTCTCTCTCTCATTGACACATGCTAGCCTGTAATAATCCCCCCCAGAAAAATGTACTTTGCATTTGATATATTGCAAATATATGCCATCACACACACTGGCATTTAAAGGGTTAGAATTATAAAATGAATATGTGGTGTTATGATCAGGGCTGAAGTTGAATAAAATATTGTATTTATCAATTACAAAAAACTGAAAATCCATAAAAATCTGTGTTGTTGCTAATCATACATAATTATGCTAGCCTGTTTTTTAACAATAAGTTGTGATGCCATCACAAACACTGGCATTTAAAGGGTACAAATAAAAAAAATGCCTGCACCAGAATGCAGGAAATTAAGTCTTTGTAACAAAAAAATTCCTGGTGGGGGACCCCCAGACCCCCTGCTTAAAAAGTGGCCTGACTGGGGCTATATTTCCTGGCCTGAATGATTTCCCCAGTCCGGCCCTGGTTAAAAGCCTCCAATGCTTATTAGTGTGTGTGCGTTTGAACGTTTGCATATTTCAACCATACATTTCCATTTAAAATAATTTTTTTACCTCCTATAATAGTGGGGGTCGCGGCTCTCTGACACCGTTTTTTTTGGGTCGCGGCCTGAAAAATTTGGGAACCCCTGGTCTAGCCTGTACCCCCCATACATGTTGCTGGCCCCCGTCAAAACAGTATCCTATCAGCCTCTCCATGGGCAGGTCGAGGCGTAAAAGTATTTTATACACAAAAACAGTGTCTCGGCTGTTGTGTCTGGGCCGGGCATTGTAAAAACCCCAAAAGAAGTTCTGAGCTTCCAAGTTGTCATCGGCTAACTGTATATTACACAAGAATTGTTCTTTTCCAGTGAGTGACATCAGTGGTTCCGTCAGCGCTCAAGCCAAAGATTGGGCTTTTGGATGCTTTGCCTCTAATTTGTCGCTGAATATCATGGGCAAGCAGCTGTAAGATTTCGTTTTGGATGTTGTTGGACATCCAGTTGTCTCTCTTTTGGAGCCAATTCTTCAACTCGGGATCAGACTCGGTGCGCACTCTTTCCATCATGAGCTCAGCTGCCATAACACCCCATCCCTATTTGCATCACCCCTCAGTGGAAGCCCCTGGCGCCCGAGGGGGGGTATAGGGGAACAGACTCAGTTAACTCCTTAATACCTGATGCTGAGGCTGAACCTGTCGTCTCTGTCTCTCTCTGACGTTTATCAGATTTAGTGGGACTGTCACTGGGACCGGCAGGACGTTTCGAAAATAAATCTGATATTTTTCTTTTCTGCGAGTGAGACATTCTGTGCTAGCAAAGTCTGACTACTAGCTCAAATCGACTGACTGCGCAAGCACTGTATCACAGTAGCTCAGTGGTTCGTGGCGCGTGGGAAGGGCGGGAGACGGGAGGTTAGTTGTTTCACCTGTCATTCAACAATTAGTTGTTTCACCTGTCATTCAATCAGTCTGTGACAGTCTGTCATCACTCGAAAATCTACTCGGTTTTACACGTATGATTGTGTACATACAGTAGTGTAATGAATGAATGAAAACTTTATTTAACAGATTGGAGAATGGCTACAATACAGTACGGCTCAATACACACAATATTAAAATGGTGACGTGCTTTGAGCAGGATAAACTTATAATATGCAGTGTTACAGTTATACAGTTACAGTATATACAAATATATAAATACTGATTTTTTTTTTTTTTTTTTTTTTTTGCAATAATTGAGAGGGGGTGCTGCAGCACCCCCCGCACCCCCCCTTCCCGCGTCCCTGCCCACCCCCTAATACGGCCAATGTGTATTAGTACGGACGACCAGCTAAACTGAAAGCAATGTGGAGCGCTCGAACAGGCGAGCCCAGCGTCTCCAGTATTCGTGGTGAGCGCCTTGCCCACTACGCCACGTAGCCGCCCATATATATATATATATTATATATATATATATTATATATATATATATTATATATATATTTTTAACTCATAAAATAAATTGGGTCGCACCTAAATCGGCAGGGTCGGTCGGCAACCGGAACCAAACCATTTTTTCTTTTAGGCCTGGGGTGGGGGGGAACTGTACATTGGAGGTGGTTAGGTGGGGGGGTGGGGGGGTTTACTGTACATTGGATTATCCACGAAACCTTACTTTGTCCCAAGAAGAGGGTCTCGTGTATAATTGGGTTAGGACATAATTTACTGTACATTGGAGGGGGTTGGGTTAGGAGGACATTACATATTACCAGTGTTGGGCAAGTTACTTTAAAAAAGTAACTAGTTACAGTTACTAGTTACTTCTTCCAAAAAGTAACTAAATTACGTACTCAGTTACAAATTATAAAAGTAACTAGTTACTTCAGAAAGTAACTATTGCGTTACTTTCAAGCTTTTTTTTTTACATAAACAACATACACAAATCTAAACTATTTTAATGTTGCTGTGGGACAAAGTGAGACTAGCCTCCAATCAAATGCCATGTATGTAGATATTATAATTACTATGTTTATATAGTGGATCATACAAATACAAACAGAATAGATGTTTTGGAACTTTTGATATGTATTGCCCCTCAACAGGCCACAACTGGGCAACATTAAATTATGCTTGTTAAGCAAAAATAAATAACAAATATATATTGATTGATTGAACATTTTAATTAACAGATTGCAGAATGGGTACAACAGTACGGCTCAATACACACAATTGTTAAGGGGATGCAGACCAGAGAAAGAGTTTCGTCTTGTTTACATCAGGGTCCCCCATTTTCAATTCATGACATTTATGACGAAAGTCTTTCTCTGGTCTGCATCCCTAGACCTGTCTCAAACCCTGCCCCTTTTCTTGATCCTCCAATCACAGCTGTCGCTTACCTCTGACTTCCTCGTACAAACTTTGTTTGTACGAGGAAGTCAGAGGTAAGCGACAGCTGTGATTGGAGGATCAAGAAAAGAGGGCAGGGTTTTGAGACAGGTCCATGAGATGTACTGTACTGTACCCATTCTGCAATCTGTTAATAAACTTTTCAATCAATCAATCAATCAATGACATACACAACATACAGATATAAGAATCTAATCGAATCATCTAAACGAATCTAATCATGACATTTAAGACATGCATGACATACAGAGATATATATATCTCTGAGCACCTGAAGCCTGTGCTATTAAACCAGGAAGTGCAGCACTGTTGATAAGGCTGTCGGCACTGCAGTAGAGCCACTCAGTGCCCTGCGCTGCAAAGAGTGAACACAAAACGCTCATGGACCCGCGGTCTCATGTTGACTGAGTCGCTTGTGTTGTTCGTTGGATTCGTTTTGGATTATTTGGGCTCAAAACGTACACTACACAGACCGCGGTCTCATGCTGACTGATCAGTGATCGCTTGTCTTGTCGCGCTGTGTGTCAGACTCTGGATGCTTTAGACACCCGCCCACCTCCACCTCTGATTGGCTTACCATGACATTTTATTCAACCTCAGCCAATCGTCAGCATGTATGCTTGGCTCGCGCACTGCCCACTAAACAAGGAAGAACATTATTGCTTCTCTGCGCAGAGATCTGTCTGATGAAAGAAACAGGTTCATTCATAGTAACGCGCCGCATTTTTTTGCAGTAACGCTAACGGCGTTATTAAGATTGGAAGAGTAATTACTCGTTACTGAAAAAACTAATGTCGTTAGTAACGCCATTACTTATAGCGCCGTTATTCCCATCACTGCATATTACATACTACATGTACATATTACATTACATTACATTACATTACATTTCTGCTTTGCACTATATAGTATATTGTATATTAGTATATTGTATAGTATATTGTATGGTAACTCAGTTACTTCTACTTTGCATTGAACATTGTACATATTGAACACTTGTGTCTACGTACGTGACTTCTATTTTATACTGCTATACTTATTTTATTTTATACTTATCTTTTTTGTCTAGCACAGTCTCTGGAGTGTAACAGAAAGAAGCATTTTGTATAAAAGTATTCTGTACTTCTGTATGACAACTAATAAAGAAACTTGAAACTTGAACTTGATATGGTATCTCTGGTGTAAATTGAGCTATTTGGCCAGGGGCAAGTTGAGCTGGTGATTCAGTTCAGAATGTTCAGATGTTCGTTATTTTTCAAGTTCAAATTCAGATTTTGCGTTTTCTTTCAGACCACACTTTAATCCATTCTGCGCCAAAAATGAGTTAACTCATTATTTTGCCGTCCAACCGTTGAGCGCCTCGTTATTGGATCCTTTTTTCTTTTATTCGCTATTTCCATTCATAATTCATCGGGGCAGCCTGTGCATGCTGTTCTGAATGTGTCTGAGCTGGCAGACGGTCAATATACCGCCCTCTAACGCCTTCGGCCGCTATTGCACTCCATTTGAAACCATGTAGTTTGTTTTCTGGGCCGAGCTGAGCCATGTGGGCAGGGTTTAAATACTCCGGCAAGGCAAACGCTTACAACGATGCATCAACTAGGCTGCCTCGCCCGCTCCTTCATATGCAATGCCGGATAACGTGGGACGGAGTACCGCGACCAGTACTTGGATTGGCGATCAGATAATTGGATTATTCTTTTTGCATTACATCAGAGACAAGGTAAGGACACTATTATATCCAATCTTGTGTTGATCTGATATTTTTTTCTCCCGCGATCGAAGCTGTCTGTGTGGAATGTGTGTGTGCTGTTTTCCGTTGGTCACATAACAGCACGGATGGGGCGCCCCGCTCCAAGCCCCATTTCATGTGTGCATGAGGAGACATAATAACGATAATCTAGCGTTGATTTCAGGAAGATTCGATAATCAGGCGAAAAATGACAACGTGATAACTAGGCCTGCCGCGATAAGCAATAAATCGATTAATCGGCGCAATAATTAAAATAAATGCAATGATTTTGACGGGCGCGATTAATTGCTATTTGCGCGTTTGTTTTAATGAGGCAGAACCAGTACCCCTTGTCAGTCACTCTCCGTGTGGGGGGCCGCTGGCCTTACTACAGAGTACAGCACGGGAGCTCCGTGGGGCACTAGCAACGCCACATAGCTTAACTACATTTCTCAATAGTGTTGCTCCTTTTAACCAAGTAGCGTTATTTGTAGTGTAGCTATTTTTAGACCCAAGTAGTTACTCGCTACTGCCCGGAGAAACTGGACTGCTAAATAAAGATTAAAGATCTAGCGTTGATGCTATTCAATGCTAAGTATCAACATTAGCTAAATAGCTAACAAACGAAATACAACGTATAGCATAGCTAGCTACAACACAGAATAACGTTAATACAATTACATGCATCATTGTTTACAATGAACGGGTGGGGCTAGTCAAAGGACTGGACACGGGGACAAGTTAAACATGAATTAATTTATTATAACGGGTCGTTTCGGGGTGGTTAGGTGGCGTAGCAGAGATTGCGTTCGTCACCAACCCCGAAGCTGTGAGCTGGATTCGCCTGTTCGAATCCAGCTCACAGCTCCGGGGTTGTCACCAGCTTGGCTGGCCGTTCACACTAATACAATTGGCTGTATTAGAGGGTGGGTGAAGCTGGCGAGGTGGGTCCGGGTCGTTGTAAACAGCGACTCCTACAGCTCGGTCGGGGCGCCTGCTAAGCGCGGATAGGACCTGAGTGGGATAGTGTGATCCTTCCACACGCTACGCCCTCTCAGGGAGGATCCGCGCTGCCAAGTGAAAAGAAGCGGTTGATTGGCTGGACGTGTGTCGGAGGAAGCACGTGATAGCCTCCACTCTCCCAGATGATCTGACTGTGGGGGGTAAGTGCGCAGTGACCAGGAAGGGATTGGGAATTGGCATACGACTAACATTGGGATGGGAGAAAAATTGGAGGAAAATGGAGGAAAAAAAAAAAAAAAAAAAAAAAACAGGTCGTTTCGAGTACTATCTCTATTGGAATGGAGACTTCAGCACAGGATAAACTAGGGATGGGCAAAAATAATCCAGATCGATTGATCACATGATGTACTCGAGTACTCGTGGAGGAAAACGCTGTACAAAATAAACGTCTCCAAAAAAAGGTGGAGAATTATTATGGTTTGCGGATTGCACTAACGGGGAGAGATAAGGATTGTACAGCCAGTATATGAGACATCGGGATCATTAAAAGTACACAACGCAGAGGGATTGGATGGAGAGATGATAACACCAGAAGACGTGATACTGGCCGATTGATCAGAATCTAACAGTTGGTGCACGTTTTGGACCCGGATTTGCAAGAGATAAGAACAACGGAAAAATACTTTTTCAATAATGGGGCGACAGTGAATAGCAGTCTGTGTGGGAGAATCATGATCGAGCAAGGCCGGCCAGCCCTGGGAGAGAGCGCAGAGTCGAGCGGTCATGAGGCGAACCAGCGCTGTAGGAGAAACAGCGTTCAGGAGAAAGATGTGAGTTCACTGTGCACACACGGTTGTTTTGATCTTTTAAGCCAAATAAAAACGAACAGATAGTGCATCCGTAAATAAGTAGCGACAGAGAAGCCAGCTGTAATGTGTTTTGAAGACACAGAGGAAATAGTCACGGTGTAGGAGTGTGTTTTGGGACAGAGCAGAGCGGTACGGTTTTTGTTTTGAAAATCGAAGGTGTTATCTGAAAGGGAACCAAAACAGTCATAGATGACAAAAGAAAGCAAAATAGGGCAGAAGGAGCCATAACGGCGAGATGAGGAGAGGGGGGGATGCTGAACCAGACTGAAAAATTGTTATGGCGGGATTGTTATGACAAGACTGTCGCCTGAGACGGCCCACCTTAAACTGGTCGCTGTGGTCTCAAGACGGCCGGAATTTGTCGTGACGGGAGGAAAGTCGATCAGGGGTTTACCTTAAAGTGTGTATCAGGGTTAGAAATAAACTTTCTTTTTTCAGGGCTTTTTTTGCCCCCCCCTAATTGATTTTCGGGGGCTTTTTTTTATTTATTTCGGGGGCACAGAATTTTTATGATGAAAATGTACATAAAGATTATAAAACATTGTCGAATTTTTTTTTTTACAGTCTTCGTCCCTATGTTTGATAACGTAATGTTAATGTCTCCATATATAGGGCTCTACTAACCTTTTTCCCAAGGAGCACATGTGCTCCTAAATAAAATTTAAATAAATAAAATCTAAATAAAAATTTAGGAGCACACAAAGAAATTTAGGAGCACAGTGAAAATTGTTCAAGTAACACAGAGTTTATTAACAAACTATTTATTACATGCATATTATACTGTGCCTGTGCATACTAAGGGATAAACATCTATGCAAATAGCACATACCACCAAAATCACAAATTGGCCCATGCCTATAAAAGGATATCAGTTGTCAAGCTGCTTTTGTATGTTGTAGTCTTGTCACGATACCAACTATAAGGGCCAACTTGACTTTAACAAAAACAATAAAACTATAAGCCCTTGAGGAGGCTGTTACCGGCTAAAAACCTATAGTTGACGCGTCTGTGGCCGCTGTTGTATACCGTCTGGTGAAAGGAATGAATGTCCACAAGGTCCGTTCCACTAATACCCCAAATGGGTTTATTTACCACATAATTAACGTATGCACCAATTGCATGCGATACAAAGCAAATGCCAACGATACCTTCAAAAGAACAAACAAACACTATACACTACAAACAAAACGATAACAAAACAACGTGCCGTGTCGACGTGACGACTTGACGGCTTGACGTCCTGACGGTCAAAAACTGTTTGGCTCTACCGGTAACCAAACGCACCTGCCTGTCATCAGTCCCGTTACTCATTAAGTAGCTACGTATGTCACCTACTGGTGAGCAACGGGAACTGATGCCACAAACTCAATTTGGCAGGCTGGCAGGCACAATGTATTACAGGCAGAATTCATCATAAATACATAAATCCAAACAAATGCATAAAATATAACATATGGCACTACAACCATGTAAATTGGCTCTTACACGCCGGCCTCTAATTGTTAAATGTCATAACATATAACAATTATAACATAAAATGAAAAACAAAGAGCCAAAGTGTGCCATATAACCACAAAACAAATCAATGCCATATAACCACAAAACAAATCAAATATGAGACTATCGCCTCGTGCAAAACAAACTTAGGACCAAGCCCGGTCAATGGTCATTCCAAGATCAATGTCTTGGCTTTAAGCACCGAGCACCCCAAGCCGTTCTCGTCTGGGAAGGCCTCTAAAAACTCTGCCGAGGAGCTGCAGAGTTGCAAATGTCAATAAAATCTCCCGCCATCTAGTCCATTGGCGCTCAATGTCATTGGGAATGTTTTCATCCCAGCTGCACACTCTTCTCCACAGTTTGAGCAGCATGGACTTGGCAGGAAGTGATAAAATCTCCCGCCATCTTGCCCATTGGCGCTCAATGTCATTGGGAATGTTTTCATCCCAGCTGCACACTCTTCTCCACAGTTTGAGCAGCATGGATTTGGCAGGAAGTGTAACTGGGCCAAGGAAACTCAAGGGATGGCACACCGAAATCTGGTTGTTCAGCGAAGTTCCCAGGTTGCTCAGTGTCTCTTCCAATCTGCTCACAGAAATCATATTGACAGTGGCCACTGAAATCCCATTTTCAGGACCGTTATTTTCTTGCAGGGGGCCGTTGACCACCCAGCCCAGAACAGTTCTCATAGCATACGGACCATTTCCACGGCCGTTGATCACCTCCCAAGGTTCCAATAACCTGGGAGCATTGGTACCAATCAATAGATCAACATTTGCCTTTATGCTGGGAATTTGGACATGGGACAGGTAAGGCCACTTCAGCAAATCTTCCTGTGATACAACATTGTCACTTGTCACAGGCATTTTCCTTTGTGAAAGGACTTCTGGGAGGCTATAGAAAGTGTCCCCATTGAGACCAGAGACCTCCAAACCTTTCAGTGAGGTACTTGATACCACCTGCTCCTGGCTCAAAGTGCGCAGAAGGAAGCTAGTCTGTGGTCCAGTCACATCCAATGCACTCATTAAATGTTCAGAACAAAATGTTGCAGAACTGCCAGGGTCGAGAAAGGCGTATGTTTGCAGTATCTTTCCATTTGTGGACTTGACTTGGACTGGCAGAATGGACAGCTTACAATTTCCTCCGCCGGCCCCAGTAAGACCACACGTCTGCGTGGCTATAGTGACACTTGACTTGACAGCTGAAGTGACACTTGCAGATGAATTAGGCTGCTGGTAAGTGCTGAGGTAAGGCCTGTCAATGTGAAGCATGGTTGGATGTTTTTTCTCACAAACCTTGCAGGTTAGGCGCTTGTCGCAACCAGCACTCATGTGACCGGAACACAAACATCCGAAACAAATCCTATTTTGCTTTATGAAGATAATTTTATCATTGTGGTTCTTGCCTTTCAGCCGCGGGCACTCTGACAGAGAGTGATCCTGAAAGCAGCATACACAAGACTCAGATTTCTCCATTTCAAAATCCTGCCCCCTATGGACAGAGCCTGAATTGACTTTGAAATCATGTCCCCTATGGACAGAGCCTGAGTATGCTCCGCTATTCTGTCCCCTATGGACAGAGCCTGAGTCTGGTTTAGAATCATGTCCCCTATGGACAGAGCCTGAATTGGCTTTGGAATCCTGTCCCCTATGGACTGGGCCTGAGTCTGGGTCCTTGGAGTCCAGACGTGTGACAGTTGTAGCAAAGCTGTTGCCTTCAGCTCTGCCAAACTTGGACTGAGGCTGGAACTTGCTCCTGTTGCTCAATCCATCCTTTATGGTTGGTTTATCCTGGATGTCACCGAAAAGTGGGTCAGAAAGGATCCTGACCTGACGTTCCACGAATGTGACCAGATCATTAAAAACAGCTCTATGATGTCGTCGCTCAAGTAGCTCATAAGCTGTTGTCCTCCATCTTTCCCTAAATCGGTAGGGCAGCTTGGTTATAATCATGCGCATGTTGGTAGGCATGTCAAGCTCCTGCATGTGTTGCATCTCTGTCATCACGTTGCAACAGTTGCGCAGGAACAGAGAATAGTCCTGTAGTGCCTTTACATCTTCAGCCTTAACTGCGGGCCAGGCCAAGGCCTTTTCGATATATGACGTAGCGATCTTAAATTCATTCCCGAAATGTTCTTTCAGGAGACCTTTGGCCATGTCATAACCACGGTCTGGCATCATGTGCTGACAACTCCTTACCAGCTCACGTGGTTGTCCTTTTGTGAACTGTTCCAAAAAATATAAACAATCAGCTTTGTTGGCCTTTGCTTCAATATTGTGCTCAAAGGATCTTATGAAGCTCCTGTAGTGAAGCGGGTCACCATCAAAGGCAGGTATGTCTCTGGATGGTAGAGACATTGTGAGCTGTTGTTGCACAAGAGCATTAGTGATTTCATTCTGCCGTTGCAGGACTGTACTCAAGTCTCCTTGAAGTTGTACTTGACAAGGTTGATACAGTTGTGGTTGCACAGCAGCTCCACCTTGTGGTGGCATTTGAAAAGGTTGATAC
This sequence comes from Notolepis coatsorum, assembly GCF_963971535.1. Classification (NCBI taxonomy): domain Eukaryota; kingdom Metazoa; phylum Chordata; class Actinopteri; order Aulopiformes; family Paralepididae; genus Notolepis; species Notolepis coatsorum. The sequence goes on from NC_140170.1 coordinate 65,360,856, forward strand.
AATTGTGGTTGGACAGCAGCTCTACTTTGTGGTGGCATGTGAAAGAGGGGTGGTTGTGCAGCAGCTCCACCTTGTGATGGCATGTGAAAGAGGGGTGGTTGTGCAGCAGCTCCACCTTGTGATGGCATGTGAAAGAGGGTTGGTTGTGCAGCAGCTCCACCTTGTGATGGCAGGTGGAAGAGGGTTGGTTGTGCAGCAGCTCCACCTTGTGAGGGCATGTGGAAGAGGTGAGGTTTAACCTTTGGCTTGACAACAGGCTCTGGCATAGGAATGCTGAATTGCTGTGCTGTCGGATTTAGCACAGTATGGCTTGAATGAGGAGGTCCGGTGTGATTTCCCACATGCCTTTGGCTAGAGGTTCGTGACCGTCTCCCTGCATCTGACGTAGTATGCATAACAGCCAAATGGGCAGTGGATACAGCCAACTCAGCCTCCATTTCAAGCTGCTCCTTTTTCCTCCTTAACACTTCCTTGCTCCTCCTTAACTGTTGCTCTTGCTCCTCATTATTCCTCCTTAACTCTTCCTCTTGATCCTCCAGAGCTTGTCTCTCCTTTAAGTATGCTGCTTTCACCAGCAGTGATGCTCTTTTAGCCTCTGCTATGAGGCGTTCAGAGCTGGCACTGCTACCACTCTTTCTGCTGCCTTGTGAGCGTCCAAAGGAGATATTTGAAATACTGTCATTTGGTTTCACATCATCAACCACTGTTTGTATGTTGTCTGGGCGCACGTCATCTGTGGGTGCACTGACAGTGTGCACCTCCCTTGTGTGCACATCCTCTGTGTGCACAGCCTCTGTGTCTACACAGACAGTGTGCACATCCTCTGTGTGCACAGGTTCTGAGTGCACTTCACCCTGGCTATTTGTAATTGCCATATTTTGTGCCAGCCAACTCTCAACAAGCATGTGGAAGCTTTCCAACGTGTTTATTCTTGACCCAAACCAGGCAGTTTGTAATGCATTTTCGTCCGGGGACATAGTTGACGTATTCATAAATTCATTTTGTACAGATTTGGCTGTCTCACACAGCCTAACATATTCACATAATACACCTTGTACCCCTGTCACGTCAGCATTGTGCATAAATACCTCCATCATTTTGTACAACTTTTTTGCCTTATTTAATTTATCTGATCTTTTATTTTCCAATTTTCCCAATTTTTCCATTACAGCCTTTAAGGTCAGTTTAATTTCCCTTTTTTCCATTGTGACAGTTTTCACAGCCGCCTCTGCACCGACGAGTTGCTCATTATTAATGTCTTGATTGTCATCCGCAACGCTCATGTTGACAATCAGCAGTGAAATGATTGAAGCAATACCGTTATGCCCGGCGCGCACGAAGGGATTCAAACAGTCAACGATAGTTGTGCGTGGCGCACATAAACGGATTCAACGCCAACGGTGGCACGCACAAACAAATCAAAGTTAACGGTAGACTGGTACGCGCAGTCTATTTTCAGCTACCAATGCATTGGACTTTATGCTCGCAAAACGTAAGAGTTGTGTGCACACATTTACTATGGCCAAAAAAAGGGGTAGCGCTACCTTACCTCGGCTTGTAGCCTACCACGGAAAATGTTGGCAGCTGACGTTGGGTACCGTTGGTTGTAGTCGGAGCTCTGATGAGTAGGTTGACGTTCAGCGCTTCTCAGCTCAAGGCTATGTTGACATCCAACAGCTGGAACTGCGCAAATCCCACGCAGTCCTCAACGCATCAGCTCCGCGCGCGCATCAAAGCGAGGCTGAATGGCTTCCCCGCTGTCCTCAACGTTTCTTGTTGCGCAAAGCTTAAACCTACTTTGCTCGTCCTTGCTGTGGTTCTGGCTGATCCACTTTACTGATGAGCAAGTTTTTGACTTGCTTTGCTCTTGGTGTGGTTCTCAATCCACCTTTATACTAAAGAGCACTAGTTTTTGACTTGCTCTTCATGTGTTCTCAACGAGCACCAGTTTTTGACTTGTATAAGGGCCAACTTGACTTTAACAAAAACAATAAAACTATAAGCCCTTGAGGAGGCTGTTACCGGCTAAAAACCTATAGTTGACGCGTCTGTGGCCGCTGTTGTATACCGTCTGGTGAAAGGAATGAATGTCCACAAGGTCCGTTCCACTAATACCCCAAATGGGTTTATTTACCACATAATTAACGTATGCACCAATTGCATGCGATACAAAGCAAATGCCAACGATACCTTCAAAAGAACAAACAAACACTATACACTACAAACAAAACGATAACAAAACAACGTGCCGTGTCGACGTGACGACTTGACGGCTTGACGTCCTGACGGTCAAAAACTGTTTGGCTCTACCGGTAACCAAACGCACCTGCCTGTCATCAGTCCCGTTACTCATTAAGTAGCTACGTATGTCACCTACTGGTGAGCAACGGGAACTGATGCCACAAACTCAATTTGGCAGGCTGGCAGGCACAATGTATTACAGGCAGAATTCATCATAAATACATAAATCCAAACAAATGCATAAAATATAACATATGGCACTACAACCATGTAAATTGGCTCTTACACCAACATTTTGACTTTGATACAGATAGGAAAAGCAATGGAATATATTATTAGATGACAGAACATGGATATCAAAATAACACAGATTGCAGTCCAGTCGATCATGTCATGAATCATGTATATAAATAATACTATTTTAAACTATTATGCCAACCAACAGATCACATTGGCCAACATTTTCATTATTTTAATTGTTTTCTATTTTATTCATTCTGATAACCGATGGATTACATCGGTCCCATTCTTTTACCATACCTATTCACTTTTACCTGTTCCAAACAACCCTGGTATATTATACATTAATCTCACCCACATTATAAGAGAGAAAAGTGAGTATTGTGGTATAATATAATGTTCTCATGTAAATATATTCCCCTCCCCTTTCTCCCCTTGCCTATGCCCCCCCCCTCTCTGTGGAGTGGGACACCCCCCCCCTTTTCTCCCAATCCTGTGCCCCTCTCCCCAAACCTGTATCCCCCCCCCCCCCATTTGACCTATCAAATGGGACCACATCCCCCCCTTGTTAACTATATAAGTCTCCTTCCGAGACCAATCCAGGTCTTCTCACCTGGGTCATTTCAGCTGATCACCTGGGGAGAGCCCTCAGCCATTCTCTCTATGTACTACTATGTATATTTCTATCTGTTTGGTTAATAAACCTTTGTTATTATCCAAACCTCGGTTGACTGAGAACATTCTTCTTCAGAATATCCCACAGAGAGATCATTAGAATAGACTTTTCAAGGACAATACAATCTGTTAACATCTGAGCTGAGGCTTCTGTTTATGAAAATAAACAACGCTTTTCCTTGTAAGGTAGTATGTTGTCCAAGTGTCGAATTCTTACGAAGGTGGAGAATTATTATGGTTTGTGGATTGCACTAACGGGGAGAGATAAGGATTGTACAGCCAGTATATGAGACGTCGGGATCATTAAAAGTACACAACGCAGAGGGATTGGATGGAGAGATGATAACACCAGAAGACGTGATACTGGCCGATTGATCAGAATCTAACACATAGCTATAATATTTCATATAGTTTAAGCACTTGCAAACACGGCATTCTCTCCATTGAACAAAGCGATGGCAGACAACGACCCAATGACCATACCGTGGATGTATTCTGGAGTCATTGTGAGTCAGTCTCCCAGTGTATTTCTGTGGAGCCTGTGTCAAAGCATTGAGAGAATTGCCTTGATGCGGAATTTATCCCTATGTCTCTGCGAGACATGACTGTGCAGACAATGACATGCCCGTTGTGGACAATGGCACCCGTTAACATAGCTTGGCATGGTCAGACCTGCCAGAGTAGATACTATATATCTATATCTGTATATTATCTGTACAAATCCCAATATCTACTCGTACTAGTTACACTGCTGGCCACTGGGTAGTATGACTTACTACCTGTATCACTATTAATACTACAACTCTGTACATACATCTGATTAGCACTATACTCAATAGTACTAATAATTACAGTAAAGTGCAATAGTAATATACAATGCACAAGTGATTAAACTATAGAATATATAAATTATTTATATATTTAATATCCAGTTTAATCACTTGTACATACTACTATTACTATTGGACTATACTGTTACATTTGCACTCTGGTTTGATGCCAAACTTCTTGTGTTGTATGTACTTGTGCTGTATAATGACAATAGATAATAATTAAGCAATAATACACTCGAACCTGTGGTATGTCATGAATATTGCCATGGCTGTGATGCGCCCGCAGGCAATATTCATGACATACCACGGGTTTGAGTGTATTATTGCTTTTATACAGCAAGTTGCACCGTCGGGAAAATATAGGATGAATACAGACACGTCTAGGGTCTTTTATATCGATTTCAGTGAACTTGCCGTGTCTCGTTGCTATGGAATATCAAATGGAGTAGGCTATCAACAAGCTTGGCAACGCAAACGAATGATGTACAGTATTAGTCTAATTTAACGTACCTGTTAACTATAAACGAGTGGATAGATATAGAGGACGGACCTACTACATCTAACGGTATTCATAAAAACAGCATTATTAGACATGCCAATCCAACGAAAGATGAGCTGGACGCGCTGGAGAAAAGCCGCATTTAATCCTTCAACACCACCAAGTCGACAGCCTGGGCATTGAACTGGCCCAACTCCCGGAACTGTCCGAGGTGCTGATAACTTTTTCCGACTTTCGCTTGCATTAGACTCCTCTATATCTATCCACTCGTTTATATTTAATGGGTATGTTAAATCAAACGTAACATTGTCCACAGAATAGGTCATGTTGACAGTTTCCGTTTGATGAATGGCAGTAGAAACTTTCTTCAACATTCTAAAGCCGGGGCGGCTAGGTGGTGTAGTGGGCAAGGCACTCGCCACCAACGCAGGAGACGCTGGGTTCGAGCCCAGCTCTCTGCGTTGCTACCAGCTTGGCTGGTCGCTCATACTAACACAATTGGCAGTGTTAGGGGTGGGAAAGCTGGTGGGTGGGTCCTGGTCGTTGTAAACAGTGACTCCTACAGTTCGGTCAGGGCGCCTGCACAGCGAGGGAAGGATCTGGAGGGAGGTAGTGTGACCTTCGACACGTTACACTCTCCCAGTAAGAGTCTGCGCTGCCAGACTGGCTGCCGGCTGGCTGCACATGTGCCGGAGGAAAGTATGTGACAGTCTCCGGCCTCCCGGACCAACAGTAGGGGGGGGTTGCCAACAACCAGGAAGGGGGTTGGGAATTGGCATAACGACTAACAGTGGGATGGGAGAAAAACGGAACAAGGAGGGGGAAAAAGATAAAGAAATTAAAAAATAAAAACATTCTAAAGCCAGTGCAGTGGTATATTCATGGTGATTTTAACCGTGGGCGGACTTTTGCAGCATAATCGAAGTCTAATTTATCCAGTCGTACGCTCAGTACTTCACAAACACATGCATCTTTGCTAAAACCTCGCTAACAAAAACAATTCCGGTTAAGTACTGCCTTCGTTAAATATTTGTAAATATGGGGATAACTTCAACCAGCAAGTGAGATCAGTGGTACAGTCCTGTTTCTTCCAGTGCATCATCTAAAAAGCGACCTTCATAAAGTCATCATCATGCTCATTTTCTCACGACTGCAATTCCCTCTACTCTGGTCTTCCGGATAAAACCATCGTCCCCCTTCAGCGCGTTCAAAATGCTGCTTCCAGGCTGGTCTCAGGCACCAGAATGAGGGACCACATCTCCCCAGTCCTCGTATCTCTCCATTGGCTCCCAGTGAGGAAGAGAATCAAATTCAAAACCATGTTATTCGCTTATAAAGCCCTCAATGGTCTCGCTCCGCCTCAATGATCTCGCCTACATTGAGGAACTCTTGGTCCAACCCGTCAGCTCCAAATCCCTCAGATCGAATTACCAACTGTGTCTGAGGGTCCCGCGCGCCAAACTGGTGACAAAGGGTTTGCGGGCCTTTGCAGTGATGGCGCCGACACTGTGGAATAAGCTCCCTCTCAACATCAAGTCTGCCAACACCTTACAGACATTTAAGGCCTTGCTTAAAACCCACCTTCTCGCTCTAGATGAACATTGAGTTACTTCGCTGTTGTGTTGTGTGTCTGAGGTGTTCTTATGTTCTCTGTCTATCCGTCTGCCTGGTTCCCTGTCTCCATTGTCCTGTCTATTTATTCGTATTCTTTTTCCCCCGGGCTGTGCCCCAGACCGATGTAAAAATTGGCGCGGGGGGTGGCATTATAAATGAAAATATCATATCATATCATCAAAGGCCTACTTATTAACACAGCACCTTACAACTTACATTTTACTTAACCTTTCGAGATGTGAGGTTTCTTTTCCCCAAATGTTTCCTCAGAATTCTGCCTCTATGTCTGTATGCCAGACAGCAGCCCGCGAGACTCTGTTTGACAGTGAAATGTCCAACTCTCCATAGGAGTGTGCAGAATCCTATGTTGAAATTCAAAAACGATAGCTTTCAATCAGTGATCAGTGACCATTGTGATCATCATTAGAATGTGAAGTCCTCAGAATTCTAATCACACCGGTGTGATAATACACTATAACTATTTTTATATTCAGATGACATTTTTCTACTATTACCCTGCCCATACCTGTACCTCCCCTCTCCCTGTTACATCCCACCTATCCATGGACTGTTCTCCCCTGCTCTACCTCTCCCCGTCCCTGTATGTGTGTTTCTCATCTCTCTGTCCCTTAGTGTTTTTTCCCTTCTCTCTCTCTTGCTCTCTCTCTCTCCCCTTCTCTCTCTTGCTCTTCTTCATGTTCCTCTGTTAGTCTAGTGTTACTCTCTTGTATTAGGTTAACTGTTTAGTCTTAGTGTTTGTAGTTACTATCTGGTATTAGGTTCTCTGTTTAGTGTTTGTAGTTTGCTTGTTTTGTCCCAGTGTCTGGTGTTTGTCTTGTCGTCCATAGTTGTAGTTCCTTGTGTTGTTTCTTGTAGTTATTTGTCAGTCTGTTTCCCCTCCCAGGTGTCCAGTTGTAATCATCCCAGGTGTTTCTCGTTTGACATTTATGTGTATTTGAGTTCCTTGTTTCCTGTTCTCTGTGTCGGTCCATTGCCGATGTTGCACTGTTCATGTTGCACTGTCCATGTCTCAAGTAAGTGTTTCACGTGTTAGATATTCTGGTTGCTGTTTAGAGATAATTCTTTTGTTTTCCCTTTTCCCCCTGAGAGGTTTTGTTTAGTTTGTTTTGTTAGTTGTACTGTATGTACGCTCGTTTCTGTTTGAGATTTGATGTTATTAAAAACCCTTGGACTCCCTGCGCCGCCTCATCTTGTCTGCTCCTGGGTCCTATTGCACCGCCACATAGACCACTGCACTTCCGCGTTACATTGAGCTTATGGGAGAGAGAGCGGGGGGAGAAAATGAATGAATGTGGACACGCCTGAGTCTCCTGAATACGGAGAGACCAGTCCCAAGTCAATCGACATTTTCTCGGCCGAGCTATAGTCCCTTTTCCGCACCTACTCCCGAACTCCGCATGCGCGGATTGCGCACAGAGATCTAGGTTTATCAATCTGCGCATGCGGAGTTCGGTAGTAGGTGCGGAAAAGGGACTATAGCTCGGCCGGGAAAGTGCCGATCGACTTGGGATTGGTCTCTCTGTCTTCAGGAGACTCGGGCGTATACAAGTCTATTGGATCATGTCTCCAGCACCCCCACAGCCATAGCTACAACCACTTAATGTCAAGGCTCTCTTCCACATTCATTCATTTTCTCCCTCCGCTCTCTCCCCCATGATTTCAGAATACCGGAAGTGTTGTGAATGAATGAATGAATGAAAACTTTATTTAACAGATTGCAGAATGGGTACAATACAGTACGGCTCAATACATACAATTGTTAAGGGGATGCAGACCTGAGAAAGACGTTTGTCTTGTTTCCATCAGGGTCCCCCATTTTCAATTCATATGGATGAATAGATAGAATAGATTGTGGTGGTCTATACCGTGACACCCCCTCCCCCATGCTGCTATGACACCCAAATTTCCCTAAGGGGATAAATAAAGGAATATCTTATGTTATGTTATCTTATTTTTTATCCTTATTAAAAAAAAGTGTATACCATCAGACTACACGACACAAGGCAAAAGGACACAGGTTTGCATTTGCTCCAGTTGCTTTTATTTGCATTTCACATGGTCATTTTTATATGGGTGCTAAATGCACACCCATCATTGCAAGGCATGTTTCATTTCACTAACATTCTGTTTCTCTGGAATGAGCTCAGTTGGCTAATGGTCATCATCCACTGGGTCCATCGTCACTCGGTCCTTGCGGTGGTTCTTGAAGTCCGTGATACACAGGCAATATTAACGGGGCAATGAATATGGGCAATCTCTCCAGCAACCGTGTGTCTCGTAGATGTCTTAAAACCCCACTAGGTCATCAGCAATGACTTCGTCCCCATTAACAATCCCCCCCCATCTCTCTCATCCCGAAGCCGACAATAACCCTTTCACTATACTACACCACCAAAGGGTTAACCCTTTCACTGCGACAATACAGAAGGTTAACCCTCTCTCACTGCCACACGACAAAGGGTTAACCCTTTCACAGCCACACGACAGATGGTTAACCCTTTCACTACCACACTACAGACGGGTCTGTAGTGTGGTAGTGAAAGGGTTAACCTTCTGTCGTGTGCTAGTGAAAGGGTTGTTACACCCATCTCCGTTGCCCACGTGTCATCGCCCTTACACTGGTAGAACGACAAAGCCACTCAAAACAAAGACTCGAGTCTCTACTGAGTCCTACTCTGGCGTCCAGGCTGTCCACTCACGTATATACATAGTATACTATGTTGTATGTACTATGTTGTAGGGCTACTCTGGAAACAAAAATACAAAAAGAACCCTCGTTCTGCATATTGATCGCTAAAACTCCCTTTGACTCGTCCTTAACCCCTTTGCTTAGGCTGTATTTCATTTTAACGCTACAAAAAGTCTGGTCCTCAAAAGTATTCGAAGGAATTGCACTGTAAATAAAGGCCTCAAGTGGTGTATCCATAAAGGGTTTTTTGGTTAGCCCCAGAGGTGACACAAACCTGTGTTTACTCGTTCTGTCAGCATGAATTAATTGGTCTTTAATAAGTAGCACTGAGGTGAAAGGAACCTGTGTGTGTACTCTCTCTATCAACACGAAGTAGTTGTCCTAAGTAGCACCAAGGTGACACGAGTGTTGTTCTTTTAACATTGCATCTATATTGACAGACTCTCTGTTTGGCACAGATAACCTCGTAAAGTTGTAGGATGGCAAGTGACAAATGAGGAATACGTATAGGCTTAGTTTTTAACGTGTTTCGTATTAGCTTGCTTTTTTTAGTTTTTTTTCTTCATATTTTCATCTTTTTAAAATTTTACTATCGTTGAACACTAACATCTGCACCTGGAACAAGCAACGTGTGTTTAACCATCATCCTAATCATCCCTGTCGTCCCTGTCATCCCTATCGTCTTGGTTTCCCTTCTTGTCGCTCCTATCATGGTGGCTTGAGTCCCTTTCCTTCTCCTTCCTGGACTCCTTGACCACCTGGTGGAGGAGGAGAAAAAACAGTCGGTCAATCAGTCGGTCAGTCTGGTCCAAACTCTTTCAAGGCATTTTCAGTTCCTAATCATTTAGAATGATTTTCGCTTTCTTAACCCTTTCACTACCACACTACAGAGGGTCACCCCTTTCACTACCACACTACAGAGGGTTAACCCTTTCACTACCACACTACAGAGGGTTAACCCATTCAGTACCACACTACAGAGGGTTAACCTTTTCACTACCACATTTCAGAAGGTTAACCCTTTCACTACCACACTACGGAGGGTTAACCCTTTCACTACCACACTATGGAGGGTTAACCCTTTCACTACCACACTACGGACGGTTAACCCTTTCACTACCACACTACATGGGGTTAACCCTTTCACTACCACACTACATGGGGTTAACCCTTTCACTACCACACTACAGAAGACGGTTAACCAGAGAGGTAGTCTTCCTCTCTAAAACGGTAATCTATCTTCTTGTCTGACTCTGGAGAAAACGGTAAGCATATTTCCCATAATGTTGGTGTGTTCCTTTAAGTCCATATATTTAGGAAAGCATCCCTTTACCTCTCCATCACGAGTCTCGACGGTCTTAATCACTACATTCTTCTTGCCATGGGATTCTGGGTGCTGTTCATAGTCTGTGATGTAGAGAAAAAGTCCAAATTATACGTTGCTACATTCAAATGCACATAGAAGACTCATTTCTGAATGGCTAACTCACTTTTTGACGATTCAGTTTTTTAATGCTGAATCACCAGTTATATTGCCAATACTATGATATTGTATATTGTATAAAATGTAGTGCATTTACATGTACATGTAATGTACATGTAAATGTAATGTAATTACATGTAATTTACATGTAATTCAGGACATGATTAAATCGTTAGGTCTGTGAATATAATTGCATATCCCTTTTTTAAACAGATGTGATAGTCTCAGATCCCAATTCTGAGGAGCCTAAATATTATGGCAGCTCCAGGTGGGTTCAGTGGTATCTGGGCTGTCATAGCTGTCTTTCTGTGTGTCAGAGTGGTTCCCATTCATTAAAGGCACAATCTGTCATTTAAATGCAAACAAAAGGGTAGCCCCACTACCGAAAATTCAAAACATGGGATTTGAACCTGCTATCACCTCCAAATGGATATCAATGAATCAATGCCAATGATTTAAGTGTGAGTTTACGTTGGTAATGTCTGTAAACATAGGAGAAAACTAAATCGGTTGAAAAAGATAGAAAAATCTTATTTTCCAAGTCAAACTCCTCAATTACATACTGTAGGCCCACGTGAAAATATACCTCACATGTATAGTAAAAACAAATAGATTATTTGCACCCCTGTGTGTTCTGTCTCTCTTGATTTCAATGTTTTAGAGAGCAGTGCTGTTTTATCAGTTTCATTAATTTGCTTTGGCCTGGGTTATGGCCATTCAAGAGCCTGTTTTGTCAACATTTCTAATTGATAAATCACAAGGCAGCTGGAATATGCTGATATTAGCCATGACACCCCACATCCCATTTACTGTTAGTGGTATGTGTAATGTTTTGTTTCCAATATTCTGAATATTCTTTTCGTCATTTATCCAGGTTTATGACCTTAACCAGAATATGATCATCATCATCATCTAAAATGCTGTGTGCATGTAAATGCACGTACCAAAAGGGAACCCTTTAATTAATTGCTAACTTTCTATTTCATGTGATACAGGGAAAACAAAAAGATATATCTTACCCCTGTGGTGACCTCCATCATGCATCATGGGCACAGTGATCCTAAAGGAACACAATATAGCAATTAAGTGTTAGTATTTATGAGTGTTCATTAAAAGGAAGCAGACATGGAAGCGGACATGGCCGGTTAGCCTAGGCATTGTCCAACTAACACCCCTCCCCGAAGGCTAACCGGCCATGTCCGCTTCCATTCATTGTGCTAAGCTAGGCTAACGTGTGGCCAGATAGCTTTCTACTGAACACACAGAGAGGGAACTGGTATCTATCTTCTTGTCTCTCTCTGGAGAAGACAAGACGGTAAGCTAATTTCCCAAAATGTTGGCGTGTTCCTTTACCCACTGGGAATCGTTAGTCACGCCTGAATTTTGATACGTTTCTATCAGTCTTTTTTATCAGTCTTGGACTATGGTGATGTAATCTACAGACATGCTGCGGCCTCAACCCTTAAATCCCTGGACTCTATCACTCTGCCCTCAGATTCACCACGTAATGAGAGACGACACTCATCACTGTGTCCTTTATGAGAACGAAGGCTGGTTGGCCCTCTCTGACGGAGAGGCGCAACTAGGGGTGTAACGATGCATCGATTCTAATGTGTTAGAAATATCTATTTGAATATGTTAGAATCGATTATAATCGAAATTAAAAAAAAATTATGTTTGTTTTTGTGTGTGTGTTGTTTTTATTGACCTATAGTCCATTCATGCTGAGTGAATCAGTTCCCCCAGCCACATTTGTGTATTAAAATTTTTTGGGGGAATTAACTGATAGAAAATGTATCGAAAATGTATCGAATCAAAATCGAATCGTGGTCAAATTAAGAGATTTCATGATGCATTGAATCGTTGCCTGAATAATCGTAATCTAATCGAATAGTTGTGGGGTTGAATCGTTACACCCCTAGGCGCAACACATTGGACTGTTGTGTTGATATATGTAAAGACCTTGAGTACTATCACATTACTCCCAAGTGATTCGGATTTACTTTACAACTGGCCTCCTAAAGAATGAATTAAAAACAGAATCATAAGGGTGTCAACGCGTTCATTCTCCTCCTCCACACCTGCTCTCCTCCCCCTCCAGCAGCTTGCGGTAGGTGGCGATCTCGATGTCCAGAGCCATCTTGACGTTCAGGAGGTCCTGGTACTCCCTCAGGTGGCGGGCCATCTCGTCCTTCAGGTGGTGGATCTCGTCCTCCAGGCGGGTCACGCTGTCCTGGTAGTTGCCGCATTCGACGCCAAACTGGTCCTCCATCTCGCGCATCTGCCTCATCAGAGCCTCATTCTGAGACACACACACACACACACACACACACACACACACACACACACACACACACACACACACACACACACACACACACACACACACACACACACACACACACACACACACACACACACACACACACACACACACACACACACACACACACACACACACACACACACACACACACACACACACACACACACACACACACACACACACACACACACACACACACACACACACACACACACACACACACACACACACACACACACACACACACACACACACACACACACACACACACACACACACACACACACACACACACACACACACACACACACACACACACACACACACACACACACACACACACACACACACACACACACACACACACACACACACACACACACACACACACACACACACACACACACACACACACACACACACACACACACACACACACACACACACACATTCAGAAAAAGACACACGCCATCAGGCTCCAGAACCGTGTGCATGGACTGCTGCCAGCAGCTGGAAAACTAACGGCTACAGAACTCGAGAACTGTTAGGAATGTCTGACCACTAAGTGTGTCTGACTCTTAATTAACCACCAAAACCTGCACGGACTACTACTACTGCACCTTGTGTGGTATACTGTTTACTTTTTACTCTTACTCAGAGTATAAATTCAGATTAAAATGATCTATTGCCGACACAAAAACACACAAAGACAGACGATACAATAATTCCTCTAGAAGTGACATTTTCGTATAATGGGGTAGTTGGTAGTAAGAGTTGACTCGAGTGCAGAAGGTGTGGTGTATATTAGGTATACAGGGATGGCAGGTTGATGGTTGTCTACCGTAATTAGGGATGTTCGATATTGGCTTTTTTACCGATATCCGATATACCGATATTGTCCAACTCCAGATTTTCGATACCGATATATGCATGGTTTAAAAAAACACAATGTTACAAAGGGTCAGATTAAACCGAATATATATATTTATTACTTGAGATATATTGTATAGTATTTGTATATCGTCTGATATCCCTTGTATATTCTTTGTACATATACACGGAATATCCCTTTACCTAGTACAGGCCAGACCATAATATTCGTTCTCCTATTGGACAGCGAACCCCTAGGCGCCACGGCCATACCCCCAATGTCTAGTTCAAAGTCACCGCTAAGACATGTCTCAACATGCCCAGTTTTGCGCAGTAATACGAGACAGAAATAAGGCTGGTACTAGATTATTCACCTTACGTATAAATACGTTGCTGGTGGATACAGCAGTTAGTTACCGTAACAAGTTGAAGCCTTCACCACGATACAACGTGCTGTGAAGTGGGCCCGTTTTGCCCCGAAATAGAGCCTTGAGACCGCGTGCGAATTGATAGCTGAAGTGTCAGAGTTTAACGCTGTATCGTCGAGTTGGACCTATTCTATTATTAAGTAATAGTCTATTATGTATAGTGTATCGTGCGGCTACCGTTCTACAGTGACCAGCATTACCAACGTTTCATCGGCCTAACCTTGTGCCGTCATCCGAGGAGCCCTAGACGAGAACCGTGTGGATATGTACACTGGATAACCTACACCGACGACTACAGAGCCCTTTTCGGCTGGATTATATTGCTTTGGTCCTGTGGCTGCTGGAGCAGAGAATCGTCTACCCCCACTACCGTGTGGGATTTACCCTGTGAGGAGCACCATCGAGCCCGCCTCTAGGACTCTGAGGCTGGCTAGCTTTCCTCCATGCGGCAGTGCATACCGGAGAATAGCTGTTGCTTGTCTACGGATCAAGGGATTATTGCACCGTCTCCTGTACCTGGAGTCTCCTTATTCCTCGTTGATCCAGACTTTTGCTACCGACAAATCCTCTCCCCTGCTGGCTTACAACCGGAGGGAACCCCCCCTAGTATCTCCAGCTGACCTACTAGTGTACCTTATATAATTCTTATGCTACAGGTGGTATTAATTATCCCCTTTGTAATATGCTCATGGACTTACGCTCTTGACTTATTCATGCACATTCTTCGCCTTACAAGCGCAACTCTCATTCTTAATAAATGTAAGATAATCTTGGTGCTCTTCTAATAAATATTACAAACAGTACAAACAGTACTTTCTTTGTTAAGCCGTGTTATTGTGTTATTAAAATTCTCTATTGCCGACACAAAAACACACAAAGATAGACGATACAATAATTTCTCTAGAAGTGACATTTTCGTATAATGGGGTAGTTGGTAGTAAGAGTTGACTCGAGTGCAGAAGGTGTGGTGTATATCAGGTATACAGGGATGTCAGGTTGATGGTTGTCTATAGTCATACCGTAATCAGGGATGTTCGATATTGGCTTTTTTACCGATATCCGATATACCGATATTGTCCAACTCCAGATTTTCAATACTATATGCGGGGTCCCCCCCCCCCCCCCCCCCCCCCCCCAAAAACACAATGCATACTTTTCACAATAAATAAAATAAGAATTTGTTCCTACTTGCTTGCCTGGGTAAATAAAGGTTAAATAAATGTAATTTTTTTTTTTTTTTTACCAATACCGATAATTTCCCTAGTCATAATTCTCACCGTGTTCTTCAGGGCGTCCACCTCACAGCTGAGGGACTGGATCTGCCTCCGGGACTCGTTGGAGTCCTGCTTGGCCTGCCTCAGGGCGTCGGTGTTGCGCTTCGCAGAGTCGGTCAAATCGGCAAACTGCAAGAGGAACGGGCGCACAAAGGCAGTCGATTCGCTGAAACTGTATGTCTGTGTTTATGCATAATATGCAGCCTCCTTCCTTGCATACATTGTACATAAATACTGTTTTTTGTCTAACTTCCTCTACACATTTTTATTCCCTTCTCTTTTACTTTATACATTTCTTTCTCAATATCTCTATTGGCTTAAGAACTGCGAGGTTCTAGGTCACCTTTTTGTGTCCCTTAGGGACTAGTAGCTTGTAGGTCAGCTTGTATAACAGCTATGTACAGTTGAGTCACTGTATAACAGCTATGTACAGTTGAGTCACTGACAGATGACAACTAATCCAGTGGGGGTGTGGTTAGGGGAGTGGTTGGGGGAGTGGTTAGGGGAGTGGTTAGGGGTGTGGTTAGGGGAGTGGTTGGGGGAGTGATTGGGGGTGTGGTTAGGGATGGATTTAAGAGCTATTGTTCACATCTAGTACCTAACTGCCAAGGTGTTGAAAATGCAGACAAACTTTACATAGTCTTTTCTCAGCGTTTCTCTGCTCTGACACTTGAGGTTAAACGAGATTCAAATAAGCAAATATTTTCAAAGCTTACATTCGATACTTTCATAATCTGTAAAAATCTGAAAAATGACAGAGGGAGCCATGAGGCTGCAAAGTGCTGGACCCGGTCTCATAATAATATGTCTGTGTGTCTCATCTGGCTGTCCCGTGTGTCTCAATACCTTGGACTTGTACCAGTCTTCGGATTCGATCATGTTCTTGGAGGCGATGCTCTCATACTGAGACCTGATGTCCCTCAGAGCAGAGGTCAGGTCGGGCCTGGCGCTCTGGTCCATCTCCACCTTCAGCTGCTGGGTCTGGACACTCACTTGCACATCCTGGATCTCCTGATCACGCACACGCACACACACACGCACACAAAGACGTGATGACCTTTCCATGCTGCAATGCTATAATGTGTCTGCGTTCATTCCCACTAATGTCATTTCATGTTTCTTTGTTTTTTTTATGTTGCACTTTATGCTGCAAAACCAAATTCCAAAGAAACTTGAACTCTAACTTGACTTGACAACTGGAAGCGCCAAACATTTAATACCTATGCTTGCCAGGTATCATATTTATAGTAATGACTATAATGTAATTACTATACATTTTAACTGTAATTTGACTGTTCTGCTTCATGTAATACACTGTACACATTGTAATTGTAAATAAGAATCTGTTCTTAATTGACCTGCCTGGTTAAATAAATTAAGTTTTCTATTAAAAATACAATCAAATTAAGAATGAGCCATTCGGGTTCTGATGAAGGCAGAAGTACATATAAGTGACAAGTGATTCCAGGCACCTTCCTGACACCGGCTGTTATCTCCGGATGACGGGAGGGAAGCAGCACTAACCTCATCGTGGAGCTTCTTCAGGAACTCAATCTCGTCCATCAGAGACTCGATCTTCCTCTCCAGCTCCAGGCGAGAGAGAGTGGCATCGTCCACATCCTACAGGAAGGGATGAGGTGAGATTATCTCCCCTTCTCTCACAATCTCATCCAATGATCTCTCACAACTCCTCACTGTTTAGAATTGTGGTTACTTTTACGACCGTCAACAGAAACAACACTTTGATACACTGTAATAACAAAAGTTGTGATTATGATGATTTTGTGTGTGTGTGTGTTTGGGGGGGGGGGGTTCTTTAGAGATGGGGTTAGACTAGAGAGTAGACTGAACCAAGGGCATAGGTTTGTTTTCAACATGGGGGGGGGGGGGGGGCACTAAGCAGTCTGGTGGTCCTCCCCCTGGACATGTTTTGCATCAAACACTTAATTTCCTGCATTCTGGTGTGCTTTTATGAGAGGCACGTTTGCAAGGTGAGATGGTACGGTCCTGTAGGGGTGTCTGAAATTGTTGGTTAATATATAGTTACTGGACAGGTAAGAAGGATATATAAATGTTTTGACCCCCTCATCTTTTACCTCTTTTGGGGAGGGGGGTTGTCTTTCATATTAGCTGTATTTTTTTAAGGGGACAAATGTACCTCTTCTCAATATTGAGGAGGACATGTCCCATGCAACCCCCCCCCCCCCCCCCCCCCCCTAAATCTACTCCTATGGACTGAACCCATACTATGCCAGTAGTTCAATGATCCATGCCTGTCAAACTGGCTGTGTGTGACCTGTCATACCATCAGTCACCACCGTGTGTCACTGTTACATAACTGTAATGAGAGGAAACAAAGCTATCTTGAGTTTGATGCGATATCTGAGCCAATGCAACATTACACAATTCAATTCGATTATCGTGCCGTACGATGAGATTGTAGACTCTGTGTCTGTAGAGACTCTGTCTCGTCTGGGCTGTGACTGTTTACCTTGCGGAAGAGAATCAGGTTGCTCTCGGCTTCTGACTTCTTCTGGTTCTCTTCATCCAACCTTTGATGAGAGAGAGAGAAAGAAAGAGAGAGAAAAGAGAGAGAGAAAGAAAGAGAGAGAGAAAAGAAAAGAGAGAGAGAGAGAGAGAGAGAGAGAGAGAGAGAGAGAGAGAGAGAGAGAGAGAGAGAGAGAGAGAGAGAGAGAGAGAGAGAGAGAAAGAGAGAGAGAGACACAGACAGACAGAGATTACAGAGTGGAATAAATCCATGCAATTAGCTAAAACATTTACACATCCTGTAAACTATGGGTTCTTCTGGTGGGACCCCATTATGACAACAGAAGTAATACCAGTTGTCTGTCACTCAACATTGCTGTAAATGAGGGCAACATCAGTGATATTTTTGAGTTTGAATTCATATGTTTGTGATATGTTTCAATGAGCCCCACAATAAGAATAAAAGAATGTGGGTCCCTGATTTGAAAAACACTCGATACATACATTACATTCCACCTCAGATCTAAAGAGGTCGCACAGGGAGACAACGTGGGCTTTTTCTTTTTTAAATTCAAACAAGAACTCTCTTGATGTGGTTTCTTTGTTCGCGTACGTGACCAGGGCTCCTGCCAGATGAGGCATCAGCTGGCTAAAAGCCTCTGGATCAATTTGTTAATTCACTGTCCTGTGTAAAAGGATTTGGCAGTGTGTGTGTGTGTGTGTGTGTGTGTGTGTGTGTGTGTCCAACGGGACGGGGGCAGCTGCTCCCCCCCTCCCTCCCCAGATCTGGCTAAGCACCAGCAGAAAGGGTCACCTACGCCGGCTACACCCGTCGTCTCCTGTGTTTTATGGTCACGGGCCAACGTCGAACCTGCAGGGCAATGTGTTGCATCTGAAGGGTAAACCCGCTGAAACTAATTCTAACCAACTTTCTAAAAAATAGATTTTAAGCCTATATAATATAATATTTATGATTGAAATTCATTGTCCAGATTATAGTGAGTAGTATCAGATTGATACAGGTGGAAATGGAAGCGTTTTGAAGTGGGTAGCTATTCTGAAAAGCATATATCTTTTAATGTATTTTTAGTACCATTGCTTCACTGTCACCCGCTCTAGTTATCACAGGATGGACCATAGGGGCCACTGATCCAGGGACTCCCGGAAACATGGTATGTCATGTATAGACCCGCCCCTACCTTAACCCTAACTTTAACCTCATTGGTCCTCGTGCCCCTCCCTGACTACCCATTGGACGCGGTGCGTGGCGCCGTACCGAGACACCTAGCCTTTAGTGAATTCCTCCTGAGCCACTCCCTGTTTCTACTATGTTTCTATTCTCTGAGCAAAGACCAGCTTCTGCTCGTCATCCATATACGCTACCTAGAATAAAAAGGTTATTTTAATGTCTACTTCCAAAACCAATCTAATAAAAGATGGAAAATGGATGTTAAAATGGATTACTTGCTCCACCCAGAGCGCTTTAGATTTACGGGTTGGTCTTGATGAGTCATGGCAGATGATATCACATCCGTATCACTACACTATAAATCATTATAGGGCCACTGGATATTGGCCGTCACTGTGGTCAGTGTCTGGGCTGGTAGGGCGTGGTCTTGACTCGATCTACCCCCCCCCCCCCCCCCCCCCCATCCCAGGCTCCACCCCATATCAGAGAGGAGGCCTAGTCACGCCCAGGCTGGACATAAAGTAGATTAGTAGAAAAGCATCACACGACAGGGCCTGGGCATAAAGTAGATTAGTAGAAGGGCATTACACAGTAGGGGCTTGCTTCCTCATCTTTAATTCATACTGTGGGCGGCGTGGAGCCCCTTTTTCCCCTAATGGGGTCTCTGGCAACGTCCCACCAGCACAGCGGGACATCGAACACCCACCTAATGGACGAATTGAGTTACATTGATTTTTCCTGATGCTATTTCTCTCCTGTCTCACCTCCTACATCACCGTCGCATGTCCCGTCTCCTCCCCTCCCCTCCTCTCCTTTCCTCTCCCCTCCTTTCCTCTCCTCTCCTCGATCCCATCCCCTCCTTTCCTCTTCTCTCCTTTCCTCTCCTCGATCCCCTCCCCTCCTCTTCTCTCCTTTCCTCCCTCCTCCCCTCCTCTCCTGTCCTCTCCCCTACCCTCCCCTCTTCTCCTCTCCTTTCCTCTCCTCTCCCCTCCCCTCCTCTCCTTTCCTCTCCCCTCCTTTCCTCTCCTCGATCCCCTCCCCTCCTCTTCTCTCCTTTCCTCCCTCCTCCCCTCCTCTCCTGTCCTCTCCCCTACCCTCCCCTCTTCTCCTCTCCTTTCCTCCCCTCTCCTCTCTCTATCTCACCCCCCCCTCCCCTCCCATCCCATCCCCTCCCCTACTCTTCTCTCCCCTCTTCTCCTCTCCCCCCCTCCCCTCTCCTCTCCTCTCCTCTCCTCTCCTCTCCTCTCCTCTCCTCTCATCTCCTCTCTCTCCTCTCCTCTCCTCCTCTTCTCTCCTCAGCCCCACCTTGTGCGCAGGCTATCCATCATCCTCCTGTCATCTCTCTTGGGTAAAGTAGCACATGGAGGTTGTTGGTTTATTCACGGTATGTATACATTTCTGTATATGTGTCTGTGTGTGTGTGTGTGTATGTGTGTGTTTGCATGAGTGTGTGTGTGTGTGTGTGTCTGTGTGTGTGTGTGTGTGTGTGTATGTATGTATACGTGTGTGTGCGTGTGTTTGTGTGTATGTGTGTGTCTGTGTGTGTGTTTGCGTGAGTGTGTGTGTGTGTGTGTGTGTGTGTGTGTGTATGTGAGTGTGTGTGTGTGTGTGTGTGTGTGTGTTCATGTGCGCATGATAATCTATAATCTATATTTTTGTCTCGAATATATTACTATGCAATAAGAGATGAAGAAAATGATAAACCAGGTTTACCAACACTGATGCAACTGGTCGCTATAGCGACAATAAACCTGATTGTGATCTAATCTGACAACGTGTCCCGTGTCCCGTGGCTCAGAGGCCCCCGCCTCCCGCAGTGCTCCCTGCGTCGCTACAGGGGTGTGAAGTGCTGATGTAATTCATCTTGTTTTACGAGCACTCCTGCCCATCGACGAGGCGTTCCGACACACGTGTGCGTGTGCACACTTAGAGCCGCGCGACCCGGCGCACACTGCACTGCAGGGGAACGCCGTAGCCTGTTGCAGCTGTTTTACGAGCGTTCCCTGTTGTGCCACGCCCCACCTCCACCAGCCGACGCTGGGTGGGGGCCCAGTCTGGCAGCCGTCCAAGGGCCGCGTGTGTGCCTTATCATGCGCTTTAAAACGAGATCAATGGCCACTGCGGTGTAGCCGCACGAGGGAGGAGTGTGATGGAGATGTTGGACATTGTCTCCTGAAGTCACAGACTGTCCACACCCATGTCCCCTGCCCCCCCCCCCCCATCTCCTCATCAAACTTTCATCACCAGGCCCCAACTTTTGTAACCAAATACTTTTAGTTCCTCCCCCTCCTACACCCCTCCAGTCACTCACAAGTCCCCAAATCTTCTATTCCCTCCCTGAGTTTACAAATTTTACTTGTATTCCTCACTCCCGTCTTAACTTCTCTTTCAAATGAATACTTCAACCCTCTTTTTTGTGTATGAGTTACACATTGAATGGACAATGGTCCGCATTTATATAGCAGTTTTTATCCAAAGCGCTTTACAATCTTTGTTCCTCACGTTCACCCATTCACTCACACATTTACACACAGACGGCGGAGGCGACCATCTAAGGTGCCAACCTGCTCATATACTTACAGGATTATATTTACAGGATTTAATACTTAATATCAACCTTGTACTTTTCCCAGTATCTGCACATGATTATCTTTTATGGCATTTCCCGTTGTGATTGCTACCAGGTTTCCATTCAGAAATCAACAAAGTAACAAAGTATCCACCTATCCACCCATCCACCCATCCACCCATCCACCCATCCCTCCCTCCATCCCTCCACCCATCCACCTACCCACCCATCCACCCATCCCTCCATCCCTCCATCCCTCCCTCCATCCCTCCACCCATCCACCTACCCACCCATCCACCCATCCATCCATCTATCTATCCCTTCACCCATCCATCCATCCCTCCACCCATCCACCTATCCACCCATCCACCCACCCAACCCTCCATCCCTCCCTCCACCCATCCACCTACCCACCCATCCACCCATCCATTCATCCATCCATCCATCCCTCCACCCATCCATTCATCCATCCATCCCTCCACCCATCCATCCATCCACCCATCCACCCAACCCACCTCTGCTTGAGCGTGTTCACGTCCTCGGCCAGGTTGTCCCTCTCCAGCTGGTAGTGGTCCCTCTCCTTGCCCACGGTGTCCAGCTGGCGCCGCAGCTCCCTCAGCTCGTCCTGGAACAGGTCGGTGGCCCGGTTGGACTTCCCCTGCTGCTCCTGACCTTTGAACTGGCTGAGCTCCTGCTGGAGCCCGCTGTTCTGCGTCTCCAGGTAGCGCACCTTATCGATGAAGCTGGCGAAGCGGTCGTTGAGGTCCTGCAGCTCGGCCTTCTCGTTGCTCCGGGTGGTCAGGAACTCGGCGTTGACGGCGTCGGCCAGGGTGAAGTCCACCTTCTCGTAGCTGAGGCGCGGGGGCTGGGTGCTGGACCGGGACCGGTGCTGCTGGTGGTAGTTGGTGGCGCGCATGGGCACCGAGGGGGACATGGAGCGCATGGAGTACCGGCCCCCGGAGGAGTGGGGCATGCGGGAGGAGACAGGGGAGTAGGAGGACATGGAGACGCCGCCGGGGCTCCCGAAGGTGCGGCGGTACGAGGTGGAGGCGGAGGCGCGGGCTGAAGGATGGCTCATGGTGACTCTTCTTCTTCTTCTTCTTCTTTCTCTGTCTGTTTACTTCTTCTTCTTCCTCTCTTCGTCTCTTGTCCCTTGTAGTCTTCAGAGGTCGCAGAGCAGCTGGATGCCAGTATGGAGCGATGCAACACGACGCCTAACTGGAGCGCTCCAGGGGTTTATATACCCAAGCTGGACATCCCATCTGCCTTGCGCCTTCCTCCCCCCACCCCTCCCTCCCCTCTCCTCCACCCGCCCCACCGGAACCCTTCCTTCTTCCATCCATCAGTCTCTAGGCACACGATAGGCCACTCCCTAGCCCTGACCCTCCCTCCTTGACTGGGCTTTTTCCCCTTTGTCTCTTTATCAATTTCTCTCTCCTCACTCTCTCTCTCTCTCTCTCTCCCCACCAGCGCCTCTCTGCTATCCCTGGCATATGGCAGAAGGCCAACCGATCTCCCACATAAATGCTTCATTAAGTAAAGTAGTCTCTCTTGCAAAAAACCATAATCCCTCACCGACACCCGGCTCACCCGTGCTGATTCACGCTCCACGGTTACACTTTAGACATTTGGACATTTAGAGGACACCGTTATCCAGCCACGTGCTGGTGAGAATAAAA
The DNA here is from genome assembly GCF_963971535.1 of Notolepis coatsorum. Taxonomy (NCBI): domain Eukaryota; kingdom Metazoa; phylum Chordata; class Actinopteri; order Aulopiformes; family Paralepididae; genus Notolepis; species Notolepis coatsorum. The sequence goes on from NC_140170.1 coordinate 65,383,973, forward strand.
AGGCGGGTAAACCATTCATTTCAGTCAGTGAGGCCTATATATTTATAAAATAATATGAATATATTTTGAGAATGGAATTATTGTTTTGTTTTATTTCCTTGAAAGTAAAAGTATTGCAATCTAACTTGCGTCAGTCTAATACTACTCACTATGGTCCATACAATGGGTTTCAATCATATAAAATGTATATCGATGTAAAAAGATGGATAAACTCTATTTTCACAAACCCTGCTCTTGTCCAGAGTGAATTACAATGAGTGTAAAAGCAAAGATTTGCTAAAATTCTCACCATATCACCAACATATGAAGAAGGCATTAGGAGTGCTGGGGGAAATCAACAACTCCCAGTTAGCTGCCGAAGAATAAGTAGCCTACAGATTAATAAATACTGAGGACAAAAGCTCTATAGCATTTATTTTTTTAAAAGCTCTTTTTGACGTTCCTTCTTTGCTTTTACATGCTCCCTTTTACAAACTCCAAACATTTTCCAAAATGTTGTGTCTTTTGTGTCTCTCTGCGCTTTAGGTTAATCTAATTGACTATTAAATGTGTATTGAGGATTGTTGCACTTGTGTCTCGTACAACAATTGTATCAAAGGTAATCTAATCGCTAATGGCATGTTCCATTCTCTCATTTATCTCTCTCTCCCTCCCTCTTACTTTCACTCTCTCCTTTCCTCCCTTCCTCCCCCTTTCTTTCCTTCTCTCTCTTTCTCCGTTCACAGTAATAGAATATTTTATCAATAGAAGCTGCAGGGCATGACTGTGCAATTCTATCCTCCAGAGATTGTATGCAGTGTATCTAGTAATCTGGGCTGTAGGTCCCAGTTGTCTAATAATAGATGAGTGGCATTAATTGCTACTGATCATCATGTAGCGTTCAGGAAAACACAGACGTTGTAAAATACTACAGTAATCTCATTTGAGAAGCTGTGGATATCCGCACACCTTAGCACTTCTTAGCATGTGTTGGAGAAGGTAACCTCACAAATACTAAGTGAAACAAACTAAATCTGCATTTCTTTATAAAGAATGATCAATTTATTGGCTCGCTAGACCATCATCAGTACATTTTGATACAAATATTTAATTTCAGTGTGTTCAAACCTCTGTTTATCTATTACATTAGCACTCAAAGTGATTCTTCTTTATTGTGTAAGAAACTTCAGAATGTTACCTTTTAAGAGACCAGACTCATGCATGTGCTACAAGTGTAAAGTATAATAAATCGCTAATTACTTTGGGTATGCAATCGACAGGTGTTTTATGCAGACTTTATTGCAGGACTGTTAAGGGGTTAAGAGTAGGGGGTGAGGCAAACATAGACCAATGAAAGCAGACCTGCCTGCAGTATTCCTGCTACACTACACTATTACACATTGTTACACTATTGCACCAGAACACTAGTACACTATTACACTATGACACTATTATACTATCGCACACAATTACACATGAGTACACTATTATATTATTACGCACTATTACACTATTTGTAAGGGTTAGACAAAACTATTTTGATTATATTTTTGTTCTGCTACATACATTTATTTTATTTGTAGCACCCCCCTAGTGGTCGATTTGAATAGCACTTTCAGGGTATGTTTCAGATACTTATTGTGATATGTATTGTGGACTGCAAGTTCTATGATGATTGACCAAATGTATGTGCTGAGCCACGCCCCTTTGAAGTTAATTGGTCAATATATTCAAAATGCAATTAGATATCAACAACCCTTATACAACCTTTGATAAGCTTATTCCAGTAATGATCCACAGAAAATGTAGTGGAGGAGAGGTTAAAAATGTGTTTTTCCAAAAATTCTAAATGGTGTAAAATCCAATATGGCAGACTTTATGGGTCCTTGGGGCAAATTTGTAGAGTGAGGGTAGATGGATATCTGTACCAAGTTTAGTGTAAATTGGACTTACAGAGTAGGAGTTATGTACATTTTCAATAATAAAAAAAAACGTCCTGGCCTGCAGGCAACCTATGTGGCAAGTTTCATCCACCACAGCCTCGTAGTTGCTGAGATTAGCTCTGGATAGACAGACAGACATACAACACGTCACACTACTGATTCCATTATCTCTCCCCAGGCACCAGGTACCAGTCTGATCCATTACATTAAGAATTGGTCAACATCAAGGACGAGGCAAAATTATTACTTTCATGGCTCCAGATCAAGCCACTTATTGGCAATGAAAATACACTCAAATGGTACATTTTCGGATATCCACTCAATCAGGACACAACAAGGAGCAGTCACCACTGACTCAAAAAAGATTAATGAAACTTTTAGAGAATTGTATTCACAACTGTAGGCTACTAGCTCAGAGGTCAACTTTGATCATAAAACATTTGAAACATTTATTGATGGTCTCAAAATACAGAAATTTTCAGAGGAAGAGGCTGGGGAGTTGGGGAGACCAATCACTCTTGTAGAACTCAGAGAGACGATTGCTGAAATGCAGAGAGGTAAGGCACCGGGTTGGGATGGGATCCCTCCTGAGTTTTACTTGGCATTCTGGGACCAGTTGGGCCCATTGCTGTTCGAGATGATTCAACATGCTATTGAACGGGGGATTCTCGAGAGACGTTAACATTGGTTGTGGGGCGGCTTTGGCTCAGGGGTAGAGCGGGTCGTCCAATGATCGAAGGGTTGGTGGTTCGAATCCCGCTCAAGCCCATGTCCATCCCATCGCCGTTGTGTCCTTGGGCAAGACACTTAACCTACTTGCCTCGTATGATTGTGTATGCATGTGAATGAATGTTGGTGGTGGTCGGAGGGGCCGTAGGCGATGATTATTCGCCACGCTTCCGTGAGTCTGCCTCAGGGCAGCTCTGGCTGCAATTGTAGCTTACCACCACCGGTATGACTGTGTATGAACGAATAATGGACTCTGTGAAGCGCTCTGGGTCAGTGAAGAGCGCTATATAAATCCAAGTCATTATTATTATTATTATTATTAACATGGCCTTCAGGGCTGTACGCTAAGCTTTTTCACTAGGGGCACAGGTGCCCCTAAATGAAAAATTTAGGGGCACAGAATCTTTTTTAGGCGCACTTTTTTAAACAACAATTTTACCATTATAGTGCAAAGAAATATGTTCCTCCTGCCTCATTACTGTGGTCCTTTTATTTAACATTAAGTGCTTTTGTTTTCAGGTTTGTGTCTTTTATAATGAACCAACTGAAGTATTACCACAGCTGCAAAAATGTCTTCTTCCATTGATAACAGTGTATTAACAGTGTTCATTAGGGGTGGGTTAGGATCGTTAGGATTTTATCAATACTACTATACTCTTTAGGGCTGACCTTCGAATTTTTTTTTGGAATTCGAAGCTTCGGGGCCGAGATTCGATTTTAATTCGAAGCTTCGAGATAAAAAATAATAATAATAATTAATATATATATATATATATATATATATTATTTTTTTTATGTTGTGGGACTTGTACAGCACTTTGTTCAACTTTGTCAGTGCTGTAAAGTTTAAACCTTTTTAAATCTTAGACAAACGAAACGCTTTCATGAAATATTGTAAGCCGTCATTTGAGGCTTTATAAAAGCAGCACAATGAACACAAATCTGTCAGTGCCGAGTCCGACCTCATCTTAAATAACAAACAACATTGCTTGTTGTAATTAACAAAGAGAGGCAGAGTTGATTTTGCAAAAAAATATTATAATAATACATTCAATTTTTTTTTTTATATATTTTAATTTTATTTTCATATTCGAATCCCATGCCCATCAAACGAAGTATTTAAGACAGCCCTACTACTCTTATCGATTCGATACTGCTTAACGGTTCGGTAGGGGAGAACGGGGGACGTTGTCACACGGGTAGGTTGTTATTTCACCACCAGAGGGTCCTGTCTCCCATACTTTGGTATTTAAATGTCCAGAATTGGGGTCAGAGTTCACCTACATTGTCATCTTTGGAGTGAAACAGCTGAATTTGAGGTGAGAGGGCTTTTTGTGTTTTTCATGTCCATTTGTAAATATTCCGCTCCTCAGTATTTTTCTTCTAGGCTTTTACACAATTGGTTTATGAAACAATTATTAACCTTAAAAAGTGTGAAGGGATAGCTATAGTTTAGATTGTTGTTAGCTAGCTAACTAGTTGTTAGATGGCTGTTAGCCTTGATGCTATCAAGACATTCCAGTTGGGGTTGGTCGTCACATTTTCTTTGGGGTTGGTTGTCACATGGAGTGCCCAGACCCTACATTTGCCATCACTGTAACAAGTGAATGAGTGTTCTTATTTTATTTTTTATATAGGATGGCCTAAAGACGTGTTCCTGTTTATGTTCATGTTAAAACCCATCTTTCGCCAATGACGGATTCAGACATCATTCCTTGCCATGCTTAATCTGCCAATGACGGATTACGACGTCATCGAGATCAATATTTCAAAAATCTGTCATGGCATTCATATTTCACCGACGGATCATTGACGGGTGCTGGGGATCTCCACTCAACTCTCCAACGGTTCAATATCGCCACCTGGTGGCCGATGGCCAAACCGGAAGTGGGGCCGGAAGTGCTTGGTGTCCCCCCTATTCCGTCCGCCACTCGCGATCGCTCGCGGGACTCCATCTTGACACACTGGATAATCGATCGGTTGCCATAACTCAATAAACAACGTTATTTGGACGTATATATTATTATACAACCCGGAAATGGTTAGTCTAGATCAACATCCCATAATAGCGATCTTTCTGCTCCACGCTGATCACCCAACGGTCAGAGGAAGCTGCGGTGAGTTTCAGCGTGTTTGATTATTATTATCCATACAAACTGCTATGATCAACATATCACCCATACTACATGATTCATTTAACGTCGGCCATTGCATTATAAACGACCCCCCCCCCCCCCCCCCCCCCTCCGGTCACCAGCAGATGATGAGTCATGACGTTTAGGACCTTGTACAATTGAAATTTTTTATCTGACGTCAATCGCTAGGAAACTGCATTTGATGATGTAATATATGCATAAATGGCTATATCTCACGTTCTATGAATTACTGCAGAAAACGATAAAAACATATTTATACTCTAGACCAGACCTGGGCATTGTACGGCCCGCGGGATGATTCTGACCGGCCCGCGAAAGATTACATGATAATAATAAAAAAAAAAAAAAAAAAATTTACTTTTTTCTTTTCATGTCAACGTTCACACGTACAATATACGCTTACCTAGGATTTTACTTGATTCAACAACAAAGCAGTTGGGGCAAGCCGAAAACGGTCAAAAGTGTGGTTATTTGAAGTTTGGATTTCTTTTTTCACAACTGAGGTAGGTAGATACAATTTTTAGAGACTAAAGTACAGAAAAAAGGTACCGTTGGGTACCGGTATCGATTCACAGGTACCGGTACCGTATCGGTTCAAATGTGAACGGTACCCATCCCTACTGAACACACAACTGCAGGGCAAGGGCATTTTTGCTCATGAAATGCATAGCCATGTGAAAGCCTTCATGACAAAGTTGCAATTAATTTCAAGGCAACTAGGCAGCAACAATCTCAAACACATGAAAACCCTGAAAGAAGTCAAACCATCAGCTGATCACTGGCACAGGTACTCATCCATGTTGGGAGCACTGCATGATGAATTTTCAAGGCGTTTTCAAGATTTCAAAAAGGTTGAGGATGAAATGCAGCTGGTTTCCTCTCCCTTTACCTGCAGTGTTGATAGTGCACCCACTGATGTTCAGCTTGAACTCATTGACCTGCAGTCTAATTCACTACTGAAAGAGCACTTTAAGTCAGCATCACTGCTAGAGTTCTACTCTGCTCTCAAGGAGGAGAACTTTCCAAACATGAGGAGACATACTCAGAAGATGTTGGTTCTCTTTGGATCCACCTATATGTGAACAGACATTCTCAGTCATGACGTTTACCAAGTCCTGGTACAGATCCTCTCTCACTGATGAACATCTGGCAGCTGTGCTTCGCATCTCCACCTCAGACATGCAACCTGACTTTGATGGACTTGTTAAAGCTCAACAGAGACTGGATTTATCACACTGAATGAAAAAAAAAAAAAGCTGAAGAACACTAAAATGTGGAAATATAACAAGTGAAATGGGACACTTGATCTTTTTTTTTTCTTTTTTTTGCACAGTTCTGAAAACATTAAATGTTTAATATAGGCATGTCGAGTAAAAAAGGCTACTGGGACACTTTTCTTTACACAGTTCAGTGACATGTCTTGTTTATTTTGGCTATAAGATGATGTGATGTCTTTAGAAAGCTAAGAAAATCCTTGTTTCAATAGTATATGAAACTCAAAATAATAACTTTATTTGTATAGCACTTTTTCATACATGCCCTTTGTTATTAATGTTTCACATTTTGTTTATCATTTTGGAAATAAATTCTATTTGAATAAATGATATTTTTGAAAGCTAACCTCACCTTTTAATTGCCAAATAATAACATACACTCTTACCAGGGGTCAAAACAATGCCATTTACTGCTTTTTATATAGAAATAAAATGTATATTATGCATAATTGAGTTTGGAATTTTGGCCCAGCCCTCCAACATATTTTCAGTTGCTCATTCGGCCCCCCGGGAAAAATAATTGCCCACCCCTGCTCTAGACAGTATTTTTATATGAATGTGTGAATGAAAAAGTAAAATGTTCCTACACCCTGAACAATAGCTAATCGATGTTGAATGGGCCATAGTAATGTCAATTTAGCAATACAATTTAAAAAGTTATAGCCCTGCAAAGTAGGTGAACATATCCATAGACAAATAGAGCTGGCAGAGAAGGGATTAGGACGAATCAAAGTGGTGGCGGAGAATGGGTTAAGATGCATTAAGTTATGTATTTGTCAACTTGTCAATGCAATTAAACTTCCAAATTTAGTTCTGCCTTGTCTTCTTTTTAAGATTTTTTCCCATTAAAACACATGGTGACAACCAACCCCATAGTGTGTGACAACCATCCCCATGATTTGCGTAGTGGGCGTGTCAACAGTGTCAGCTGAACTCGCACCAAACAAGGCATAGGGAAATAGTCAGACATCCCAGAATTATTTCATAATACAAAGTTTCTGAATGGATATTTGGATTAAACCAAGTTGTATGCAGTGATTACCGGTCTTTCCCCACGGAACACAAGTTACTTAACGTTACACGGAGAGCACCTCTCAAGTACCCGTATGTGTGAGTGTCAGTCGCGCAAGTGTGTAAGTAACAGCCCCGCTCCTCGGGCAGACGGAGCGAGACCGAGGGAGGAGAGTTATAGAAAACGGTCAACAAGATTAGTTCGCAACGTTTAAATTCCTCAAAAAAAAGGAGTGAAATGCGAATGAAAGGGTTCAAATCAGTACTAGCAAGGGTGCTCCCAAATATTATTTTCTACTAGCACAGGCTATTTTTAGGGGCAATATGCGACGCCCTCATAGCACTGTACAGCCCTGGCCTTGATCTCCTTGTTACTTAAAAAAGACAAGGACCCCAATGACTGTGGCAGTTATAGGCCCCTGAGTCTTGTCTGGGCCGATCTTAAAATGTTTGCCAAAATAATAGCCTGTTGTCTGCAGAAGTATATGACGGTGCTGGTACACTGTGATCAGACTTTTCAGATTCAGATTCAGATTCCTTTATTGTCACTTATTTCAGTACTTTACAGCAAGAAGAGTGGAAATCTATTTATTGTGGTGATGTGGTCCCTCGACTATAGCAGCTTCCAATAATAAAATACAATAAATTTAGCATAGAATAAAATGACTAAAAGTAAGATTACTATATACAGTTCTAAAAGGTGTGCAGTGCAATACAATAATTTTAGCATAGAATAAAATAAGATGACTAAAATAAAGTTGTGTGTGTGTGTACAAATATGTACAGTTCCAAAAAAGTGTTGTGTGATGTGCAATGAGCAATGTGCAATACAGTTTTTTTTATCGTCAGCAACAGTGTTTCTCAAGTGTAGTACAGTAAATGTCCTAATCCAATAATACATGAGACCCTCTTCTTGGGACCAAGTAAGGTTTTGTCGATAATCCAATGTACAGTTACCCACCCCACCCACCCAACCACATCCTATGTACAGTTTCCCACCCCCCCCTCCACCCCACCTACCCAACCTCCTCCAATGTACAGTTTCTTCATCAAATGTATATACTCTCTTTTTTAGACTATTTTTGTATCACAAACAATACTGTATTTGTAAATCTGGTATGTCATAAATGTATAGATGTAGCAGTATTGTCTATCTGTATGTCATGTATGTCATATATGTTATGATTAACCCTTTCTCTGCCACGCTTATATCCATCCTTGTAGTCAGTCTGCCAGCTCTATTTGTCAATGGAGATGTTCACCTACTTTGCAGGGCTATAACTTTTTAAATTATATTGCTAAATTGACATTACTATGGCCCATTCAACATCGATTAGCTATCGTTCAGGGTGTAGGAACGTTTTACTTTTTCATTCACACATTCATACAAAAATATGGTCTAGAGTATAAATATGTTTTTATCGTTTTCTGCAGTATTTCATAGAACGTGAGTTATAGCCATTTATGCATATATCAGATAATTAAATGCAGTTTGATAGCGATTGACGCCAGATTAAAAAATTCAATTGTACAAGGTCCTAAACGTCATGACTCATCATCTGCTGGTGACTGGAGGGGGGGGGGGGGTCGTTTATAATACAATGACCGACGTTAAATGTTTCATGTAGTATGGGTGATATATTGATCATAGCAGTTTGTATGGATAATAATAATCAAAAACGCTGAAACTCACCGCAGCTTCCTCGTAGCGATGGGGTGTAACGCTTGGTGTGCTATTGAAGATGAGAGCACAGTTAGCAGACAAGGGAGAATGAACGTAGGCAGAAACGAGGAGCGATGCTTGAAGGGTGTTTACTTCTTATCCAAACGTAAATACAAAACAACACTACTAATAACACAATGACGGAAAACAAGAAAACGACAGAAGTATACAGGACTCACTAGACATCAACGGGGAAGGCAGGCACGACACGGGGAACACACAGGATACTGGAGGAATGTCGCCACAAGGAAGTGAGGAACAAACAGACACTTAAATACCCACACTAATTAATAACGACCAACACCTGGCAGGGCCAGGCCAAAACACAGAATCACAAACACAAAAGAACTGACACACTAAACACAACTAGACACTAAGGCAATGACACACTAAACACAACTAGACACTAAGGCAATGACACACAACAACTCAACAGGGGTGTAACATCAAACACAGACAGGGATGGCCCAGCATAACATAATATTACAAATCATATCAACAATGTGCAACCAACACAAAATGGCCGACCGCACCATCGGGCTTAGGTCAGCAGAGGGAGCAATGTCAGGAGGAGAGCACTGTCCAATGTTATTCTCCTGCCGGTCAGCAGGACCGGCCCTTGGGTCGTAACAGTACCCCCCTCTCAACGGGGGGCTTCCAGACCCCCGAGAACAACGTCCGCACCCAGGCGAGGGAGGAAGCCGGAACCCCGGAGGGGGCCCAAGGAGAGGACCTGGAGACCAGGAGCCGGGAGACAGAGCGAAAACCCCAGGAGGGGCATAGCAGCCAGGGGGGCTGAAAACGGGCGCAGACGCCCGGAGAGGGGTGGAGGGGAAGGGAACAGAGGCCCGGAGACGGGGGGTGGGGAAGGGAGCAGCGGCCCGACGAGGGGGGGTGGGGACGGGCACCGAGACCCGGGGAGGGGGGCTGGACCTGGGAACAGAGGCCCGACGAGGGGGGGTAGGAACAGGTGCCGAAGCCCGGGAAGGGGAGCTGGACCCCGGAGCAGGATCCCGGACGAGAGCCCCTCCAGCCGCCGGACTAGGAACCAGTTCAGGGGAGACGGAACGGAGGGGCGGCGGCGGCGACCCCCGGAGCAGGACCCAGCGTAGACCACGGCGAAGACCACGGCGAAGACCACGGCGAGGACCAGGACGCCGGTCACGGCGTGGGGGTGGACCAGACGGGAAGCCAGGACCAGTCGAGGAGCCGGACAGAGCTGCGTTAACGGGCAGAGCTGCGTTAGCTGGGGACGCACGGTTAGCTACAGGCTCTAGGCTGACCGTGAGTTGAATGCTAGTCGGCTGGCTAGCTGCGGGGGAAAAGCTAGCAAGCGGGACCAGACTGGTGGGTAGGGTACTAGGGATCGGCATAAACCCTTCCATGAGGGCGGAGACGTGGTCGGCCATAACCCGCATCGCAGGCGCCTGTGTCGGGCTCTCTCTTGCAACCTGTCGATCGTCTGGAGCCAGAACACCCACTTGGCAGGCGTGTACTGCTCCAGATTACCGTCCATCAAGTTTTGAAGGATAACAAAAGTATCTACCACCTTGCCTGCTGTGTGTTTGATTGGTGGCGACATTCTGTAACGCTTGGTGTGCTATTGAAGATGAGAGCACAGTTAGCAGACAAGGGAGAATGAACGTAGGCAGAAACGAGGAGCGATGCTTGAAGGGTGTTTACTTCTTATCCAAACGTAAATACAAAACAACACTACTAATAACACAATGACGGAAAACAAGAAAACGACAGAAGTATACAGGACTCACTAGACATCAACGGGGAAGGCAGGCACGACACGGGGAACACACAGGATACTGGAGGAATGTCGCCACAAGGAAGTGAGGAACAAACAGACACTTAAATACCCACACTAATTAATAACGACCAACACCTGGCAGGGCCAGGCCAAAACACAGAATCACAAACACAAAAGAACTGACACACTAAACACAACTAGACACTAAGGCAATGACACACTAAACACAACTAGACACTAAGGCAATGACACACAACAACTCAACAGGGGTGTAACATCAAACACAGACAGGGATGGCCCAGCATAACATAATATTACAAATCATATCAACAATGTGCAACCAACACAAAATGGCCGACCGCACCATCGGGCTTAGGTCAGCAGAGGGAGCAATGTCAGGAGGAGAGCACTGTCCAATGTTATTCTCCTGCCGGTCAGCAGGACCGGCCCTTGGGTCGTAACATGGGGGATGATACTGGAGCAAAAAGATCGCTATTATTGGATGTTGATCTAGGCGAACCATTTCCGGGTTGTATAATACTATATACATTACATAATTTACATTTAGTCATTTAGCTGACGCTTTTATCCAAAGCGACTTACAAGTTCTGTACGACAAGACAGCAAGAAGGGTACAACTCTATCAGGTGAGTAACAATGTTTATCAAAGTGTTGCGTGGTACAGTGTAGGTTAGTTTATTAGGTGCATGACAGTAAGGTTAGTCAGGGTTAGATTTTTTTTTTAAACAAAAGTTTTTATTGGTGAAGCAAGTTTGTACAATTACAAAATCAGAATTATTTATTCACCCTTTTCCCTTTTTTTGTATAATCTACCCCACCCATAGGGTTAGATTTTTTTTTTTTTTTTATCATTTCAGATAATGGTTGAAGAAGTGAGTCTTTAGTCGACTGCGAAAGATTGGACGGGATTATAATGTTGTTTATCGAGTTATGGCAACGGATCGATTATCCAGTGTGTCCAGATGGAGTCCCGCGAGCGTAAGCGAGTGGCCAGACCGAATAGGGAGCCACACCGGCGTCACAATTATCGACATCCGGTTGCAACTCGCCGATCGGCCACCAGGTGGCGGTGTTGAAGCGTTGGAGAGTTGAGCGGAGTCCTACAGCACCCGTCAAGGATCCGTGGGTGAAATATGAATACCATGACAGAAATTTGAAATATTGATCTCAAAGACGCTGTAAAACGTCATTGGCAGATTGCGCATGGCGAGGAATGACGTGGTAACACGTCATTGGCGAGAAAAGGGTTAATTGAAAATGGGGGACCCTGATGTAAACAAGACGAAAGTCTTTCTCTGGTCTGCATCCCCTTAACAATTGTGTGTATTGAGCTGTACTGTATTGTACCCATTCTGCAATCTGATAATAACATTTTCAATCAATCAATCAATCAATCAGGGGGGCTCTGTTGACGAGTCTGATGGCTTGGGGGGGGAAACTGTTCTGGCTGTGTGGCTGTGGTAGCGCTTTCCAGACCGCATCAGCTGGAACAGTCCATGGTTGGGGTGATTAAGGTCCTTGATCATTTTCAGGGCTTTTTTAATGCACCGGCTCTCATATATTTCCTGGATGGAGGGAATTAAGCTCACATCCACAGATCTTTTGAGCTGTCCTCACGACTCTGCTCAGCGCTCTGAGGTTGAGGTCGGTGCAGTTCCCCCTCCAAGCGGTGATTCACCCCATCAGGACGCTCTCTGTTGTCCCTCTGTAGAACACCTTCAGGATCTTAGGTGTCATGCCGAACTTCTTCAGCCTCCTGAGGTGGTAGAGGCGTTGTTGGGCCTTTTTTACCACATGATTTGTGTGGACGTCCCAGGTGAGTTTGTCGGTGATGTGGACACAGAGAAACTTAAAGCTGCTGACTCTCTCCACCGCAGCCCCGTCAATGGTGATGGGGTCCAGCTTCTCTCCCCCTCTCCTGTAGTCTATGACCAGCTCTTTAGTTTTTTCCACATTGAGGGAGAGGTTGTTCTCCTGTCTCTTGTCAACCTCTCTCCTGTAGGCCGTTTCGTCACTCTTGGTGATTCGGCCTATCACTGTGGTGTCATCGGCTAATTTAATTACCGTGTTGGAGCTGTGCGTGGCTACGCAGTCATAGGTGTACAGTGAGTAGAGGAGGGGGCTCCAGTGTTGAGAGTCAGGGGGGCGGAGGTGTGAGGGCCCATCCTCACCACCTGGTGTCAATCCGACAGGAAGTCCAGGATCCAGTCACACAGACTGGGGTTGACTCCTAGTTCCCTGAGCTTGGTGTCGAGTCTGGCGGGGACTATGGTGAGCTGTAGTCCACAAACAGCATCCTCACATAGTTCCCCGCCTTCTCCAAGTGGGTGGTGGCCTCATGTAAAGACTGGATTTATTCAAGGTCGATTAGCCGCAGATAATCTTAGGAGACTGTTACATGTAATTGACAACAGTAAGAATACTACAACTCCGGCCACGGTTCTGTCTTTAGATGCCATGAAGGCATTCGATAGACTAGAATGGTCATTTCTTTGGATGGTACTGGAGGCCCTGGGACTTGGAAAGGAATTTATACACATGATTAAGGTTCTCTATGCCTCACTGTCAGCAATGATAATGACTATACAATTTTTATTATGCTCCACACTCTTCCCGGTGTCTAGATCTTCCAGACAGGGTTGTCCTCTGAGCCCCGGACTATTCGTGCTTTCCCTCGAACCATTAGCCCAATTCATTAGACAATCAGAAGAAATCGCCCATATAATAATCAATGAGACACCACACAAAATACCTCTATATGCAGATGACTTATTAACTTTCATGGAAGATCCCTCCCAATCAGCCTCAAAGTTACTTAATATAATCAATGACTTCGGTAAATTATCGGGCTTCAAGATTAACTGGCCCAAATCAGCTTGTCTTCCTCTTAACACTTTCGGGGCCATTTGGATCCGTCTAAAATCACTCTAGACGGCCAGCATTTCTAAACAGACTTGCATAGTCCGTGGGGCTGTTTGTAGAGCTAAATCTATACTTTATAGTATTGCTATCTGTCCATTCTCATTGTCAATTAACACCATAAACCGTCATCATTTTCATCAATACGTTCTCATTTTATAGCGTCTTTAATATAAGCGTTATAAGGGATTTCGGCTGGGATATTTCCTGGAAGGCGAGATACAGGCCGCTAAGCTACTAACGTTAAATCCAATGGCATTTCGGATATACAGAAGCTACAGTTAAAACTCAAACTGCATATGATCGGTATGATGGTCCACCATGAATGCATGAAAGGGGGGGGCAGGGGACGTCGTTTCTGATTATTGATTACCAGTGATGCCACTAACGCGTTACTAAGTAACGCGTTATTGTAATCTGATTACTTTCCCCCGAAAATAGTAATCTAACGCGTTAATCTTTACAAGCCAGTAATCTGATTGCAGTTACTTGTTCAAGTGGCTGTGCGTTACTATTTCGTTACTATCTCATCATAATGCAGGCGGAATGCAGTATTTTCTTTCGTTTTCGACAGTCAAATATACGTTTGGAAAGCTTTTCCTTGTATTGGGGAGTGACGTCACAGCACGCAAACTCGCGTGTTGAGCCATGCTGGTGGGCGCGGCTGTTATTGTTATTATCAGGCTGACCTGCGAGCTACAGTAGCAGGGAGACGCTCGCGCTCGTAACGCTTCCTTGCACTGGAAGTTCACTAGTCTACTTAACGTTTGTGTAAACTAAGCCGGGTGAAAAAAACATTCACTTTGCGTAGGAAACAAAATACTGTCTACCGCATATGGAATATACAGAACAGCACGACCATCGACTTCTACAGGACTCGGAGTCGGAGCTGCACCAGCCAAACAGTATGTTCCACCTTTGAGTTAAACATCTTTTGCTTGCACTATTCATGAACATGGAACACCATACTGCAGTATGTAGGTTGTCAGTAGCACACTGACAACACTGCAGTATATATATTCCCTCCCCGCCGTGTGTATATTTCCCTCCCACCCACCCACCCCCTCCTAATGTACAGTCCCCTCCCCATCATATGTATATACTCTGTCAGGATCTAGGGGTAACAGTACTGTATATTTGAATACCGTTTATGTCACAAATGTATCAGTACTAAATACCTATATGTCCCTATGCCATAAATGTCATGTATGTTGTGTATGTCATAAATGTCTATATGAATTGAAAATGGGGGACCCTGATGGAAACAAGACAAACGTCTTTCTCAGGTCTGCATCCCCTTAACAATTGTATGTATTGAACCGTACTGTATTGTACCCATTCTGCAATCTGTTAAATAAAGTTTTCATTCATTCATTCACACAATAATAAATAATAATAACGTAGAACCATATCTGAATGGGGCAGGCCTCAAAGGTAGGCTACATATCAGCCTACATGTGGTGTTATTGACCATTTATCTTTTGTGAAATCTATAGATCTATAGATAGGCCTACCTGCCCTATTAGTACATTTTACTCAAACTGAGTACATTTTACTCAATTTTTTTTGTCATTCTTATGTTGTGGCAGCAGCAGGGGGGACGACTTCGTAACCTAGTTACTTTCAAAGTAACTAAGTTACTCTGATAATCAAGTAATCAGTAAAGTAACTAAGATTACTTTTTAAAGGAGTAATCAGTAATCAGTAATCAGATTACTTTTACAAGTAATCTGTGGCATCACTGTTGATTACCAATAACCGCGTTAGCCTCAGTAGCCACATTCGCTGACCGGGTGGATGGCTATCATAACAAGCCCTGATCATCATGTAATTTACGTGAAAAAGATCTTACCGTGGGCCGGTTTGATCCCCCAAAGGTTATCGATCGCCATCTGGTAGATCGATATGTCCATTGGCTGATGATATATTCCTTTACTGCACACTGAAATCCGCCTCCCAAAACGTATTCCAAGCTACAGGCTATAGACCACCGCAACACTTCCGGGATTCTGAAATCGGGGAGGAGATAGCGGGGGGAGCATATGAATGAATGTGGATGAGAGCCGTGATGTAAGTGATTGCAGATACGGCTGTGGGGGTGCTAGAGACATGATCGAATAGACGTTTATGCGCCTCAATCTCCTGAACACGGCGCGACCCATTCCTAATTGATCAGAACTAAATCGGCAGAGAAAAAGCCCATTTTAAAGCACCTATTCCCCATGCACATGCGTAGATTGCCCATGGAGTCTGGACGGCGCGAGATGACGCACAAATGAATGTGGACTGTTCCATCAGAGGGGGGAGCTTCGGTGGCCAGTGTCCTTTCAGCCGAACAGGATAATGAAAAAATTATCCCACTAAATGGCCAGACGCGTCTTATGGCGACATCTACAATTACCTCATTGAGTTTCCAGGTAGACTAATGTTTATATTTAAGTGCAGCGGTCTGTAGCCACTCACATTACCACCGAAGCTCCCCCTCCCCCCTATTATATCGGCGACCGATATATCGCGCATCACTAAAAAGCATTTTATGATATACCTGGCGAATCATTCTTCCTTTACCTACAACTAAGGTCGGCGCTCAGGGCCCACAGTGTGCCGTGGGCTCAGGCGTTGCACCGACACCCTTTTGTCGGGCTTATCGTGACAGGACAACCACAAGAGGATTTGTCTCAGATTTGTATACACGTTTAATCAAATCCACATATAAAAAATGTACATTAGATACAGTCTGGCGAGGGGACATCCCGGGGTTAGACCCTGCATTTTACTTGGAGAATGTTTGGACAAATGCTATATTAGCCTCCCGCAACCCTAATCACCAACAAATTCATTTAAATTATATTCATAGGACGTATCTCACACCTAGGAAACTGTTTGCTATGGGACTGGTGGCCGACTCCCGGTACACTTTATGCTCTTTGAGAGCCATGCATATGGTCTGGGATTGCCCACCAGTAGCCCATTTTTGGATATCTATAGCAGCCAAACTCTCAAGCATCTGTAATATATCAATCGCACTCACGGCAGCAACATTACTTCTAAACGATATATCTCTACATCCATACAACAGAAAATTATTATTCTGGCAGGCGTTACAGCAGCCAAAAAGCTTTTCGCTATGAGATGGAAAGAACCTGAGAAACTCACAGTAACTAACTGGTCCCTGACATTGCTGGTTGTTATTTATTTGGAGATCTCGACTGCTCGTGTGGTTGGGGTGGGACAGGCAGGTATTGAATTGTGGACTGCAGCGGCCGAGGTGGTCAAAGGCACAATATAGCGGTGGAGTGGGGGTGGAGTGTTGGTCCTGGAGGATCCGGCGACCTTGGGGGGGGGGGGGGGGGGGGGGGGAGGAAATGTCCAATGTCTAATATCTATTGTCTTTTGTGTTGTTTGTAATGTTTTTATAAAAAAAATGTACTTGGTATTTTGTATTGTGTATTTATTAGTTACGTTTTGATCGATCCGTAAGTATTTCTTATTGTCTTGGCATTATTATTATTATTGTTGTTATTATTGTTGTTGATGTTGTGTTTTTGAAAAATAAAATAAAGATTTTTATCAAAAATGTATTGGTGAGTATAGATTTTTTAGACTATTAATTTGGGGTCATTGGACACAAGACATGGGATAATAGTCATTCCGTTCTCCAAGAGAGAGATCTGACTTGCTTCTGTTTTTCAAAAATGCAGAATAGCAATTGACTTTATTTTGATTTCTGATGTGTTACTGTGTATCAGATTGTTGTACCAGGGAGGTTCTCTGATAGCCTACTAATCCCCTGTTGTAGCCTGGTATTGGGCCGATATACTAATTGACCTCAAACCCCGCCCTCTTTTGTTGATCCTCCAGTCACAACTGTTGCTTGAAAAGAAGGTGGGGTTTGAATTAGGATATCGGCTCCAATCCAGCAATGAAGTGATGTAGGGTGGGAGAGCACCAATCATTACCATCAACCTTTATTGTAATTTCAATGGAGCCAAGATTACATTAGGTAATAAAATACATTATGAAAGATACAACGATGACAAGTAAACAAACAGTTTGAATAAACGAGACAAAGTTAAAAGAAGTAATATAATAAGATAAAAACAAAGATACAAATAAAATCACATAAAAAAATGAATCACCTAAAACAGTTACAGACTGATACAAAGTGGTTAGTGATCATGGCTTTGAACTGTGCACAGGTTGGAAGAGTATTGATCTTTAAAGTGCGTTGAAGGATGTTAAATGGGTCAGGAGCATCAACATAATAATAATAAATCTATGTTCAGTTATGTAAATTGTCTTTAAAGTGCGTTGAAGGATGTTAAATGGGTCAGGAGCATCAACATAAAAGGCTCAGAACAATATTGAGGAATCTTAAGCAAAAGCCAATAATTTCAGTGAGTCAGATAGGGTCCAAAGTTCCAATCCTGCAACATTGTGATGTAAGGTGGTAGCTTACCAATAAGGGCTTTAATGTAAATTATTTGATACCAAGACAAACCAACCTTATCATACAGGTAATTCACCCACCCAACCCCCTCCAATGTACGGTTTCTTCCCCTTCTAATGTATACAGTATATATATATTTATTTTATGATCTCTTTCTCGTAAACAGTACTGTATATTTGTATGTTGTGTATGTCATGAATGTTATAATGAATTGAAAATGGGGGACCCTGATGTAAACAAGACGAAAGTATTTCTCTGGTCTGCATCCCCTTAACAATTGTTTGTATTGAGCCGTACTGTATTGTACCCATTCTGCAATCTGTTAATACAGTTTTCAATCAATCAATCAATCAATCAATCAATCAATCAATCAATCAATCAATCAATCAATCAATCAATCAATCAATCAATCAATCAATCACAGGAGACGATGGTGAGTATCATAGATACCTGTCACCAGTAATGAATCTGAGGGCAGAGTGATACAGAGTCAAGGGGTTTAAGAGTGGAAGCAGCAGCATGCTCTATAAATTACATCACCATGGTCCAAAACTGAGAAAAAGAAAAACGGCTTCAACAATTCTTTCCCTACTAATCAAAGGAAAGCTGGCTCTGTTTCTGTACAAGAAGCCAATATTCTGTCACAGCTTGCTGGCAAGGTTGTGTTCCACTTCCAATATAAATGAGCCAGGTGCCAAGAAATATCTATACTCAGTAACTCTCTCAGTGCTAGAACCCTTCACAGTGGATATATTGCAAACCATATTCTGTCTCTAGTAAACAGCATGAGCTTTGTTTTACTTGCATTAATAAGCAGTAGTTTAATAATAAATCTATGTTCAGTTATGTACAGTAGTTGTTTACAACACGTCTCAGAAAACAGAAAAGGTAAATAAAGTACTAATCGACCACAGGAAAAAAGGTACATAATGTACCTTATGTTATACAAGATACAAGATACAAGATACTTTAATGCCACACAACAATGGTTGGTGGTAATTGTTTTCGGTACAGATGTTAAAGCACTGGTTACATAGCGATGAGTAATATAATACTTATGTAATATATTTACATTTCGTATGGGCGAAAGGCTGGCCGGGAGGCATGAACACTTTGGGCAACCAACATGTACTTCCGCGTTTCTCTGATTGGCCAGCGCTCTCCTTCGTGAATACCAGCCGCTCTACGCTCGTTTACCCCCTCATGAGTCACGTGAAACACTGAAGAGCACTGATTGGTCAGAAGAGAGACGTGTCACTCGTTGGAGGCTCTCCACCAAAACAGAAAGCCGCCATCTTTAATGTCTCGCAATAGGATTTCATTTGCAGCAGGAACAAGTGCAATAAACTAAAAAGGATACAGTCACTGTGTATTCTGCCTCATTTATTGATGAAACAAAACCGACATCAACACAATTAGCCACAGAACGGAGAGTTTAGTCTCACAAAAAGATCGCTGACTTGTTAAGCTTGTTGTTGTTGTTAGGTTAGGTGCTAATGTTGTGCTAGCGTTTTAGCATGGCTATTGTACATAGCGTGATCAATATAACTAGCTATTGATTGTTTGTACTAGTAACTAATGGTTAATGCTAGTAGAATAGACACAACGTGAGGTAATCACCATCCATTTTAAACCGGTTATTACCTAATGCTAACGTTAGCAGATAGACGCGAGACTAGTGCCGTTACAGCTTGTTAGCTTAATGCTAACGTTAACGTTAGCAGATAGACACGAGAGCCTACGTTAAAGCAATGAGAGGTAGCGTTAGCAGAATAGACACAACGAGAGTCTCGTTAATGTTATTATTGATTGAATGAAAACTGTGTTTTACTCTGGCTTGCGCCTAGCTTGCGGACATAAGTTAGCTATGCTGGACCTCTCAGCTGTACACCAGCGGCCCCAGCTTGTTAGCTTAATGCTAACGTTAACGTTAGCAGATAGACACGAGAGCCTAGGTAACGTTAAAGCAATGAGAGGTAGCGTTAGCAGAATAGACACAACAAGAGTCTCGTTAATGTTATTATTGATTGAATGAAAACTGTGTTTTACTCTGGCTTGCGCCTAGCTCGCGTACATAGCTATGCTGGAGCTCTCAGCTGTACACAGGGAGACAAGTACGAAATGCGCGAAATGCGCATGCGCGCGTTACCGGCGTAGGGGGAAAACGAGCGTAGAGGGCTGGCCGATCGCTGGCCAATCAGAGAAACGCGGAAGTACATGTTGGTTGCCGAAAGTGTTCACGCGGCCGGGAGTCGAACCAACAATGATCAAGCTCCTACCACTAGACTAAGACACCCGCCCACCCTGATACAAACACAACAGTTCTATGTTTTAATGTTTAACATTTAACAGTTATGGTTAAAGATAGAAAGTTAGGGTTATGGTTAGTTTAAGGTAACAGTGTGGTTATGGTTGGGGTTAGGGTTTGGGGCGAGGCAGAAAATATCCAAAAAGTGCGTGTTGGTAGTCCGTGCGGCGGGTGTCCTGTGTTTGTTCCCCAGCAGGAGAACTCAAATGTTTTCTGAAAACATTTTGAAAGTCTTTTGAATATAAGGGCGGCTGGGTGGTGCAGTGGACTAAGCGCTCGTCACTAACGCGAGAGACACCGGTATCGAATCCCGCTGTCAGCGTTGCCTCCGGCTTGGCCGGCCGTCATACTGGCTCAATTGACTTCAGGGCTCCCTAGACCGACCAGTGGGGGGCACATGCGAGCAATGACCAGGAAGGGGAGGGGGCATAATGACTAAAATTGGGATGGGAGAAAAACACAGAAAAACAGGAGGAGAAAAAGTGGATAAAAAAAAGAAAAAGTCGTTTGAATATGTAATATATGTACTTATTTGTAAATACGTGAATATGTCAATATGGCTATAACATAACGTACAATATGTACCTTTTTCATGTGGTCAATAAGTACTTTATTTACACATTTTAAGCGAGATCGGGCTGTTGTTTAATATTATCCCCAGGACTAACTTCACCTGAAAGCTCCCCTGTAATTCTAAAGTTCCAAAGGAGCAAACCTCAAGTTGCACAGTGTTCACATGCTGAGTTGTTCTCCGGAATGTTCTTTCACGTTCTGCGATAAAAGGCACCTTCTCCTCCTCCCACTGCAGTCTGTGTGTGTGCATGTGTGTGCGCGTGCCCATGCATGTGAGAGCGGGCACGTCGCCTATGTCGTTGTTTTAGCTGAGCTATGCAAAGACGCTGTAGCTGCCCAGTGTATAGGCTTGACGCAATGCTGAGTAGGCACCTTGGCCAATGGGTGCGGCGGGCGCGCTCCTCCACAACATCCGTGTGTCATGAGTCATCGTTTTTTCTCTCCCTGGATACAAACCCCAACATCCTTACAACTCTCCGTCTCAATCCTGTGATCCCTGGCTGCACACCTGACACAGTATATCTTTCAGGATTTTATCTTTGTTTCTTTGTTTTTATTTCACAATTTATACGTCCAGCCTCTGTCTGTCTGTCTGCCTCTCTCTCTCTCTCTCTCTCTCTCTCTCTCTCTCTCTCTCTCTCTCTCGTCCTTGCTATGTCTCTCTCCTTCGCATGTAGACACACACGCACACATATACAAACACGCACACGTGCGCGCGCACACACACACACACACATGCACACACACACACACACATGCACACACACACACACACACAAACACACAAACACACACACATACACACACGCACACAGTATCTGTCGATATACTTGTGAGGACATCGCATTGATTTACACTCATTCCCCATTCCCCACCCCTCCACACTGCTGTGAAATAATATATGATCACATATGAGACACACTGTCCCCAACTCTGTACTGCTATGTCTCAGTACAAGCATCATCACACCTAACCGTAACCCTTAACCCCTGACCCCTGACCCGAGCCCCTAACGAGGTCTGGAAAAGGCTCTTCTTAAGTGACTAGGTCTGCTATTCTCACGTGGACATTTGAACCTCATGAGAAAGTAACAATTTTAAACGTAGATCACACACACATTTAAATGACGTGTTTATGTCCACATATTACTAGGAAAGGGACGTAAACGATGTAAATACATTCATATAATCAGATTTTTCAGCTGCACTAAGTTGACAATCAGATTGATACGTACAACACAATTTGGTAGACGGCACGATAACAGTGTCCCCTTCTAGAATGTAAAATATACACACTCACACACCCACGCCCACACACACACTCACACACATGCCCCCACACACACACACACACACACACACACACACACACACACACACACACTCACACACACACACACTCACTCACACTCACACTCACACTCACACACACCCACACCCACACGCCCACGCCCACACCCACACACACACACACACACACACACACACACACACACACACACACACACACACACACACACACACACACACACACACACACACACACACACACACACACACACACACACACACACAGACACACACACACACACACACACACACACACACACACACACACACACACACACACACACTCTGCCCTCTGCTCATTCTCCTCTTTGTATGCCGGCACGGCCGCAGCTCCAGACCAGCTGCTGCAAATGTCTGGCTTTCTCTGTAATAAATTTCCTGTGTGAGAGACCGAGCACTATAATCTAATCACTCTGCCTCAAGATCTCTCTCTCTCTCTCCTTCTCTCTCCTTCTCTAGTCTGTATCTAGTCAACGGTGAATTACAGTACAGTACATGATGCGACAGCACATCTTTTGCTGTTAGTACGTTTCTTCTTCCCTGGCGCAGAAGTAATGAAACGCATGTAGGCAATGAAATGGGTTTCATGTGTCCGGAACGGTCATTGTACTGTCATAAGCACATTGTGACCCCCCCCCCCCCCCCCCCCCTCCCCTCGCCCCCAAACACACACACACACACACGCACACACACACGCACATGACCGTACCTTTGTAGTTGCTGCCCCAAAGCTGTGGAATGCCCCCCCCCCCCCCCCAACTAAGGTGATCTGATCTCACACCTACCTTGTTTTATTTTGTGTATTTTCTTATTTCTTAATCTTACTTGTTGTTGTTTATCGTATTTAATCGCTTTCTTTACCATGTTTGTACTGTGTTTTATTATAGTGCCGTTTATATGTACAGCACTTTGGTGCAACTACTGTACAGTTGTTTTGAATGTGAAATTTTTACATAAAACGTACTTAGTAAAACGTACTTATTTACAGATACAAAGTTGATTCTGACAATAGCGTGGTTATCTATTTTGTGAAATAAGCTATTGAATAACAACATTTTAGGGAATTTAGGGAAATCCCATCATGTACAGGTATTCCAGTTTGCTTATTTGAATGAGCAAAATCACGTAAAAATCATAAAAGCTTTTTTTCTCTTTTTATGTCATACACACAACAGTGACCCAGTACAAAGCCAGTCAAAACCTTAGATCAGTTGAGGGGGTTAAGTGCCTTGCTCAAGGGCATCTTCTCTGCAGTTGTTTTGAGAGGGAAGATAGTGACAGAGTGTGAGCCCAGATCTTTCCCAGTTGGTTGGAGAATTAAAATCGATGAGCGGTGAGGATTTGAACCAGCCACATGCACTTTTCTATCCACTTGCCCACACTACCATTGTACGTCGATCAATCATTTAGTTAAACATATATCACCCCGCCCCAAGTCGCCCCCAAGGAATACACTGTAGACGCGTAACTGCAGTTAATAACTCATTACAGAGCCTTACTTACTAACAGCGAAAAAGAAGCAGCCATCACTCATGTACTAAGAGTTCATATAGTTTCATTAATTAACACTACGTGGTTTTGTGCCAACAACCCGCTCTGCTTTCCCATTCTCCACCTCCCTTGCTATGTACTATGTGCTACTGCATGTAATATGTGCTAGGCACGGCGAGGCCTTGGCCCCTCACTACGGATTTGCTGCAGTGACGTCGGCTCCCTCCTCTCTCTCTGCACTGCAGTATGTCATGTGACTTGTATGTCATCATCAGTGGCACTTAATCAGTCGACTGCATTGGGATCGTAGCCAGCGGTGTAAGCGGGTATAGATCTTTTTAATTGCCACGGAGAAAAGTGGCGTGATTCTCCCAGTTTTTCTTAACCTCCGTGGCAGCGTATGTCTCCTGGGATCTTCTCTGCTCCACCCTCCTCCATGGTAACTCTTGCCGAGGCTGTTTGGTGAGGCGGGGATATGGTTTTCCTGATATGGTAGTACAATATTGTGTTCTGTTGAGAATTACCAGGATGGGGCTACTTAGATCACGTGAGTTCAAGTCAAGTGTTCCTTTATCAATCCTCTTGGGGAAATTCGAGTGTCATAGCATCATGGGGAGGGGGGATACAGGTAGGATAGGTAGTAATAATAATAATAGAACAAAGTGCAAAGTAATAATGATAATAGTGATAACAGTAGTACTCGTGAACAGTAGTGAGTGGCAGGATTCAATCAGACAGTAGTAATAGTGATGATGTTATACATGGTCCAAACTATTATAACACAGAGTCTGTGCAGTGTTTATTATTATCAGTCAGATAGTTCTAACAGTGTTTATTATTAAGAGTCAGACAGTCCTAACAGTGTTTATTATTAAGAGTCAGATAGTCCTACTGTAACAGTTCTCAAGTTCACCAGCCGTTAGCTCTCCAGCAATTGGCAGCAGTCCGTGCCCACGGTTGTGGAGACTGATAGCTACCGGCACGAAAGACTGGCCAAGGCGGTTTGTGGTGTGTAGTGGGGGGATAAGTCTATGGCTGAACGTGGTCCTCATCCTGGCTAGCTCCTGATGGGAGAGGTTTTCCAGTGTACCATCCAGCTTTTTCCTCGTCCTCCTCTCGCCCACCACCTCTAGTTTGACCAGTTCGACGACTCCCACTACGGAGTTAGCCTTCCTCACCAGCCCGTTCAGTTTGTTATTAATGAGTGAGACTGAACACGAGGCCTCCGTTCAAACATCAGAGACGTGAAACATATGAACGTGTTGCTGTTATGGAGGCAAGAATGTGACCAGGTACGTTGAATAGGGATGTAATAAAATCATGCAGCGTAAGGTAAATGCCGATAAAGGAACCCTTTCAAGTCCAAGCTTTTTCAAATGTTTCCTCAGAACACCATCTTCAACTCTAGAATTCTAGAGAATATTCAGATAAAATTTGAGTGCCTATATTTTTGTCTTTCTACTATTACCCTGCCCATACAGTACCTGTACCCCCCCCCCCCCCCTCCGCCATGCTGCTATGTCGCCCGAAGGGGATCAATAAAGGAATATCTTATCTTAGAGAACGAGAACTGTCGATACAGTTTTAAATTTAGATACACTGTTGAATGTAATCTTTTCTGTATTGAGATTGTTACACCCTTACTGAATAATAATAATAATTGCAGGACAGTAATGAGACAACAATAAAATTTTCTGTTTTCTGTTCTGTAATGTTTGCTATAGTGCATATTATTGCAATAGTTGACAGGAAATACATTTGCGTCCAAAATGTTCTCTAGGAACTGGATTCCAGTGAAACGGTCTATGAGGCCAGTGGCCTCTTACAGCATTAGAAGTTCTCAAAGGTCTAATCACACTTTGTCCTGGATGATGCAATATGTCTCTCATTCACTGCAAAACAATAGTAGAACCTGCTATAGTAGGACCTCAGTCATTAGACTGAAATGTTTGGATTGTTGACATGTGCGTGAGAATATTTTTCTTTCAATAGTACACTGCAAAGCTCTTTTCACATGCAATATTTGTCTGGAAATGTGTAGATTAGATTTATGATAATAAATAATATATATATATGGTATATAGAGAAAGAAAGAAAGAAACAACAACAACAAACACCGTATCAGGTCAGTTTGTTGAACTAGTAGTTCGTAACTGAGGTTTTGGATAAATGAGGTTTACTGAGAGGAAGAGACACTATAGGAGACTCTCTGATAATAGGGAGGTAGCATGGATAAGATTTTGGATAAGATGGAACATTAAGGAGGAATTCCCATCATCTCAGGCCCCAGGGGTGTGAGTGATGTGATCAGTAGTTGGTATTTGAGAAGGTGAGGAGAGAAGTGTGGGCTTTCAGTTTAGATTAGTTCCTGGAATTAGATTTGGTGTTGTAATGCAGCAACAATCCAGCAGCCGGCAGTAATGCAACATCAATTCAGGACGCCAACCACCATGAAAGACAAAGGAGAAGACGCAGGAGAAGCAGAGGAAGAAGAAGAACAACAACAAGGAAACTATAAAAGAAGGAAGGGTCATCATGTCAGAATACCAGAGTTCTATGCTCTGCTTGGTGCCAGACATTGGTGCCAATTTTATTGTAGCCTGTATTAAAATTCTAAATATACAAGCTATCTGAGAAAATATAAATCAACCAATATATCAATTGCCGATGATTCTGACATCAGAGGTAATTAATAACCTGTTTAAATGACATTAACAAGGAGATGGCTGATCCCATTCAACTCGATATCTGCCAAACTGAGCGTTTCCACACCATGTGCGTGCACGCGTTACACAGTGACGGGACGACCCTTCCTTCTCTTATAGTTTCCTTGAAGAAGAAGAAGAAGAAGAAGAAGAAGAAGAAGAAGAAGAAGAAGAAGAAGAAGAAGAAGAAGAAGAAGAAGAAGAAGAAGAAGAAGAGGAAGCAGCAGCTGGTCTACTTCACCACAGATGGTGAGGAGGCTGCGTTACATCCCCTCTGGACACAAGCCCCTCAGTGACACCATGTTATAATGAGCCTCCTCTCTTTACTGCAGATCTTTTCTAACCCTGGGATTGGGACCCTAATATTAAAATGGGGACCCTTGCTAAAATCTTTATTAAAATGACTGTAATTGTTGTTATTTTGACTTTTGGGCCATAAGAAAGACAGTAAAAATGGTGATTGCTTAACGAGTTGTCAACTTACTGAAGCAGTTTGACTTTTGTCCTCCTCGAAATACTGCATTTAAATGGTAAATGGTGCATTTATATAGTGTTACAACTTTTTACGCAAAGCACTTTACAATTTGTTCCTCACATTTTACCCATCCACTCAAACATTCATACACCGATGGCAGAGGCAACCATGCAAGGTGCCAACCGGCTGCTCATCGGGAGAAATTAGGGGTTAAGTGTCTTACTCAAGGACACATGCTGCACGGGAGGAGCGGGAATCGAACCGGGAACCTCCGGATTTCCAGATGACTGCTCTACTTCCTGAGCCATGTATAGAATGAGCTCTTCTGAGAGATCCCCTTCCTCGTGGCCTGACGCCAGTCAAATGATCTTCTTCTACAATGTGTGAAGGGGAGATTGACTGTTCTCATGTGTACACTGCCACCTAGAGGCTCTGATTTATTCTGCAAAGTCCCCATCACTCTTTTTTTATGCTCAAATGTAAAAGTGGCTAGAGGCCAAGGCCACAACGAGGTCTACATGTAACTGCACGTGGGGCGACGCAGACAGCGTGCAGGCAGGGACGTGCACACGACTTTAGAGGGGCAGGTGCTCAAAGGCTGAAAAGGGCACTGGGCCTGTGCTATTTTTGGGGGCTTTTTTTGGGCGGGGAGGGGCCTTTTTATGCTTTTTGGGGGGTTTTGGTGATCAAATATTGAATATTGAACTATAATAATCAGTGCAGGAGCTCACTTATCCTTGAAAGACACTTTTATCACTGACTTTTCACTGTGTGTCATTCATTCATTCATTCACTTAAAAGGCCCATTCTGCAATCTGTTAATAAAGTTTTCATTCATTCATTCATTCATTCATTCATTCATTCATTCATTCATTCACTTAAAAGGCCCATACATCTCCATAAATGTTCAGGGCGGAGAGAATAAGTGCATACCCTACAGACCCCAAGTCTGTTAGGACAGCAGACTCGGTTGGCACTGCTCAAAACGTACCTTTTTAAAATAGCTTTTAAATGAATTATTATCTTTATTTCATTGTCTTATTTTTCTTTATTTCTATACATTTTACTTAAATATTTTATTATAATTTGTATCATTGTTTTATGTAGTTTTTTTTATCATTTTATTTGTTCTTTTTTAATGTCAACATATCATTTAAATTATTCAAATGGACTATACTGTACTTCTACTGTAAAAAGATACTATACTGTACTTCTACTGTAAAATATACTATACTGTACTTCTACTGTAAACATATAATATACTGTACTTCTACTGTAAAAAGATAATATACTGTACCTCTACTGTAAACATATACTATACTGTACTTCTACTGTAAACAGATACTGTACTGTACTTATACTGTAAAAAGATAATATACTGCACTTCTACTGTAAACAGATACTATACTGTACTTTTACTGTAAACATATACTATACTGTACTTCTACTGTAAACAGATACTATACTGTACTTCTACTGTAAAAAGATATTATACTTCTACTGTGCTAAGACCCTATACTTCTACAGTGAAAATATATTACTACTAGGACTGTCCCCGACTAAGGATTTGGATAGTCGACTATGATTGGCCAAAATTTGCCGTTAGTCGACTATATATATATTAAAAAAAACGTTTTTAGGAGAAGGGGGAAAATAAACAACACAAAACAACCTTTACAGGTGAAAGCCTCAAAGTGAGTATTTAAGAAAATAAGTAAAGTCCAAAAAAACAGGACGACACTCATTAAAGGGGTATTGTAGAAAGAATAAATAAGCCACAAAGGCAACTCCTAAAACCAGAGTTTATATTGAAAACATAAAACAATAAACCTCTACCAAGGGAGTTTATGTGCAATGGACAGTTCCAAAAGAACAAAAGAAAACACTACCATAAAAGCCTCTATATGTCATAATCTGCACTCCCAGCCTGGTTCTATTCCTCCACAGCAGGCTGGCAACAACAAGATTCCTCCAATTCAGAAGGACTGTCCTGTAGCTCCCCCTAGTGGAGTCAACGGTGTACTCCCTCTGTTAAATGGTGTATTCCCTCTGTTAAGTTTCCATATTATGTGTAACCTCTTGTTGTCAATGTTTACGTCAATGTTCAATGTGTGTATTGCATTCCTGTGTGTGTTTCCCGGTCTGGTTTAATGTTGTATTTGTTTTTTTTTGATACATTTTTTTATTATTACTTAACATGAAAACAAGACAACACAATACAATAACCATAATAACAATACACAATAACTTCACAGGGAGATAACAGAACAATAATAATAAAAGAAATAACAATTTATAAAAACAGAGTACAACATTTTAATTTTAAAGGGGTACTATCTTACAATTGGCCTTTCCCAGTATTCAGTACCGTTTCCCGGCCGTGTGGCTCTATATCAATAAGACTTATCTAATTCTCATATTGGCGCACTCTTCCAATTCCCCTCACAACCCTCACCAAACTGAGTCATCTCAAAACGTGCATATCAGTGATGTCAGAGATTTCCAGCTGCATAACAATGTGGCAATTGTCACCAGGCCACACAGTGGTTGGAGCCCAGCCTCAAAACGGCTTAAGATCCTGAGGTAGAAAAACGCTGCCCCTGAGTACCCGACCAGAAATACAAAACAATGAACCTTTTCGAAAAACAAAACCTACAGAGTGTTCCATAGACTCACAGGAACCGTGCAAAAGTGCCAAAACAGTGAAGAAATAGCAAAATAGCAAAATAGCTCCCCCCCCAATTCCCCCAGTTAAAGTTAAGAAGGACAAGACAAAAGACAAGACAGACAAGACATTTCCTCCTCCCCCTCCCACGAGACCGCCGGACTCCCCCGATCAAGCACCTCAACCCCGCTCAGCCGCACATGGCGGTCCTGACCTTCTCAGCTGTTGCAAACCACAGGTCAATACCAGCCTGCCCCACCCCAATCACCCGCGCCGTGGATATCTCAAGATAAATCACATCCAACAGTGTTAGGGACCAGTTAATCACTGTGAGCTTCTCAGGCTCCTTCCATCTCAATGCTATTAGCTTCTTCGCTGCTGTGACGCCCGCTAGGACAACCCTTTTTAGTTGTACGGACGCGGGTAGTGTCGTTATATCGTTCAGGAGTAGCATAACAGCTGTGAATGGGATAGTTAAGCCACACAAATCTGAAAGTTTGTCCGTTATTGACCTCCAGAAGCGGGCCACTGGTGGGCAATCCCAATACATATGCATATAAGTGCCAGCGGCCCTTTGAGAGCACAAAGTGCACAGAGAGTCGGTTACCAGTCCCATAGCAAATAGCTTCCTAGGTGTAAGATAGGTCCTATGAATATAATAAAAATTAATTTGCTGGTGATTGGGGTTGCGGGAAGACAATGCCACATTTGCCCAAACATCATCCCAGTCAAACTCGGGGTCCAACTCCGGGATATCCACACGCCAGATTGTATCCAATGACACATTTTTATACGTGGATTGAATTAAGAGCGTATAAAAGTCTGAGACAAACCCTCTGGAGGTCGTCCTGTCCACTATGAGCCTGAGGAAGGGGTGTGGTTGCAAAGCTTGAGCCCACGGCACGCCATGCGCCCTCAGCGCTGACCTTAGTTGAAGGTAAAGAAAGAAGGACTCGCCGGGAAGATCATAAAATTCTCTTAAGTCCTGAAACGCCCGAAGGCCGTTCTTATCATAAATATCCTCCAGAGTATGAACTCCCCTCCTTTGCCATTGAGGAATACTAACCGGCTTGTGCCCAACAAGTAGTTGCTGATTATTAAAAATTGGAGAGTCCAGGTGCCATGGCCATTTAACCCCACACGACTTCTGTACATTACGCCACGTTTGGATCACGTGAGTTATGATCGGTCCATACCTCAGTCGGCATTTCGAAATAGGGACAGTGGAGTACACTACATCCTGCAATCTTAGCGGTGAAACCGCCGCCGCTTCTAAGGAGCGCCAAGATACAGCCTCTACAGGGTCTAGCCAGCACATCAGAGGTCTCAGTGAAAAGGACCAGAAATAAAGCTTAAAATCAGGGATTGCGAGGCCCCCATCTTGTTTCCTACGTTGAGTAGTAGCTCTTTTGATTCGCTGGCGTTTGTTATTCCAGATAAACTTAGATACCATCGATTGTACCTTGCGCCAGTGGTCTATTGGAGGGGGCAGGGGGAGCATTGAGCTAACAAAATGTATCCTAGGCAGGACGTTCATTTTGATTATGGAAGCCCGGGCTTGTAAGGAGTTAGGAAGGGACGACCACCTGTCTAGATCCTGGCGTGTTTAATGTTGTATTTGTATGTATCATTGTTATTCAGTCCTGTCTTGTCATATATTGGTCTCACTGTTAATGTCAGTTTGTTTGTCGTCCAGGTGTGTCTTGTTAGTAATCAGTCTATTAGTCCACCTATATAAGCTGTCCTGTCCTGTTCTCCCCTGTCGGTTCGTAAACGTTACTTGTGAATGTTGTTGTTATCATTATTATCATCATCATAGCATTGTGGTTGTGGTTTCACACAGCACCTTTCCGTGCACTCCACGTTTGTACCCCTTTGTTATTTGATCATTATTCTGCCAGCTTAGGCTGTGGTACGTTTATTGTTTTGTTGTTGTAGTTGTACTGTAAAGAGTTAAGTAAAGCCTCTTCCCAACTACACCCAGTTGTGTCCTGCCTCTCTCTCGTTCCTGTTATTGCGCCTGGGTCCACACCACCAACAACGAGATTCTTACACTATAAAGTAAAGTGTAAACTAAGCCAGTAGCCGAAAACAAGATGGCTACAAAAGAAGGCTAAATGCTGAATAGGGCAGCACTACACTTAAATATAATGAGCCTGACCAAACGTATAGCCAGCACAAGGAAAATGAAAAAGCAGTGGACACTGCAATCTTCAAACTTAAATAGACTCCACATGGCCATAGGCACAGCTGTACTGCATCAGGTGCAATCAAGCCCACACACCTGCCGACCCATGAGGCAATTAACCACAGGGAACAGGGATTGCCAGCTATCCCTCACAGAGAGGTGAAATAAAGCAAAATTAGACAGCTGTCCCTCACAGAAAGGTGAAATAAGGCAAAAACCATGACAAGCATACTACAAAAACCTAGGGGTCCGCAAAGACGACTTCAAACTAGAAATGGTAACAACCGATGAGGTACTAAAAAAAAATTGCGCGTAATAGGAAAATGCAGAAAGTGCAGAAGGGATGAAGAGAGGAGCTGATAAGATAGAAACGGAGACAGTAGTGATTCAGTTTGAGGGTGAGGTTGTTCCTAGTGAGGTGTTTGTAGGGTTTATGGTGTTTAGGGTTAGGGAGTTTGTTCAGAGTCCAATGAGGTGTTATAGGTGTCAAGAGTTTGGGCATATAGCCATTGCATGTAGTTGTAGGAAGAAACAGAGGTGTGCTAGGTGTGGCGGGGAACATGATACATGACTATGGGAAGTGTGGAGAGGGAGTGAAGCTGAAGTGTTGTAGTTGTGGTGGGGAGCATAGTGTAGTGTTTAGGGGTTGTGAGGTGATGAAGAGGGAGGTTGTGGTTCAGAGAGTGAGAAGGGAGGGTAAGTTATCGTATGCAGAGGCGGCTAGGAGGGTAGGACGGAGGAGTCAAGATAGAGTATAGGGGTTTAGAGAAGGGCATTTGGCAGAAAGGGTAGGACAGGAGGATAGAGAGAGGGTGTGGGAGGATAAATTTAGTATTGTGGCCTTTGTGGCAGGGGTGGTTAATGCTACGGCAATGGTTAAGGGCAGAACAGAGAGGATAAAGATGATTGTTAGGGTAGCGGTTCAACATTTGGGCGTGGAAGGTCTGAAATGGGAGGAGGTGGTTAGGGAATTAGAGAATGGGGTTGTGAGTATTCAGGAAGTCCAGAGGCAACCCTTAGGGGGCAAGGAGTGTGTCACAGAGGGGGGCTTAGTCGTGGAGGAGCAGCATTAGATGCACTTCATGATGGGGGAGGGAAAATGGACACTGTAGGGGATTAAGGATACCAGAAGATGGCGGTAATGCCCCAAACAATTGGTGGCCAACTGCCGTAAAACACCAAGAAGAAGAAGAGAGAAGAAGGTGGAATTTTCTGAATTTGCCACTTGCCACACTTTGGCTGGGTTTTGGAGATAGGGAAATACACACTCTAGCTTTAATATCTTTGCTTGACACACCTATGATCAACCAATGTGGGAGCAGCTGAGAGGAATTCAGCTGATGAGCAGGGAATGTGATTGAACTTGGCGTTGCCAAAAAAAACTGTATGACCGCCATAATTGATTGATGACAGGGAGGTGGAGCTATAAAGGGAACAGTATACTTGTTGTGGAATTTTGTCAGATTCGTAAAAACAAAATGACCCATTTATGGAATTTCTACCGGCACACAAATTAAGATCTTGCAGATTACCGCTTTAAAGGAACACGCCACCATCATGGGAAATGCATTTACCATCTACTCCAGAGTCAGACAAGAAGATAGATACCAATACACCACTCCAGGTAGTCCTCATCTACCGCCCCCCCAAAACCTCCACCTCCTTTATGTCTGACCTGTCTGAACTCCTCACCACTGTCTGCACCATGTGCTCATCCACACTCCTGCTTGGGGACTTCAATATTCATGTGGACAACACCAGCTGCTCCACAGCCATTGATTTCCTCTCACTACTGGACTGCTTCAATATCACACAGCACACAAATGGTCCCACCCACACCAAAGGCCATACACTTGACCTGGTCTGCTCCACTGGCACAACACCATCTGATTTACAGTGTCTCGACCTGGCGGTGTCCAACCATCATGCTGTCCTTTTCACCCTCCCTGCTTCCCTACCCAAGCTTCGAAATGCACGCACCATCACCTACAGGAACATCAAAACAGTCAGTGCACCAGCTCTGACCAACCTGCTAACCATCCACCTGGCCTCAGCTCCCCCCAGCACCCAGGTGGATGGTCTGGCTGCCCACTACAACTCCGCCTTATCCCGCAGCCTGGACTCTCTCGCCCCTATCAAAACCCGGACTGTCACCTACACCCGTCCTGCCCCCTGGTACACCTCTGAACTTCGCTCCCTGAAGGCTGTCGGTCGCCAATTGGAGAGGCTCCATAAAAGATCTGGCCTCACTGTCCACCTCGAGGCCTATAAGGACCATGTGCAGACCTACAAGCTAGCTCTCTCCAAGGCCACAACAAAATACTATTCCACCCTCATCGGTAACCAGCAAAACCACCCCAGGACACTCTTCTCCACCATCAACCGGCTACTCCGCCCCCTCAACCCCCCCCCGCCCATCTGGTGCCCACGACCTCTGCTCCAGGTTCCTTGTCTTCTTCCAGGTTAATACCATCTACCAGCAGCTAGTAGTGCCCCTCTCCTCCCCCTCACCTGCTCTTCCCCCTGGGTCCCCCCCCCAATGCAGCCTCTCCTCCTTCTCCCCGGTGGATGGTCCCCAAGTTGTCAAGCTTATAGCCTCAGCCAAAGCCTCCACCTGCTCACTCGACCCCATGCTTACTACCCTGGTCAAGATCTGCCTCCCTGCTCTCTGCCCCACCATGGTCAACATCATCAACTCCTCACTAGAATCTGGTCTCGTCCCCCCCCTGCTTCAAAACAGCCTCTGTCACTCCCATCATCAAGAAACCCGGCCTCGACCCAGATGAGCTAAATAACTACCGTCCGATCTCCAACCTTCCTTTCCTTAGTAAAATCTTGGAAAGAGCAGTGGCCGCCCAACTCCAACAATACATGTCCAACCATGAGCTCTATGAGCCTTTTCAATCCGGCTTCAGAACTCAACACAGCACAGAGACCGCCCTCATCAAAATCACCAACGACCTCCTCCTTGCAGCTGACTCTGGCCACATTAGCATCCTCATCCTCCTGGACCTTTCTGCAGCCTTCGACACAGTCTCCCACTCCATCCTCCTCAACCGCCTATCCAACAACCTCGGAATCACTGGCTCAGCACTCTCCTGGTTTCAATTCTACCTCACCACCCGGACACAGTTTATCACCATCGGCAATTCCAGATCCACCCCGGCCCAAGTCAACCAAGGCGTCCCCCAAGGCTCTGTACTTGGCCCAATTCTGTTCACCATTTACATGCTCCCCCTCAGTCAGATAACACGCAGTAACATAACCACGAACACCTCCATAACATCAAACCCTGCAACACCCGGGCCGACCCGGCATTTCCCCCCCGAAAAAAGCACAAGTCCCTCAGGGTACCAGAACAGCAGATCTGCGCCCCGGCGGACAACGGGTTAACTGACCTGGTCCGGCGCAACGAGAACCAGTCCTGTGTCCTAATCACGCCGCCATCCCCAGTCCCAGGAGGGGGGTAGGTACGTGTGTCGATCTAAAACATCACAGAGGGCGCCACCAAGACGGTCAGAACACAAAGCACCGTGCCCGGTGGAGCCTGAAAAGAACTCACGGAAGTCTCCAACCAATAGAAACGCGTCCAGTGACGTACTCTATGGCGGGGGGAATCCCATGACTCAACCGGCCAAAAAGGCGAGGAATCAGGGAACTCCCTACCCCCCCCCACCCCTCTCCCTACTCCCTATCAGTGCGGCAGGGAACCTGAAGGACAGAATCCCCAACCCCCTGACCAATCAGAAAAGAGGGGTTTATCAGTTCACCCCCTCATGACCCCACACCCCGGATACGATAGAAAACAACCATTCAGCGGTGATACCTATGTAGCCAGCATGCTATATGGAGAAGCGTATATCCTACCAGGATAAGCTAAACCAACGCATGCCTGCCACAGACGACAACTCGTCTGCGAACAGGGTTCATAAACAAGGCCGTAGGCTTATGTGCGAACACGACACCCGTGTTTCATGTTTTAAGAAAAAAACACAGAAGGTTGAGAGAGGGTCTAAGACCTCGGTACAAGCTATACACACAAGCACTTATTTTATTTTTTATCTACTTTTTTCTCCCATCCCAATTTTGTATGGTCCAATTCTACCCTCCCCTGTCTCGAACGCTGTTAGGCCATGCCTCCCACAAGCCGGCTGCAATGTGGACGAAGCCTTACATCATGTGTCCCCTCCGGTACTCGAGGAAGCAGCCGTCGCATCTTTTCACCTGCACAGCGCGATCTCTCAGCAGCGGGGGTCTGCGTGGGAGGGACACGCCGCCCCCGTCGCTTCCTGATTCTGCTGCGCAGGCGCACCAACCGACCTGTAGGAGTCACTGTCCACAATGTCCGATCCCCACCCATCAGCTTTCCCACCCCTAACACTGCCAATTGTGTTAGTATGAACGACCAGCCAAGGTGATAGCAATGCAGAGAGCTGGGCTCGAACCCAGCGTCTCCTGCATTGGTGGCGAGCGCCTTGCCCACTACACCACCTAGCCGCCCCTCACACTAGCACTTCTGTAGGCTAACACTCCAAAGTTGTGGACTCAATGCCATCGTTTCCAATGTAACAGAATACACACAACCCCCTCAGACAACGGTAAAGTCAAGTCAAGAGTCAAGAGTTTTATTTGTCACGGCATAAGTATACAATGAAATGCGGGTGGTCTTGCCCGCAACGATGTGCAATACAGTGGTACAACATATAATAGAATCCAATAAAAACAGCATTGTGCAATAAACAGGTAACAGGTAACATGGTGGGACATCTCGGTATCTGTACATAGTTATTTACAGAGCATATAGGACATGCTAGGTAGCTTTGGTAGTGCAATACACTGTTACTGTTATACTAATTTTAAGTGGCCTTTCCTTTTGGCCATAAGTGTGGGTGTGTGCGGCATGAGTGTGTGCCCGCTCATGTTAAAGTGTTAAAGTGGCTGCTAGTGTGTGAGCGTGCACAGCGTGCGTGTCGTGTGTGTGCTCATGTGTGCTTGTGTGTGGATAGTTCAGTGTTCTGTGGCACTCAGTGTTCATTGTTCAAGGCTCTGATGGCCTGGGGGAAGAAGCTGAGCCTAAGCCTCTCTGTCCTAGTAGTTGGGGTTCACAGGCGTCTGCCTGACCTCAGCAGCTGGAACAGGCTGTTATTGGGGTGGTGGGGGTCTTTCATTATTCTGCAGCCTCTGGATTTGCACCTCTTGTTGTATAGAACCTGCAGGGGAGGTAGTGCAATACCCGTGGTACGCTCGGCTGAGCGTACCACTCTCTGTATGGCCTTCTTGTCCTGTGCCGTGCTGTTTCCATACCAGGCAGTGATGTTTCCGATCAAGATGCTCTCCACAGCTCCTGAGTAGAAGGACTGGAGTATCTTCCCCGATACTCTGAACTTCCTTAACTGTCTCAGGTGGTAGAGGCGCTGCTTCGCCTTCTTTACGACTGTGTCTATGTGTGTTGACCATGTCAGATCCTCTGAGATGTGGACCCCCAGGTACTTAAAGCTGCTCACCCTGTCCACGGTAGCCCCGTTTATCATCAGTGGTGTGTGTGTCTCCTGCTGTCCTCTCCTATAATCCACGATCAGCTCCTTGGTTTTACCAATGTTCAGGAGCAGGCTGTTGTCCTGGCACCAGCGTTCCAGTACCTCAACCTCCTCCCGGTAGGCCTTCTCGTCGTTGTCCGAGATCAGCCCCACCACCACTGTGTCGTCTGCGAACTTCACTATGGAGTTGGAGCTGAACTTGGCCACACAATCCTGTGTGTAGAGTGAGTACAGCAGGGGGCTCAGAACACAGCCCTGGGGGGACCCGATGCTCAGGGTGATGGTGTTGGAGGTCTGACCCCCCACCCTGACCGCCTGGGGTCTTTCGCTCAGAAAGTCCAGTACCCAGGCGCTCAGGGCGGAGCTCAGACCCAGCTCGATCAGCTTGTCCACCAGTCTGGTGGGGACTATGGTGTTGAATGCTGAGCTGTAGTCAATGAACAACAGTCTCACATAGCCCCCCTTCTGATGGTCAAGGTGAGAGAGGGTGCTGTGCAGTACCTGGGAGACCGCGTCGTCAGTGGACCTGTTTGTCCTGTATGCAAATTGCATAGGGTCCATATCACTGGGGAGGGAGGCACAAATGTGGTCCTTGACCAGCCTCTCGAAACATTTCATGACCACAGAGTACCACTATAAGAAGAGTACCACTATAAGAAGAAACATATTTCTTCAGGATGAGGAAAGAAAAGTCTTTCGACCAGAACGACCCACAGCTAGGCGAGGGTTCACACATCGTATCCCCAACATATACAGTGAATAAACACACAGTTTGTAACAAAAAATAGTCCCTCACCAGGAGGGACCCTTTATTTAATTGCAACAAAATCATATGATTGGGGCGGGGAAGGGAACAGGGGAAAACAGGGGAAAGTCAGCAGGGGAGAGGATTTGTCGGTAGCAAAAGTCTGGATCAACGAGGAATAAGGAGACTCCAGGTACAGGAGACAGTGCAATAATCCCTTGATCCGTAGACAAAGCAACAGCTATTCTCCGGTGTGCAGTGCCGCATGGAGGAAAGCTAGCCAGCCTCAGAGTCCTAGAGGCGGGCTCGACGGTGCTCCTCACAGGGTAAATCCCACACGGTAGACGATTCTCTGCTCCAACAGCCACAGGACCAAAGCATTATAATCCAGCCGAAAAGGGCTCTGTAGTCGTCGGTGTAGGTTATCCAGTGTACATATCCACACGGTTCTCGTCTAGGGCTCCTCGGATGACGGCACAAGGTTAGGCCGCCCAGCCTGGATAAGCACACTAGCTCGGTACGATGAAACGTTGGTAATGCTGGTCACTGTAGAACGGTAGCCGCACGATACACTATACATAATAGACTATTACTTAATAATAGAATAGGTCGAACTCGACGATACAGCGTTAAACTCTGACACTTCAGCTATCAATTCGCACGCGGTCTCAAGGCTCTATTTCGGGGCAAAACGGGCCCACTTCACAGCACGTTGTATCGTGGTGTGAGGCTTCAACTTATTACGGTAACACTGCTGTATCCACCTGCGACGTATTTATACGTAAGGTGAATAATCTAGTACCAGCCTTATTTCTGTCTCATATTACTGCGCAGAACCGGGCATGTCCAGGCATGTCTTAGCGGTGACTTTGAACTAGACATTGGGGGTATGGCCGTGGCGCCTAGGGGATCGCTGTCCAATAGGAGAACGAATATTATGGTCTGGCCTGTACTAGGTAAAGGGATATTCCGTGTATATGTACAAAGAATATACAAGGGATATCAGACGATATACAAATACTATACAATATATCTCAAGTAATAAATATATATATTCGGTTTAATCTGACCCTTTGTAACAGCCGCCTCCTAATTAGTCCGCACCTAATTAGATAAGCAGAGACAGATTAACCGCACTGTCCACTACTCAATGTCCGTTGTGAGGAGTAGGGCAATTCACAAAGTCAGGGGGTCATGGTCGTCATCAAGAGAGTCGGGGAGCCTTGGCAACTCTATCAGCCTCGCCACGGGTCGGGTGTATGTCCGCCCTTGGACGAGCACTTCTGCCGCTCTGACCTTTCCGTCGGCACCAGTGATCACTTTGCTTACGCGCCCGGCCGGCCACATAGCTCGGGGTAGTGACTGGTCGATAATCATGACGACTGTTCCTTCTGTCAAATTGTCTCTCTCTTTCACCCATTTCTGGCGGGTCTGTAGAGACGGTAGGTAGTGGAGTAGGAAGCTGTTCCAAAACTTGTCAGCCAATACTTGACTGTACCTCCACATTCTTCGGCCGTTCGCTTCTTCAGGCCTGTACATTGTCTGTGGTAGCGCGGGGTCCAGCCGCCCCATCAAGAGTGTGTTGGGGGTGACTGGGTCTCTCTCAGCTCTCTTTCTCCGCCTTTGAAGTTTGTCCCGTGATCAGACAACAATATAGACGGTTTACCTTTCCGCGATGTGAATCTTCGGAAGGCCATAAGGAATGAGTCTGTGCTCATGGTTGGAAGGAGTTCTATATGCATCGCTCGGGTGGTCATGCATTTGAATACAATACCCCACCGCTTCTCGGTTCCTCTTCCTTTCTTTATATACAGCGGGCCGAAACAGTCCATACCGGTGGAGTGAAAAGGCTTGTCGCCGAGTCGGAGGCGACAGGGAGGTAGGTCAGCCATCCGGGGTATACTGGGCTGCGCTCGCCACTTACGACAGTCTAGACAGGTTCGCTGGAAGCGCCGCACTGCTTCTCTCCCTTGCAGTATCCAATAACGACGTCTGATCTCCGCGAAGACTCTCTCTGCCCCGGCGTGATGCACATCCTCATCGTATTTCTTTATGATCAGCTCTGTGACCTTGTGTCGGCTGTTTAAGACTATCGGGTACTTGACGTCATCCGGTAAGTCTGGAGCTCTCCGCAGACGACCACCCACTCTGATGAGACCATGGGCGTCGCTCTCGGGGGCTAGGTGGAGCAGTCTGCTGTCTGATGGGACGGGCTTTGCTCCCTGTAGACAGTCTAGCTCATCGGGGAACGAGTCTCTCTGGGCTCGTTGTAGTAGAAGAAGTTCCGCTTCTTCGTAGTCAGCTGCAGTAATGTCAGTAGTGAGCTGAACCTCTGGGTGGTGCCACAGGAATGTCTTTAGCTGCGCACTCTCTAGGGTGAGGCAATCGTCTATGTCGGGGTCTGTGGAGACGAGTGTGTTCAATCCACAGAACATAGATTTCTTGTTTTCTGCCTCCTCTTTACTCGCTTCCCGTGGGGTGGGTGTAGGCCACTCTTCTTCCGGGAGCTTGAGGAACTCTGGCCCGTCACTGTATAGGTTGTGACGGGTGAGGTCATCCAGGGACATTCCCCGGGTGATGACGTCAGCTGGGTTGTGTTTTGTGTCCACATACCTCCAGCTTGCTACTTCTGTTAAATCTTGAATCTCTGTGACTCTGACTCCCACGAAGACCTTGTATCTGCACGAATCAGACCGGATCCATGTGAGTACTGTCGTGGAGTCTGACCACAAGATTGTTCTTTGCACCGGAATGGTGAGTTCACGTTGGATTAACGTGGCGAGTTGCGCTCCTGCTAGGGCTGGGGGTAGGCGGTCGATATGCCTTATCTCTTGTATTACGTAATCCCATATGCGTCCATATCTTTGGTCGAGTGCTGCTAGAGCCGCTGTGTATGGGGTAGTAGAGGTGGCATAGGCCAGCGCTATATTGTGCGCTCGGGGCACCTTGAGGTGCTTCAGTAGGATAGCATACTTGTACGGTTCGTCAGTTACATCGGACATCATTGTCTCTAGGCACATTCGTAGCTCGGTGTACTGTGCTCTGTTCTCGTGGGTGAAGTCCGGAAACGTCGGTGTGCCAATGTATGATGCCATGGATGGCTGGCACATCGGTGAGCGTTGGAAGAGAGGCCTCCTAGGCGAGTCTCCTCTTACGCCTCTTGGTGGGCTGGTACCTGCTGGGTACCATGGCCCGCGTATCCAGGTGCTATTCCTCGGGGCTGGTCGTGCGTCAAGCTCACCCGTGAATTGAGTCGGGGGTCTGTAGCGCAGAGCCGCGGGGGTAGAGCCTGGGCTGTACTGGACCTCCTGGTCCTGTGGAGTTCTGTGCTGCTGTCGGGCTTGACTCTCCTCCTCTCCCTCTTCTTCTTGTTCTGGCAGGTCCTCTAGATCCTGTAGTCGTCTATTTAGCCTCTCCGCGGTGTATACCGTTTCTTCCTTGTAGCTGGTCCTCGCGTGGACCGGTCGGGGAAGGAGTTCGGAGGGGGGTATAGGCTCTCTCTGGTGGTCGGGCTCAGGGTCGCTTGATCGGGTAGGGGAGGGTGCCCTTGACCCGTGTCTTGACGGGGCCCTGGAACCCCGTGCGGAGGGAGGGGGTGTCGCCCTGGCGATCAGCTGCTCCATTATCTGCGCTTGTAATCGGTCACGCTCGGCTTCGCGCTTGGTGAGAGCGAGGTCGCGCTCCGCTTCTCTTTGGGCACCGGCAGCGGCGCGCTGGGCTTCGGCGGCGGCGCGTTCTGCTTCTCTTTGGGCACCGGCAGCGGCGCGCTGGGCTTCGGCGGCGGCGCGCTCTGCTTCGGCGGCGGCGCGCTCTGCTTCGGCCCGGTCTCTTACCATATTCTCTTCCGTCTGAAGGCGTCTAATCTCTAGACGTATACGATCTTCGTCGCTCCGTTGCTGCGCTTGAAGGCGTTCTCTTTCCATGGAAGAATGTTCGCGCTCGCTAAGCATCTGTGCTTGGAGTCGATCGCGCTCTGTAGAGGCTGCTAGGCTGGCAAGAAATGCCTGTGCCAGCATCTTGTCCGCCCCGCTGGGGGAAGACGCTGGTTGAGGTGATCCGCTCCTGGCAGTACTCGTTGGAGATCTGTTCTCCTGTGGCGAGTCCTGGAGATCCATCTCCGGGGTCTTTTCTTCTTGTAGCGGGTAAAGTTCCATCTCTGGAGAGCTGTCTTTATCCTGGAGCTCTCCGGGGATTACTTCTTCGGTCTTGGCGGGGGGTAAAGTCGTGTCAGGTCCCTCCTGGTCCCTACCGTGAGCTTGGTCAGTTACATTAGAACCCACTAGGGCCTCTATTGGCGGGGTAACCTGGGCGATAGGGTCGGACATAATTTTACTATCTACTTTTTCCGCGTTTACCGTCTGTAGAAGGCTAGGTAGTATACTGGCAACGTAATCCTCTAAGTACTGAGGTGTCTGCCGTCTACGCTGCGGGCGATCTACTTTAGGAGAACCGTTTTGTGGAGTGTTCATCATAGGCCATGTCAATATTAATACCGCTATATTAATATTACACTAGTTACCATCCGGCTCGAAGGACCAATTGTAACTGAGGGGTACAATTCCCTGACTGTATTGATAAGTATGGTATCATTAAACCACTACCGCTTTATGTACTTTAATTACTGGCCATACAGTACACGATATATGAATATGATGAACACTTCCCACAATGAAATCGGTTCCAGTCAAAGGTATTAATCAAGTATTTAATGGAGCAAAAGGTACATAGGATACTTTACATTATTCTTTGAATGCACTTGTAAGGCAAAGGAGTATGCGTAGGCAAATCAATAACGAATGTCCATTCTCTGGTTACGCAGGAGGTAATTATACAACCTGAATCTTAGGGAATTATATCTATGGTACACTAGTAATATAGCGGGAGATACTGGAAGGGGTTCCCACTGGTTGTAAGCCAGCAGGGGGGGTAGAAGATCTGTCGGTAGTAGGACGTCTGGTCAACGATGACTAGGGAGACTTCAGGTACAGAAGCCGGTGCAGTAGCCTCTTGATCCACAGACGAATACAGCTTGGTTCTCTTGTAGACTGTAGCTCCACAGTGAAGAAAGCTAGTCGACCTCAGGCTGTCTGAGGCGCCGACTCGACTTGACTCCTCTCGGGGTAAATCCGACACGTGCAGGCGTCGGCGATTATCCGCTCCATAAATCACAGGACCAAAGCAAATATATTCCAGCCGCAAAGGGCTATGTAGTCGTCGGGTAGATTAATCCAGTGTACATGTCCATACGGTTCTCGTCTAGGTCTCCTCGGGTGAAAGCGCCATGTGGTCGGCCCAGCCTGGATAAGAACTCTAGCTAATACGAGGAAGCGTTGGAGATGCCGGTCACTGCAGAACTTTAACCGCACGATACACTATACACAAATAGACTATTAATGACTTAATAGAAATATGTCGCACTCGACGGTATAGCGCCAAACTCTGACAATTCAGTTATTAATTCGCACGCGGTCTCAATGCTCTATTCTGGGGCCAAACAGGCCATACTTCACCGCACGTTGTATCGTGGGTGAGGCTTCAACTTATCGGTAACATGCTAAGGAAGGTAAGGGTAAGGAGGTAAGGGGCTTCTATATTCACCTGCGCCGTATTTATACGCACGGTGAACAAACTAGTTCCAATCTCATTTCTGTCGCGTATCCCTGGGCAAGGCCGGGCATGTCCAGACACATCTTGACGGTGACTTTGAACCTGGCTCCGGAGGCCGGTCCCTGGCGCCGGTGGACCGCTGTCCAATAGGAGAATGAACTATTATGGTCTGGGCTAAAGGGATATTCCGTGTATATGTACAAGGAATATACAGGGGATATCAAACGATATACAAATACTATGCAATATATATCAATAAATAA
Source organism: Notolepis coatsorum (assembly GCF_963971535.1). Taxonomy (NCBI): domain Eukaryota; kingdom Metazoa; phylum Chordata; class Actinopteri; order Aulopiformes; family Paralepididae; genus Notolepis; species Notolepis coatsorum. Next base: position 65,427,843 of record NC_140170.1, read on the forward strand.
ATATATATATTCGGTTTAATCTGATCCTTTGTAACACATACAATACACACACACGTCTGTGCAAAGACACACAGACACAGACACAGACACACACACACACACAGACATACACACACACTCACCACACACAGACACACACACACACACACACAGACACACACACACACACCGACACACACACACACACACACACAGTCACACACACACACACACACAGTCAGCACAGACACACACAGACGCACACACACACAGTCACACACAGACACACACACCGACACCGACACACACACACACACACACACACACACACACACACACACACACACACACACACACACATTCCTGTGTCCCGGTAGTCAGCGGGTTGTGAGGCAGGCAGGTGGAGTTAACACCTGTTTATAAGAAACCTGCTGATTACATACATACACACATACAATACACACATACAATACACACACACGTCTGTGCAAAGACACACAGACACAGACACACACACACACACACACACACAGACATACACACACACTCACCACACACAGACACACACACACACACACACACAGACACACACACACACACACACACACACACACACACACACACACACACACACACACACACACACATTCCTGTGTCCCGGTAGTCAGCGGGTTGTGAGGCAGGCAGGTGGAGTTAACACCTGTTTATAAGAAACCTGCTGATTACATACATACACACATACAATACACACATACAATACACACACAAGTCTGTGCAAAGACACACAGACACAGACACACACACACACACAGACATACACACACACTCACCACACACAGACACACACACACACACACACAGACACACACACACACCGACACACACACACACACACACACACACAGTCACACACACACACACACAGTCAGCACAGACACACACAGACGCACACACACACAGTCACACACAGACACACACACCGACACACACACACACACACAGTCACACACACACACACACACAGTCACACACAGACACAAACAGACGCACACACACACAGTCACACACAGACACACACACCGACACACACACACACACACACACACAGACACACATACACACACACACACACACACACACACACACACAATAAGCACACACACACACTAAACAACGCAATAAACACACAAGACATATACAAAGTTAGTAAACACGAACAACTACACACTTGGCATAACGGTTTGTTTTCACTAGTGCCTCACCTGTCCTAAATTCAATCAAGATGCATACAGCAGAAGACATACTGATAGACCGGAACCCGCTCCTAAAAAACCTAATTCTCAAGGTAGGTGTCCGTTGGCAGAGGCGTACAAAGGCCGGGGACACAAAATGGCCTTCCGGAGGTACTTTTGATCTCGACCTATGCGAAGAGATGAATGTAATGATTCGTAACCACAAGCCAGGCGACAACAGCAAAAAGAGGTTGAGAAAGAGGACAGAAGAGTTGGGGGTAATGAAGCTCTACGCCCAGAAGGGGAGAGCATACAGGCAGGAAGCTTTAGCGCTAAATCAGAGAGAGACGGATATAGGGAAACCAACATCCCCACCTTATGTCACGCAATTGCCGGTGGGCACTGTGACAATAAGAGGAGAATATGAGGAGGCGGAATTAGGGACCCCCGCTAGGTCAGAGACCCCCGCTAGATCAGAGACCTCCCTTAGGTGAGATACCCCCCCCAAACTGACCCCGCAGGATCTCTATCCGAAAGTCCTGGTGGCATATAACGAGACAGCACGTCGGAAGTTGTATAATGCAGAGGAAGAGGAGGTAGAGAACCTGGGCAGGCAGAGGGAGGGAGTCGGGAGGAAGATAGAGGAAGAGGCCCGTCAAAATGTGGCACAGCAGACATCAGAGAAACACGGAGCGTGTGGCCACACTAAACTGTTGACTGAGGAGGAAGATGAGAACGACACGAAACCAGGACAGGAGAAAGGAAACATTACAGGAACCCTGACTTTCGCCCCTACATTCCTGGGAAGTGTGACAAGCACAGGCCAGTTTCCCCTGCTAATAAAGGGGAACGATATCTTTCACATGCCATGGTCACCTCTAGACATCGATGGCTTAATAGCAAGACTACCGGACCTTTCAGAAGGAGCCTCCAGGTGGATCACGCAGTTTGAGGAAAATACGTCACCTTTTCTGCTAGCAGTGGGTGACGTCAAAGCCCTGTTGACGCGTTTGCTAGGAGTTGGTGCCTGCCGGGACATCATGGGTGATACATCGATGCGAGTGGCATGCGACACGCAGGCCCATGATGGAGACATATTCAACGCGCATAGAGCGGCGTTGTGGTACAAACTCAGGAATCAATATCCATCACGTATTAGTCCGGCAAAACTGGCAGGCAACCCCATAATGGAGACGGAAGGGCCTGGCGCCTATGTGAACAAAGTACTGAAGGAGTGGAGAGGTGAGCTAGGACACAACCCAGAAATTGACCCGTTGCAGAGAGCGATGTTTAGAAAAAGTGTGATGAGAGGGCTTCCAGAGGTGGTTAAGAATAGACTGGAAGACGTGGTGGGGTTAATGGACATGACTTATCCTTTGTTCTGTGCACATGTGACACATAGTGTGGAGAAGCAAAGGGCTCAGGAGCAGAAAGTCAGGGATCAGGATAGAAATGACGCAAGGAAGTTAACTCAGCAACAACTGCAGCCCCAAAGGAGGCTGCAGGCAGTAATGGTGTCATCTGCTACCTCTCCACCCATGCAGGACCAGGGACCCCCGCCTGCACCTCAGGTAGTGAGAAGCTATGGCTATAGTTCACAGAACCAGGCGCCCAGGCGGCAGGCAGGGAATGGGCAATCAGGCCCACGGATTATACAGGGACCGGGGAACGAACAACAGTTTCCCCGTTTCCACTGTTGGAACTACGGCATGCAGGGACACAGGGAAATGAGATGTGGGCAACCATACCGTCCCGGCTCGGAGTATGGAAGACCCGTGCGCCAGGGGGAGTCACAAGGGCCCTACAACCAGGGGGAGACAGGAGGGCCCCGAAATCAGGGGGGTAATCACTAGGGGTGCCCAGAGAATGCGACGGGGGGAAATCAAATGATTGTGGTTTCCAAGGGAGCTGAGCAAGAACCTATTCTGCAGGTCCTAGTGGAGGGAAAATTAACAGAGATGATGGCAGACACTGGAGCAGGTTTTTCCTGCATAAAGCAAAAATACGCCGCTCACTTACCCCAGTCTGGACAGTATGTTCGGACGGTCGGATTCTCGGGAAAAACACAATTAATACCCACGTCAGATCCAATCTCTATGACGTTTAACAACAAGACCATAACAATACCTGTATTAATTTCGGACAGCACCCCGCGCAATCTCTTGGGACGAGATGCAATGTGTAAACTAGGCTGTAAAATCCTATGTACGCCTGAGGGGATTCAAATTGAACAAGACGTGTACCAAATGATGTTACAAGGGACAGGGGAGAAAGAGGCCACTGTGTTCTGGCTGGGCAACATAGATGCAGAGCTGCAAAGGGTCTGTGACCCCTGGGAGCCATTTCTGAAGGCCCAACTGCCTCAGTCTAGACAAACAAACATGGAGGCACATTGCACACTACAGTATTTGACGAATAGTGACCTAGTTAGGAACAAGGCATGGTTGCAGGGACAGCCCGAGCAGGTGCAGATTAACTCATCTACGGTAATTGTAGGGAGACAGGGCGCGGCGTTGAGGGTTAACACAAGTAAGTATCTACGGGAACAACATAGACTAAGAGACGCCGCCCCACACATCACTCTGAGAATAAATCCTGGTTACGAATCCGAACATCTAGGTTCAATGATACAGGAATCCGAGACTCAAAGGTGGGTCTCCACGGAATCTCCGCTAATTTGGAACAGCGCAGATGGGAGTTTCATAAAAATAATGATTTCCTTTTCGGTTTTGGCAAAACCGCAAGTAATCAGATTACCAGGAGACCCTTGCGTTATTCCAGAGGCGGATGCTTTGCTGGAACAGGACATGTTGGCGCGCACCCCAGAACGGTTGTGGTCAAAACACGACACAGATGTGGGTCTAATATTGTCGGCACAGCCAGTGAAGGTCAGGTTAAAGAAGGGTTGTAGACCACCCTTTATCAGACAATATACAATGAAGCCAGAGTCGGAGGAAGCTATATCACATCAGATTGAGGGACTGTTAAAGGCAGGAGTGCTCGTCCCTTTCGAATCCAGATGTAATACACCTATCCACCCAGTGCTAAAGGCGGACAGGGCTAGGTACAGACTGGTACACGATTTGAGGGCGGTGAACGACGTGGTGTCTGGACCAGAGGCGGAAGTCGCTAATCCACACACCCTCCTGACAAACATCCCGAGTAGCTCGCAGTACTATACGGTCATTGATCTCACGCAGGCATTCTTCAGTGTTCCATTGGAAAAAGAGTCTCAGTATCTGTTTGCTTTTACCCACAGGGGGAAACAATACTCTTACACCCGGTTGCCACAAGGGTTCGCGCACTCGCCACATTACTTCTCGAAGGCGCTCAAGGAAGACCTGCAAGGAGTGTGCGACACACTACTCAGCACGGTCTTACTGTATGCAGATGACATTCTAATCTGCTCGGATACACGTCAGCAGTGCCATGAGGACTCCATCAAAGTTTTGAGTGGATTGGCCATGGGAGGCCACAAGGCATCCCGTTCAAAACTGCAGTACTGCCAGCCAAAAGTTGAGTACTTGTCTCGCGTCATTCAAAAGGGCATAAAAAACATCTCACCCACGCAGCTCGAAGCTGTATCCAAGGCACCTAGGCCGTTGACGGTCCGACAGATGATGACGTTTTTAGGGATGACTGGGTACAGCTCTGAGTGGGTGGAGGACTATACGATAGCGACAGCGCTGTTGAGGATGATGATAAAAGAGGCGGGTACAGACAAGCTTCGCGCTCCCTTGACATGGACCGAGGAGGGGGAGGACGCGTTCATAAACATTAAGCGTCTGTTGTTACAGGCCCCTGCCCTGGCGCTGCCGGATTATGAGAAGTGTTTCCACCTATTCGTCTCACATAGAGCGCAGCATGCGACAGCTGTCCTGACTCAAACACAGGGGGGGAGTGGGAAAAAACAACCGATAGCATATTACTCTAGAGCTCTTTCGCCGGTAGAGCAGGGTCTGCCACCTTGTTATCAGGCCCTGGCCGCAGCACATTTGATGTATGAGAAAGCAACGGCCGTGACAATGGGATATGACATTTGCATTTGGACACATCACAAATTGGCAAACTTGATTGAAAGAGGCAAATTTGTTCTGACCAGCCAACGGCAACAGGCTTACATGAGGCTCCTGCAGTACTCGGACGTTACGATAAAAACATGCCACGGCAGTAACCCGGCGGATCTGGTACCACTCCCGAGCGAGGGTCAACCGCATGAGTGCGAGGTGGAGGTACAGGCTTTCGTGAAACTCCGTCCTGATTTGGGAGTCGACCCGCTCGCGATAGCAGAACTCTCACTTTTTGTGGATGGGTCCTGCTATCGGGAGGGGGAAAATTTAAGGTCAGGATACGCCGTCGTACAGTGCAAACCTAACGGAGAAACACTAACAAGAAAGGCCGGACAATGCATGCAACCATGTTCGGCCCAGCTTGCAGAACTAATAGCACTAACAGAAGCATGCATAATAGCTAAAGATCGCACGGTTAACATCTTTACAGACTCTGCTTATGCGCATGGCGTATGCCACCTATTCGCGGCCATTTGGAAGGCAAGAGGCTTTAAGAAATCGGACGGCTCACCGATCCTTCACCACAAGCAGGTTGTGGCGCTTATTCAGGCTGTAAAGTTGCCCAAAAGCATTGCTATCGTAAAGTGCCAGGCACACAGAAAAGACCTGTCCTTTGTGACGACGGGAAACAACGCGGCGGACGAGGCCGCGAAGGCGGCGGCTGCGGTGCCGTCCACGGCTGTTCTGATGTTTGCGGCCGAACTGACGACTGAGGTAACTGAGGATAATTTGAGTGATCTTCAGGACTCAGCCACGCAGGCCGAGAAACAGTCGTGGACGGAGAGGGGGGCTGTAAGGGGGGCAGATGGTCTGTGGAGGAGTCATAACGGTTTGATAGTCGCCTCCATCGATCTTCTGTCCTTGGTGATACCTGAGGCTCATGGTGTTGATCACTGTGCAAGAGCAGAGACCCTGAGACGAATCACGAAAATGGGATTTTGGTCCCCAAAGCTTCAGGCACAAATTGACGTTACACTAGCCAGGTGTTTAACATGCTTACAGGGCAGTGTGCGCAAAGGAGTACCGACAGTGGCGGCTTACACACCCCTCCCTGAGGGACCATTCAGACACCTGATTATGGACTACACAGATATGATAACGCCAGTGCAGGGCAAACGATACCTCCTGGTAGTAGAGGACTGCTTTAGTCGCTGGATTGAGGCCATTCCATCTAAACACAAGAACGCGGACACAGTGATCAAGTTCCTGTGTCGCGAGGTCGTTCCGAGATTTGGAATTCCCGCAATATTACAAAGCGATAATGGCCGCGAGTTCATCGACAAGGTGGTTAAAGGGCTGATGCAGAAATTAGGTATAAGACAGCGCCTTTCCTGTGTCTATAGTCCCGGGTCGCAGGGAAAGGTGGAAAGGGCCAATCTGGTCATTAAAAACAAACTGTTGAAAATCTGTATGCAAACTAAGCTTAACTGGATTGATGCTTTGCCACTTGCTCTGATGGCTATTAGAAGCAGCGTAAACCGCCAAACACAGCTAACACCGCATGAAATGCTTACAGGCCGCAGCATGCCAGCACCGCCATTTAGACACCTGGCTAGGGGCCCGGCATTAGATATTTTTGAGCAAGATCTGAAAAAATATCTTCAGCAAGTGACTAAAATACATGAAGCTGTGTTTCGACAGGAGCAGAGAAAGGAGAAAAGGGGGGTGAAGGAGGCGGAGAAGGAAGCCACCAAACCGAGGCTGATCCCTGGGGACCTGGTCTTCGTAAAGGTCCACAAGAGAAAGTGGTCATCACCCCGGAGAGAGGGCCCGTATGAGGTGATCCGATCAACTGGAACGGCAGTCCAAGTCAAAGGATCAGCGACCTGGTTCCACTTCAATCACTGCATAAAGGCCAGCGGCGATCTCTTGGGGGATACAATCGATCGCAGTTATGCAGAACCCGACATGGAGGGCCCGAGACGGCAACTGGAAGGTGCAGTGCCTGCTGATGCTCCCGCAGATGTTGGCAGCAGTGTGCGGACGGTCGGCCGGGGGCAACGACGTCATTGAGAACCGTCACGGTCGACCCGTCCTTGAGGATGACGGGTTTGAGTGGGTAGGAGTCCCACGGGGTCCCGCTCAGGCTCAAGTACCGGCAGGCTTTCATGACCAGGCTCAGAATCAGGCGCCCCCTCTGCCCTCCATCGAGGAAGGGGGGGAGAAGATAAGACTACAACCAAAAGGGGTGTTTCCCGGAGGACCGCAAGGGCATGTTTTTGATTTTGACCATTCCCCCGTTACAGGCGGGGATACTTACCACTATACTAACGAGGATCGGGTTGTGAAATGTGCGGTGTCAATGTTGGTGTCAGCAATACGCCCTGAGCAGTATCACAATATGTGTGTAATCATCATCCATTGGAGTGCAGAGCGTAACAGAATGAGATTGAGTTTAGAGGTGGGACGGTGGACGGTGGCGCTAAAAGAGGCAACGAAGTTCTGCTCGCTACCATCTGCCTCTAAATACTACTTAAGATCCGTTTCATGTTGGGCCGCTGAATGCACGGTGCGCATAGACCGTCCTGAGAGGCATATAGTGCGTGCATATGCCAACGCTACATTGACGGAGGTAGTAGACGTGGACGGGAGAGCTGACGTCTCCATTTGCGCAACTGCGGTGGGGGTAGAAAGGAGGGTTGAGCCTGTCCCGAACCAAGCACAGGGGACAGGGGTGAGGGGAAAAAGGGAGGTCAAGGACACTGAGTCGGAAGAGGTGGGGGGACATGATATGTTCCAGAGGACAGCCGGAACGTTGAGGGACTCAGTGGGCTCACTCTGGGCCAGGTTGAGGGGTTTGCTTCCTCCCGGGGAACAAGATGGGGGCGACTATGACTATGACGAGGAAGACCCGGAGGCTGACCCGATGTATAGGGCGGCTTTAGGGAATGAGTGGTTTAAGTGGGTCCAGTACACGAGCGCGCAGAATCAGATAGAGGATTGTTATGTCTGCTCCAAGGCACGTCCGGATAGGCTGCTGGTGAAGGGCACGAAGTTCAGTTGGGCTCAGTGTGACAGGGACGCAGAGGCATGGGAGGGGCCCCATAATAGTCGCCCTTGGTGCGAGTGTTTGGGGTTTCTCGGCTCTAGTCGTTTTAAGGCGGCAGGAAACGTCACGGATTTCAAGGATGTCACTATGCGGGAACGTTGTAGGAAATTGGATGTACGTGTGCAGGGGGTAGCGACGGGGTTGCCAATACCCAGAGGTGTCAAACTATGGCTGACCAAGGATTTTGAGTGCTTGCAAAAGGAGGGGACCCGGGACGTAGGGGAGGTGGCAGAGGGGCGGTGCACTACTATTTGGAGCATCACGACTAACTGCACGAAAGAAGGAAAGTGTGGACACGGGGTCGTGTTAAAGGGAGTGGATACCAACCCACGGCCTGTAGCTTGCCCTTTTCATGTCCAGGATATAGCACTGGCGGACCAATACTGGCTCTGCGGCGGTAGGAGGTTGAGGAATACACTTCCTTTAGATTGGTCAGGTAGATGTGCCCGGGTTCAGGCGATCATGCCAATGGTGGTCCTACCATTATCAGTGACGGAAGGACCTTCTGAGTCTCCTATCTCTCGAACGAAGCTACAAGGCAGACCCAAGGGTGTATCTGGACAGCATAGGACAGCCAAGGGGCATTCCAGCCGAGTTCATGGCTAAGAATGAGATTGCGGCAGGGTTTGAGTCTATTCTGCCATGGATATCGGTCAATAAGAACACCGGGTGGATCAACCATTTGTTTTACAATCAGCAGCGGTATCTCAACTACACCGAGGAGGCGTTGGATGCAATGGGGGACCAGATGCACGCGACCAGTACGGTGGCGTGGCAGAATAGACAGGCTCTGAACTGGTTAATGGCGGAGAAGGGTGGAGTCTGTTCCATGTTTGGACAGTACTGCTGCACATTCATTCCGACGAATGTGGGGCCAGGGGGAAAGTTCTCCGAGGCCATGGCTAAGCTGAAGGATTTGAGGGAGGAGTTGAGGGGGAATTCTGGCCGGAATGAAGAATGGTGGGGGAGTGGGGTGTTTGAAAGATTGGGACAGTGGGGAAGCATAATGATGCAGACGGGGATATCCATTGGGGTGGCAGGGTTGATATTGGTTCTCCTTTTCTGTTGTGGTATGCCTCTCTTGGGTAGGCTGGTAACTTCACACGTAACGAGCCGAATGCTGATGGTGGGGCAGAAAGAGATTGAGCCACCAATCGGGCCATGCCCTCAGCTCTATGCTGCCTTAAAGGGAGACGAGGGGATGGAGGATTAGGGGTATGGTGAGGAAGGGACATTTTCTTTTTGTTTGGTTCAGTTTTGTTTGTTTTATTCCTTTGACTAGGCGTATGGTGAGGAAGGGACATTTTCTTTTTGTTTGGTTCAGTTTTGTTTGTTTTATTCCTTTTTACTTCAAAAAAAAAAAAAAAAAAGGGAAAAAAAGGGAAAGAGAAAACAACATGTAAGGTTTTTTTGAAGACATTTTGTATTGGTTCTTTCCTTTAAGAGTGACGGGGGATGGTCTGAGTGGATGGTTTATTTTTTATTATTTTGGTTTATTTTGCTCATGGTCCTGGTCAAACCGGAATGGGAAGGGGCATCGGTATGGAATGGTACGGAGTGTCGGTTCTGAGCCTGAGGAAGCATTGAGAAGAAGTGTTCTGGGGATCGGTTCTGGGGACTGAAGGGACAAAGGGGGGGGCTGACGCAGTGGGCAAGATGGGCACCTCCCGTTCTGGCATGTCGTGACATGTTTGTATAGGACTGGAGGTGTGAAGATGGGGGGGACACGTTGTGAGGTCGGGACCAGCGCCTCCTGTCCCGGCATGGGGACATGTTTCTACGGGGACTGGAGGTGTGGCGTGGTGGTTGCTGTATTGGCAAAATGTGACTTTTGGCAATACGGTGAAGAGACTATGGCGTGGGCATGGAAGGGGGGCTGAGCGATGGACACTAGGACTCAATGTTATGGAAGAGACAATGTCATTTTTTTTGGGGAGGGATGTTCTATGTTTAGTTCTGACGGTCAACTTCTCCTTTTCCTGATGAGAGTCGCGGTTTCCGGCCGGAACTGTGGCTCATTTGGTAAGCGGTGGAGGTTGGGGGGATTTGTCTGTCAGGTTAGGATTATAAGTTGGGGTATTTTTTTGATGTTTTATTATTACTCTTGTTTTGAGCGGTTTTGTGTTTATTGTGAGAACGGTAGTCAGCCTTTGTTGGTCCGTTAGGGGTCCAGTGAATGAAGTAAGCGTTCTTGTTTAGTTAGACATTTAAAATTTATTATATGGCTAGGTTTCTTGTTTAGATTAGGCATTTAAACTTTTATTATATAAATATGGTTTCTCGTTTAGTTAGACGTTCACATTTTCTTGATTATATGATTTGGGTGGGACTAGGGATAGCCCCAAATGGGGGAATGTTGTGGAAAATGTGTATATAGGGGGGACTAGTTTAATATAGGTCAACTAGAAGTGCTGAAAGACACTAGGGCGACAGTCCGGCTGATGTTCTTAAAACAACTTTAAGTACATGACAGATAGGGACAGATAGACATTTCAGTACATCACATCTTGTTCTTTTAATCTTGTAACATCTTGTTCTCTCTTTCACACACACACATATACACACACACATCTCACTCACTCACATACACACACACTCATTTTAATCTTGATTCCAGACTCCAGCTTTATCTGTCTTCGATGTTAAATCTGTGTCATCTTAATATTTTATCTCTCTTCGATGTTAAATCTATGTGTCATCTTAATGTCTTTATCTCTCTTCGATGTTAAATCTATGTGTCATCTTAATGTACGTCATGTCATATCTGATATAATATGTCACGTCATCATATCTGTCATGTGGGGGCAGGGCTGGGAAGGTATTATCTGACAAGCACAGGGGTTGGGAGGTTAGAGTGTTTTTGTTCAGCTGTGGTGACCGTCTGCTAGATCCATAGCTCTGCTGTTAAACTTTCTTTCATTAAATAAATTGCCTGTTGAAATTGGAAATATCGTCTCCTGCTGTGTTAACAACTACTCAGCCACAACAGTGCCCTAGACCCTTGTCTTGACGAGGCCCTGGAGCTCCGTGCGGAGGGAGGGGGGGTTGCCCTGGCTATCAGTTGCTCCATTATCTGCGCTAGTAATCGGTCGCGCTCGGCTTCGCGCTTGATGTGAGCGAGGTCGCGCTCTGCTTCGCGCTGGGCTTGGGCTGCGTCGCGCTGTGCATTGGCGGCTTCGCGCTGTGCATCGGCGGCGGCGCGCTGGGCTTCGGCGCGGTCTCTTTCCATATTCTCTTCCGTCTGGAGGCGTCTGGTCTCCAGGCATATGCGGTCGTCTTCACTCCTTTGCTGCGCCTGGAAGCGCTCTCGCTGGGTCGCAGAGTGTTCGCGTTCACTAAGGGCTTGCGCTTGGAGTTGCGCGTGGAAGCGTTCTCTTTGGTCTGCAGATTGTTCGCGCTCACTTAGTTGTTGAGCCTGCAGGCGGTCTCTTTCCATGGTAGAGTGTTCGCGCTCACTTTGGTGTTGCGAGCGGAGGCGCTCTTGTTCCATGGAAGAATGTTCGCGCTCGCTAAGCGTCTGTGCTTGGAGTCGATCGCGTTCAGTGGAGGCTGCCAGGGTGGCGATAAATGCCTGCGCCAGCATCTTGTCCGCCTCGCTGGGGGAAGACACTGATGGAGGTGATCGGCTTCTGGCAGTGCTCGTTGGAGATCCGTTCTCCTGTCGCACTCCGAGGAGGTCCATCTCCTGGGTGCGCGTCTCTTCTGGTGGTGGGTCGGGTTCCGTCCCTGGAGGGCTTTCTTTATCCTGGAGCTCTCCGGGGACTATCCCGTTGACGTTGGCGGGGGGTAAAGTCATGTCATGTCCCTCCTGGTCCCCCCCGTGAGCTTGGTCAGTTACGTTAGAACCCACTAGGGTCTCTACTGGCAGGGTCGCCTGGTCGGTAGGGTTTGGCATACTTTTACTATCCGCTTTTTCCGCGTTTAACGTCTGTATAAAGCTAGGTAGTAGACTGGCAGCGTAGTCCTCTAGGTAAGGAGGTGGCTGCCGTCTGCGCTGCGGGCAATCTAGCTTAGGAGAACCGTTTGTGGAGTGTTCATCGCTGGCCATGTCAATATTAATATTATATTAATATTACGCTAATTACCATCCGGCTCGAAGGACCAATTGTAACTGAGGCGTACAATTCCCTGACTGTATTGAATAAGTATGGTATCATTAAACCACTACTGAGTTATGTACATTACTACTGGCCATACAGTACACATGTATATGAGATGAACACCCACACAATAACACGGCTTAACAAGAAAGTACTGTTTATAATAATATTTATTAGAAGAGCACCAAGATTATCTTACATTTATTAAGATTGAGAGTTGCGCTTGTAAGGCGAAGAATGTGCATGAATAGGTCAAGAGCGTAAGTCCATGAGCATATTACGAAGGGGATAATTAATACCACCTGTAGCATAAGAATTATATATGGTACACTAGTAGGTCAGCTGGAGATACTAAGGGGGTTCCCTCCGGTTGTAAGCCAGCAGGGGAGAGGATTTGTCGGTAGCAAAAGTCTGGATCAACGAGGAATAAGGAGACTCCAGGTACAGGAGACAGTGCAATAATCCCTTGATCCGTAGACAAAGCAATAGCTATTCTCCGGTGTGCAGTGCCGCATGGAGGAAAGCTAGCCAGCCTCAGAGTCCTAGAGGCGGGCTCGACGGTGCTCCTCACAGGGTAAATCCCACACGGTAGTGGGGGTAGACGATTCTCTGCTCCAACAGCCACAGGACCAAAGCATTATAATCCAGCCGAAAAGGGCTCTGTAGTCGTCGGTGTAGGTTATCCAGTGTACATATCCACACGGTTCTCGTCTAGGGCTCCTCGGATGACGGCACAAGGTTAGGCCGCCCAGCCTGGATAAGCACACTAGCTCGGTACGATGAAACGTTGGTAATGCTGGTCACTGTAGAACGGTAGCCGCACGATACACTATACATAATAGACTATTACTTAATAATAGAATAGGTCGAACTCGACGATACAGCGTTAAACTCTGACACTTCAGCTATCAATTCGCACGCGGTCTCAAGGCTCTATTTCGGGGCAAAACGGGCCCACTTCACAGCACGTTGTATCGTGGTGTGAGGCTTCAACTTATTACGGTAACACTGCTGTATTCACCTGCGACGTATTTATACGTAAGGTGAATAATCTAGTACCAGCCTTATTTCTGTCTCATATTACTGCGCAGAACCGGGCATGTCCAGGCATGTCTTAGCGGTGACTTTGAACTAGACATTGGGGGTATGGCCATGGCGCCTAGGGGATCGCTGTCCAATAGGAGAACGAATATTATGGTCTGGCCTGTACTAGGTAAAGGGATATTCCGTGTATATGTACAAAGAATATACAAGGGATATCAGACGATATACAAATACTATACAATATATCTCAAGTAATAAATATATATATTCGGTTTAATCTGACCCTTTGTAACAATATCAGTCACTAGGTGTGGGAGGGCCCAAGGAGGTAATCAGGGAAGTGAGAGCGAGTTGGGGAGTACTGCTGACCGCCCCAGAGAGGCGAGGAGGACCAGAGCACCAAACCAGGTTGGTAAATCCCGGGCCCCATTCACTCCCACTACCGGGTCCCAGGTTGACGCTCCAGGCCCAAAGACGAGGGTGCAGTCATACGGAGCTCTACTGTGTCCAGCTACCTTGTGACTGCCAGCAACCGTTCCCACGAAGCAGGGATAATCCACCCTGCTACATTTGGCGTCACGAACAGGATCAACATCCTAACTTACTCCCTTGACCGGGACCCGTAGAGAGACCCACGATGTCCAAAGAGGAGACCCACGCCGCGCAGGAGATGGCGGCGAAGTTTGAGGAGCTGCAGGAGGAGTGTCGGGCTCAGGCGGCACTACTAAAGCAGCAAGCCGAAGCGATGAAGGAGTTGATCGAACAGGCACTCCAAGAGAAGCGCTACACTCAGGCGGCCCTAAAGGAGCAACGAGACGGCCAGGACGCCGCCGCCGAGGAAAGGAAAGAGGAGGCCGAACGCATGGAGGAACTGACCGCACAGGTGGGGGCCCTGGCGAACCAAGCCCACACACAAGCCGGCATGCTGGACCGACAGGCCTTGACCCTTGAGAAGAATCAGGTCGCTCTCGACCGGTACGGTCGCGAACCCCGCACCGGCCCCTCCACCGTGTACGTCCAACGAGAGCGGAAGTGCAGCGAGTTTGGAGGTGAAAAAGAGAAGGGGGAACTGCCTGTGGAGGACTGGATCCAGGCAATGAGGACCCATCTCCGTGCCAGTCGAGTGCCCGCGGAGGAACAAGCAGAGGTCGTACAGCTCCACCTCAAAGGCGAGGCGAAGCAGACGGTGAGCCTCCTGACAGAGGGAACCGCCCCCGACACAGAAGCCTTGTTCGCGCTCCTCGAAGAGACCTATGGAGACAAGGTCCCTGTCTGTGTCCGCCTGGGGGAGTTTTACGACCGGAGGCAGGCCACCGGGGAGACTGTGAGATAATTCGCCTACGACCTGCTAGAGAGGATTCGTCGCCTAAGACGTCGGGCGCCTAACCAGGTCACCGACGCCGCCGCCCTGCTGCCGGAACAGTTTGTGGGGGGCCTCCGAGACGAGACCCTGAGGCGAGAAATGCGGAAGTACCTGAGGGAGGACGGGACGTGGCCGTTTCCCCAGGTACTGAAGGCGGCGACCGACTGGTCCGAAGAGGAGGTAGTCCTGCCCCCGGCGAGGGGTGCCGCCCGGGGCGTGATACACGGCATCGCCGTGAAGAGGTGCGAGCCACCTCTGGACATAGCCGCACTACAGGAGTCCATCCGACAGCTCTTCGCCGGCCAGGAGCAGTTGGGCGCGCGCATGGAGCAGCTCTCCCAGGCGTTTCAACAGGAGCGAGACACACCCCAGAGAGGCTTCGCCGGAAGCCGACGGAGGGGCGACGTGCCCTCTACCCCGCGCAGACTACCCCGCCGGAGCGAGGATGGGAGACTGATCTGCTACACCTGTCAACAGCCCGGCCATATCGGTCGCGAGTGCCCCCGCGCGATGGGAGAATCACGCCCGACGGAAGCACCGGGCGGTGAGGTTCCTCTCCCACCAGTACAGGGCGCCACCCACACAGCAGCAGGCGGGTCGTCCGACCTGGCGACCGCCAGACCATGGTCTGAGGGGGGAGGTGTGGTAGCGTGCCGTAGGATTCGACACCACTGCGGCCGGCCCGACGGAAGCGCTGACGCCCGGTCACGCATCCCGATGCGGTCAGAACCAGAGGCTGTACCTACGGAGAAGGAGCGACGGAAGGCTGCGGCGGAGGCCGCGGGAGCCACAGCGAAGCGCATCCATGACCGAAAGTCCAGGGGGGACCCTACGCCCTACCCGGTGGTGACCCCGAGCCACGAGGGGACGCCGGTGTTCGTTGTCGGGCCCCTCGGGTCGTCGCTGAAGACGCGCCGGACGAGGGAGGAGAGGTGGAGTCGGACCCCTCGGGAGAGGACGGCAAAGACGAGGGGCGAAGAGGGCGCCGCGAGCGGCCCGTCAGAGGCCTCGGAGGGCGAAGCCGTGGCCGAGGACCTGCCAACAGAGACAGACGAATCTGACACAGAGTCAGACGCAAGGGGGGTCGAGCGAACCCGGCCCCAGCTGAATGACAGAGGTCAGCCACTCGCTCTGGTTTTCCAGGACCATGTGCGAAGGTGTCTTGGTGAAACAAGGTGTGTGAAACTGTTAGCATAAGGTGTGATTGTCGATCTATGTGTGAAACTGTTGGTCTCAGGACCGTTTTCATGCATGTGTTGGTTGGTGTTTTATTGAGTTAACTTGCAGAGGACTTAGCAAGTTCAAAGTGGGGGGAAATGTAGCAACCTGAAAATATACCTATTATTCAGATGTGCTGACTTGCCTTTTATCTCCCCTTTGTGCACCAAGACATTCTAATTAGTTTCCACTGATATTCTCACGAACAATGATGCGAGCTCCTCCTCCTTCTATCGCTGGAATATGGATTATGAACAGGGTTACTGGACCATACTCTATCAGTCTTTTCCCTGTGTGACTAGTTGGCGGTACCAGCAGGGGGCGGTGGCAGGCAGAGAGTGTCGGAGAGAGATGGAAGGAAATATATGGAGGCGGAAGAGGGAAGGCGAGCCTCTTCTGCTTGGGATGTTGCTGTGAACGGTCGCAGCTGCAACGGGAGGTGCTTTGGAATAGCCCTGTTAAAGAACCCCCAGAGAGCCCCGCCGGAGCGAGCGACGGGTTATCTTAAGAGTATCCGTGATAGTGCGTGAGTAAGAGACACTGAGCCACAGGACTGACGTCCATAGTTGTCGGGTTACAGTAGCAGTGTGACGGTATAATTAGCGTGCGGCTAACGGCTATATCGACTCCAGTGCAACCCTAGCGCGAGGCGCTGAAGAAGACCGGTGGTATAGTCAACCACGTTGCGCCACAGTATAATCGTGTAGCAGGTGGGCTGTTTGGGACCCAGAGTGTAGCTTCAGTGTGAGTGAGGGCGAGTTTATATATGCGCGCCGTCGACTCTGCACCGGCTGTTTACAACCGTTCTGCACCGGCTGACTTCAGGCCAACACGGGAGATCGTCCCGACCGGCAGAGGTCGCCAACATCCAGCACACGCTCTCAGCTCACTACTGCCCCTGCTCCAGCCCCGCCTGCTAGCACCCGCGACGAGAGCTTTCGACGCCATCTTGCCACCCGGACGGTGGTGGTGCGGCGCGGCCGCCATTTTGGGTTGAGTACAATTGAGCATCAATGCTCCGGATCTATTACACAGTACACAGTGTGGTGCAGCCTGCGGGTGAAGCTAACGTTGCTAACCACAGTTCTAGGGGTACCCCATTAACAATACATGCCGGCATTAGCATAGGACTTGTGTTTGGTATTTGTGGGCCCACCTTGTGATTTCTTTTCATTTTCTTTGAGTGTGATAACGTGTTTGTGTTTAATAATATTTTCCCATCTAATTAACCCTTTCCCTGTAGGGAGGTTACAGACCTGGTGTATTATAAATAAAGCCTAGAGAGGTATTATTCTTGCCGTATAATTAAAGCCTGTCAGAGGTATTATACAGGGTAAAGACCCAGACGTGGGCGATGAGTCAAACACATTGAAGTATATTATCCCTGATATTAACCCAGAGGTGGGTGTATAATATACGTGTTTATGAGGTATGGAGTTACAAACGGAACTATAGTGGGACTTCAGTCCATTTGGTCACTATTATTAAATCATTGTAACTGACCAGTAGAATTAACATTAAAGAATTAGATGGGAGTTCTGTGTGCGTGTCTATCCATGAGCCGTTTAACAACTCTTTTGGTGTGGGTAACGTTAACATAATCAACCCCTTCCTACCCCACTCTCCCCTTTTCATTGTAAGGTTTCTAGTGGTCATCATGGGAGGGTACTGCTTGCGGGAGGGACGAATCTATTTAGGTATATCAGTCACTAGGTGTGGGAGGGCCCAAGGAGGTAATCAGGGAAGTGAGAGCGAGTTGGGGAGTACTGCTGACCGCCCCAGAGAGGCGAGGAGAACCAGAGCACCAAACCAGGTTGGTAAATCCCGGGCCCCATTCACTCCCACTACCGGGTCCCAGGTTGACACTCCAGGCCCAAAGACGAGGGTGCAGTCAGACGGAGCTCTACTGTGTCCAGCTACCTTGTGACTGCCAGCAACCGTTCCCACGAAGCAGGGATAATCCACCCTGCTACACATACATGACATACAGATAGACAGTACCTTACTACATCATCATTGGAATGGAATTTTGGAACCTATGGAACCCGTTCTAGTAACTGGCTGGTCCTTAAGGTCCCCCAATTTGCTCAGAACAGGGTAAATCTGCATTTCATTATGATGCCCCTCTATAGCTCATGGAATGAACTCCAACAGTCCTGAAAGCTTGAGATTCTCTCTGTTGCAGAGTTTAACTCCTTGATCTCCACCCTTTGTCAATCAAGTTGTGCATGTTTTATTTGATTTGTTATCCTTGCTTTTTGCCTCATTTTGTTTGTTGCCATTCGAGTTTAAATACAGATTTGAAATTAAATATCTACAATACATTATATCCTACACAAATCCAAACTGTAAAATAATTTCTGGAGCTCTATGAATCAAATGTTTTAGAGCACATGTTTTTGGGGCGTTTTAGCACGACTGTGTAAAATTCATACATTGATTTATTAATAATGCCGAAATAATAAGGGGCGTGTGTGCCACTGTTGCCGAGTAACGGTGCTCCTTATTATTTCGTCATTATTAACACTTCAAATCAAGTTTGATAGGAATCAAATGGTTTTATCAGCACATTATTTCCCGCTGTTTTGGCTCGACTGTGAATTTCATACATAATTATGTGATGATGATAGTCTTCTTCCTGGTTAAAAGAAAATAAAATAAATACGGGGGGGGGGGGCACCGGAAGCAGAGGGGGCGTCTCCTCGCCTGAGCTCTATAAATACTAGGGCGCCACAGGCCGTGCGTTACAAGTTACTGCATCGACCCTTTACCGTCGGCCAAGGTAATTTAAAAACACCGAAGTCCAACTCCCTGCATCAGTAAAAAATGGTGAGTAGTCGACCACACGCCGAGGAAGTTAAAATGTATTATTTGAACAAATGATGTATATTAGACAGATAATAACCTGGTTGTAAAGGCTCGTTATGGCTCCCATCAGTAGCCAGGAGCGCGCCTCTATATACGCAGCTCCATCAGAAGGCTAGGAGCGCATCCTACGCAGACCGGTCCATAGCGTTATAAGATAACATGCTTAATAATAATAACCCAGACGGGGTAATAAATACGTGTCACTGGAAAGGTTCCTATATCATTATGAATTGAAAGTGGGGGACCCTGATGTAAACAAGACAAACGTCTTTCTCTGCTCTGCATCCCCTATATATATATTCTATACCCATTCTGCAATCTGTTAAATAAAGTTTTCATTCGTTCATTCATGCATTCATTCATTCCTCCAGATCTTTCAAAGACAACGTGAGAAATATATTGAACAGTATAGCTATTATATTGTCTATATAGGCCGTGGTTTTGCGGGGGATAAAATCAGTCAATTGAGATAATAACCCCACTAAAAAATGTGTTGCTTCCTTCAAAATGTAAGAAATGTTTCAGACATTGAACTAGGCTAATATATTGTCTCGGTCCAGCAGAAGCATGCACAAATATACACGTCAGTTTCTCTGATTTACATCATGCACAGGTATTATCGGAGATGGGCGTGGAACATTCGAGCACTTTTCATAATCCTGTTAGCCATCCATCCCCCACCGCCTCAGGCCTACTTGGGTGCAAGAAAATATTATATATCCACACAAGGAACCTTTGGTATAGCAGAACATTTTTATTTAATATGGCACTGGGATGTTTATTAACCGAGCCAACGCGTTCTGCTAGCTACAGTGTAAGCAGTCACACAGCGTGATATATCCACGCAGATTCATAATCATAACGACGATGGTCTGACTGGAAATCACGCCACCTGTAATAGAGAGATGACAATATTTTTTGACTGTGGTTTTCTTACAAAAGCAAAGCACCAAAGCATCGCAGACTATAACTTGATTCTTCACTGGGAGGAGGTCAAGTACACCATACCTCTTCATATGTCTAGTGTGGGGTGCTGGTGCACGGTCGTATGGGAGGGTGCACGTATGGGTGGATGCACTGTGCACATATTATGGGTGGGTGCACATAATATGGCATATTTGGGTGGGTGCACAGAGCAAGACTGCCTGTCAGCTGTCTGTGTTGCCTAGTGCTGCATTGCGCAGTGCAGACACCTACAGTACCGCATAGGGTGCTTGTCACCTCAGAGACGTGCCTTAGATCCGTTGATTTGTTCATTTGTCAGTCAGTTTGCAGCTTGTCATTCCCCGTGAAGATGCTGGTTATAAAGGAGTTTCAGTACAATTTAAAATCTTGTTTTTCCAATCTCATTGCATCCTCTTTCCCTGTGATGTGACTGCATTACATTGCAGAAGGTGTATTGTATTGTATATAACGTGAATGTTGCTGTTGTGTATGATGATACATCCCTTTGATATCTCCCCCCCCCCCCTGGATTTCAACTAAATCAAGCCATTTCAGATATCCAATTTGCTTCCTCTGAAATATGAGGACTAGTTTAATTTAATTGGTTAATCCAATGACAATTAATACACACAGGTTACTCTGATTGGCCCATCAGTCACATCTATCTGAGGATATGTGATAGTGAACAGAGGGCCACGCCCCCTCAGCCAACTGTGGTGAGAGGGTGACCTATAATGATACATGTGATGCTGAAAATAATTATACTTATGACATTAACATTCCATAATAAGAATTATTAAAAGCATTATTAGAATTAAAACATCATAGAATAGAATAGAAGTACTTTAATCCCCAAGATAAAATTCAGCACCACATATATCGCTCACAATAAACATTTAGGTAGTCAAAAATAAAAAATAAGAACAAGAATACACAGTCAAAGATATACATTCTAAAATATGTATATACATTCTAAAATATACAGTCCAAAAATATACAGTAAAATGTATATACAAGGATATACAAGGATTTATACTGTTACTCTGTGCTCAGTGAGGCACAGTGAGGCATTATACAGTCTGATGAAGGACTTCCTGTGATGTTCAGTGTTGCATCTTGGGAGTCTGAGTTGTCCATGATGGTGTGGAGCTTAGTGAGACTACTGTATCTTTAAGACATGCAACTACTTTGTAAATCTATGGAAGGATTGTCAGTCACTGTTTGCAGGTATATATTTTAATTTAATTAAATTTCAAACCTTTATTTCAACTTGTAAGACACTGAGGTTACCCTAATTTACAGCGACGACAAGCTTACAAAGCAAGACACTCAGAGAATACTTGTAGAATAGGTTCCAAGATTCCATTCCAACAGTGTTGTGATGTAAGAGGGAAGTTTACCAATAAGGGCTTGTAAACAAATACCAATCATTCTTTTCATAAAGGACACAGTGGTGGGTATCATACACATCACCAGTAATACATCTGAGGGCTGCCTATAAATCACATCACCATAGTCTGAAATATATAAGAAAACAGCTTCAACAATCCTCTTTATACTAATCATGGAAAAGCTGGATCTATTTCTGTACAGGAAGCCAATTTTCGGGAACTTAAATGAAAATGTTGAGCCACAAGCTAAATGCCCTTTCTTGTAATCTTCAAAGCTAATCAGTTGGAACAATGCTCTTGTAAACGACCACCAGTAATGTCCTGCAGCAAGCCCACAAGGAAGGCTACAGCCCCCAGCCATTATCCCTCAAGATAATCTCCTTAGTCCACGCAGAGGGCAGGAACAGAATTGTGTGCATTCCCAATTTGTGTAAGACAAAATCTTACTGTATAGCTTAAAGGGGCACGTCACCAAAAAAACAATGCAGACTTATTTTGCACATAATCTCACACACATCCAAAAACTCTAAACCGTTTTGCACACATTCATTTAGTTTGACATTTATTGACAGTAAATGATGGTCATTGGGGACATTGTGCTGTGTTAATTATGTAAATGTAGGAAACGTTTTCACATCTTGTCTGTATGGCTATATCACCCCCCCCCCCTCTCTCTTTTCTATCTGTACGCAGCGTGAGTGTATCTCCATCCACGTGGGTCAGGCTGGTGTCCAGATAGGCAATGCCTGCTGGGAGCTGTACTGCCTGGAACACGGGATTCAGCCGAACGGGCAGATGCCCAGCGATAAGACGATCGGAGGCGGAGACGACTCGTACAACACCTTCTTCAGTGAGACCGGAGCCGGCAAGCACGTCCCCAGAGCTGTGTTTGTCGACCTGGAACCCACCGTCATCGGTAATATCTACCGGTCTATTCTCACAACACCCCCTTTTTATTGTGGGCGGGGCCTAGCTGCACTCATGTTATTCTTTTTAGAACCTCTGGGTGGTGCTGCACGCTATCTGCACAGCTCTTTTTCTGTAGGGTTCCAAAGAGCCACCTGATGTTATCCTATAGCCCTTGGCTTCCAGAAGCTCTGGAATCCATCTTGGAAGAGCAGTGTCCTTTTGGAGCCTTTATGAAACTAATATGACTTACATACAGTATTAGTTATATGACTTAAAGAGATTGTTCATTATTGTTCTGTGTTCTTCTTTAACAAAGAAAGTTCTGTGATATTCAATTTCCGTGTAGTTTTTTATTTAGTATATATTATATAGTGATATAACTCATTGATAGGTTCATATGACATAACTGTAGCATACAATAAATGTTTTTTCACGGGAAATTCACTGTATTATTTTACAGATTACTTTTGTTTTTCTACTTTAAGTTTAAATGCCATAAAAATACAGTAAATTACCTTTTATCAAAATATTAACCATTAAATAAAGGTTGTAATCTGTAAATGTATTTGATTTTACTGTAATTTGACAGTAAGTATTTGGCAACCATTGATGCCAGACATTTACCGTTTTCTTGCAGCTTTTTTTTCTTACAGTGTAGATATTCTGATTGTCCTGATCTACTATTGCA